>NC_079232.1:4552431-4855926 GCF_028502605.1 Trichoderma breve
GAGTTGAGTTGGTTTCTGTTGTTTCAAAGGGGGGCGTTTTAGACGGCGTAGATGTAATGGTAACTGTAGGTTTACAGTGTATCCAAAGTCTTGTTTATTAATCTGTTAAGCACCGCCTTCGAGGTCCTAGATTTGTGCAACTGTATTGTTCTTGTTCTCTCTTCAACTCACAACCACTCGTTTCGCTCAATTGAACAAACACGGTTCGATACTGCTGTGAAAATAACAGAATCCTTGGTAGACCGCTACTATTGTATTCTAAATAAAGAGTTTTCTTTGTTATCGTGACCCCTACCATTCAGTGTCTTCCTGTCTTTCTTTGTTTCTTCATATTAGTCTGAAACTCGGAAGCGCTTTTCTCCTTTATTCTTCTCTCATCTGAACCTCTCTTCCAATTGTTCCTTTTGTAGGCTTCGCCTCAATCTGCAGCCATCCGTTCTCTTGTAATTGTTCTTGTACAGACCCTTTCTTTCTTTAGCCACTCCAATGAAACAGACAAAGGCATCTCGTTACCGCCGTTTCGATTTGGTGAAACAGCTTCTGAACACTAAATTATCCGGTTAACAAGGTGTGTCCAAGATGGTGTCACACTCGCGAATATGATAAAAGACGACTCAAAGTCTCTATATAATTAGCATATCTACCCTTGGTCTATGAACCCATCTTTGTAAAAAAAAAAATACTCTACATTCTACTCAACATTAGCCACCAAGTTAGCATCATATCCTAGAGTGCAGTATCCAAAGTTCGATATCATGGCCAGTCCTGCAAATAGAATCAAGAACAAGGGTCTTGAAATGACCCTTACAAGCAACCCAACGTCCACAAAAAGGAGAAACCGCGATACTTATGAACAAGACAATGACAGCAATTCCAATAATGATCCCAATTCCAACGGTCCACCGGCGAAGAAAATTAAACAATGCTGCAAATTTTGCTTACACGGTTTCCAAGGCAGGCAAATGGCCCAAGTAAGGGCATGCAATTACGAAATACTTGCGAACGGAGACATCCTCGAGTGTCAAAACTGCGCCGATTATCGCTCCGAGCATCCAGAAAAAGAAATCAAGTGTGAACCTCCTGAGCTTCTGCGCAATAAAAAGGTCTGGCGCCGGTACGGCATAGACCATCCTTCGACATATCCGGCGCAGCCCTGCGACCAGTGCATCACCAGCGGCAAATCCAACCAGTGCAACGTCGATTCCATTCTCAACTACGGCTGTACAGCAACAAAGGCCTGCCTAGAGGGCCACTGTACACTCAACGGCCACAGGTTGGAGGCAGCGCCCAGTTCTGTCATTTGCCTCGGTGGCTCTTGGACACGCAGAGAATGCCAATATTGTGAGCACATGACGACGAATGGCAGGATCACCATCGGATGCAGTTGGCTCAGGGATCGGGCGAATCCAAACGAAGCCTGCTTCAACTGTCAATCCCGCAACCTGGCGTGCTTCAACGGCGGACGCCTCATCGCCGAGCCTCAAGCGTTGACTCTCCCCAAAGTGTGGAATGTCGCTGCCACCCACGAATTTGGATTTGTTGACTGTAGGAAAACCGGTACAACCCGTCGAACCTGCAAGAGATGTCTCGAGGACAAGCGCGGTCACTGCCATGCTGATGCCGGGCATTATCGTTATGCGTGTACTCGTTGTGCTGAGCTCGGCATTGACTGTGTCGATAGTGGCAATGACACGTATTATCCCATCTTCGACCTGGCCAGAGTTGGCATCGGCTTACACATGCCCTTTCTCCAGTGTTCATGCTGCATACGGAACGGGAGAAACTGCGATTTACAGCGCCCGTGTGATTCATGCATCGAGCACGGCGATCAGTGCGATGCGTGGAAGGACGAAACAACCAAGTATTGTATAAAGGGTCGACTAAACCCGCCTCCTGGGCCACTCTATTATCTCGCGCTGGGATATGGTGCCAATGGTGTCAACGATG
Source organism: Trichoderma breve (assembly GCF_028502605.1). Classification (NCBI taxonomy): domain Eukaryota; kingdom Fungi; phylum Ascomycota; class Sordariomycetes; order Hypocreales; family Hypocreaceae; genus Trichoderma; species Trichoderma breve. The sequence goes on from NC_079232.1 coordinate 4,554,379, forward strand.
TCAAAGATGGATCTGCCGTGGAACACTGGGTAGGTCCGTTGACAAGCATCTACGGCATGATCCTCGGGAGGGATAATAGGCAACTCGTCGCCTCATTCGCCGCTAATTTAAGAGGAAAACTGTTTCCACATGGAGAGCCTCCTCACGGTGATGTCGCTCAGAACGGCGTCATGTTTGGACCAGCGAGCGCGATAACCAAGGAAAACATTGTGGCATGGATCGAATCCAAGTTTCCTCAGCATCACCCGATCAAGGAGTATGAGGGATATGCAGACTGTATCCAAGCGGCAAAGTCCTTTGTGCAGAATCTTCGCAGCGGAAGGCCACGTCTCCGCGTCGAGCAATTCTTGAGCAACGAACCGAGGAGCTTCACACACGGCCCTGATTGCGGAGAGCATTGTTGCGTCGATGTTGCTGGCAATGTCGCTGCCCATAATCTTGCTGTTTCTGCCATCGTCAGCCCTGTCCCCGTGTCAGCTCAGGTTCCGATTCCTTTCTTGAATGATGATGCCATGGCTTTCTTACCAATACCAATGGATATTGATGGCAACGACACCATCAATGCAACGGGTTACATCTATGGAAATCAAAATGAGAATGAGAATGAGAATACCATGTGCCAGGGAGCAGGAGCACTCCAATTTCTCAATTCCCAGTGGCCCGATCTGCACTTTGACTTTACCATTGCAGCTCCTTCTGACCAGCAGCTGCCAGCTGTCAGGTTCAGCCCAGATTTACCAGTTGACATGGATATTTGTTCTGGTCTGAATCTCTATCCCAGCCCCTGTGTGCCAGCTGCCAGACTCTACCCACCTCAGAGTGCTTCCAGCAATTTCCATGCGGACCTCGATTCATATCTCAACTTCTCCTCGAATCACTTTCCCGTTGGTGAATCCAACATTCGCACCGATATCGATCTCAGCTTGCTGGCGGGTTTGGTAATTAATCCACCCGAGGTTCTCGTCGACGAGGAAGATAGAGAAGCCAATATCGATCCCAGACTGCGTACGGAATTTGTCGACTTCAATCCGCTTCCATTTAATAATCCTAACACAGATCCCAGGATAGATCCCGAACAAACAAGGAGGGATATCGCCTTATGCATGACTATTCTAGGCGACGTAACCAACTCGACGCCTCTACTCCTTGAAGACGTTCCTCAGCTTGATGAAACTGCACCGGTAGATGACGAGCCAGTCTGATCAAATGGAGCAGAACCCTAAGGATGCCTCGTTCGGCATCGCTCATGACAAGATCAACGGGGAACCCAGTGGTTTCAATAATGTCCTAAAAGACATACCGCGACGTGCCAAGCACGTTGCACCAAGTTCTCCTAACAAATGCCTAGAACTACGAGACGCCCAATTCTGCGAGCACAAAGTCGCGGCCGACTCCATCTGCCAAAGCGGCTCGCACGTAAAAGAAGACCGCGTCCACGTCTGCGACCACTGCAGCAAGGCGAGCGCCCTCGAGCTCGTCAGCATCGGAAGCTCGTTCGACTTGGCCGCGATTGAGAATATGCGCGCGTACCTCTGCAACCACTGCGCCGAGAAAGTCAGCAAAGACGTCCGCCCCGTGCTGCGAAACAGGCTCACCAGCGACCTCAAGGTCTGGGGCAAATGCCAGGAATTTCCCCTTGCGAGTCGTATTCCCGTCCTGTTCAACAAGGACGGCGGCACCATCACCTTCATGGGCGACGCCCAGAAGATCACCGGGTGCTTGTGCGGAACGAAACTTCTCTACCGACGCCTTTGCTACAGCCACCGCCTCAAGTACGGGGACGAGGTCGTGAAGCAGGCTCAGGAGATGCAAGACTGGTGCCAACAAAAATACGGCGCCAAAACCTGTTTTGTTTGTCTCAAGGGAAGCCAGCCTCGTGTAGTTGCCTTTAAGGGACGGCAGTGGGCTGCCAACCAGGCCAAATGCACTGCTTGGCAGTGTCTTGTCTGCGGTGATTTGGTCCTGAATCAACCAACTATGAGCATCTTCGGACCGCAAGGGCCCAAAGCCATAGTTTCGATACCTCGGGTAATTACTAACGCTGTATATGGGAGCCAGGATGGAGAAGAGCAAGAAACTGAGTATGTTGCACAGGAAATATCTAGCGAGGAGCTGAAGGGAGAGGAAGAGCTTCGGTCATACGCAACTGGAAATCAAGCATCTTTTGGGGAGCCATCGCCATCTGCAACGTACTTGGACGAAGGATCGAATGGAGACCAGGTATCTTTTGGGGTGCCATCGATAACGTATTGGGACGAAGAATCAAATGGGATCCAAGAAGGAATGCTATACGAGCAAGCTGAAGCAGAGCAGGAAGGACGAAATGGAGGACGAAATGCACGGGCAGATGGAGAACAAGCTCAAGAACGGGATACATCCGAGTCCAACGAAGAAGCCTCTTGGGGGGGATCTTGGACTCTTGTTCACCGCCCGATCTAGCTCTTTTTGTCGTTACTGGGTGCGTCTCGTTGACATCAAGAGGTCAAGAAACACTTGCTTATATTTTCCCTCTCTTCTCATAATTCAGAAGGAGGGCTTTGTTGGACCATGTACGAGTATTCTATTGTCATTCACGATTAACAAGATTTGAAAGACAAATATTGAGCCTACCTATTCTCCGTGAAACCATGTATGCAACTCACCAAGACCATAGCATTAAACCAGACGATATACCTATATCCGCCACTGAAATCGGAAGTCTGGCTCGGTGCCCAGTATGGAGTAGTGCCATATTTCAACTCTGCACGATTAAACTTCCAAAATGTATGTTAGCAAATCGATCACAATTACAAGGGTATGATGTATGTATGTACACACTTAAAACGACGGGTTTCAGCACCTGAAATCCTCCGTAGCTTGTACCCGGCCGCGTTTTTGCCGTCTCACCATTCAACGTAAGTCTATTTTACTCGCACTAGACAACCTAAGGTATTTTTGAAGCCAACCGAGTCACCCATGCCACTTAACTTGAGACAAAAAATTACAAGTTGCTTTTTATTGGTCTTATCAACGGAAAGAGAAAGAAAAAGAGGAGGGGTAAAAGAGAAAGGAAAAGGAATAGGAATAGGAAAAAGAAAAAATGAAGCAAAAGGGAAGATAAAAATGAAGTAAAACAAGAAAAAGAAAAAGAAAAGACAAGATGTTATAAGGAAAAAAAAAAAAAAGAAAAGAAACTGTCAAGACGTTCTAAAGGGAAAAGAAAAGAAAAGGGGGAAAAAGGAAGAAAAAACTCAAAAACAATCAGAGGTGAGCAAAGAGTTCAAAGGCACCCGAGTAGAATTGATTGGTCCTAGATACAAAAAGGACGGTAGAATCTTGAAGCGAATCCTCATTACCATGCAAGTTAACAGTCAATAAGTAGAAAAAAAAATGAAATTACACGTGTGAAATAATGGGATATAAGAGAAGAACGTATGACCCATAGTTTCAGAGTCTGAGAAAACCATCCTCGCAAAGCCCAAGAGGGGAATTAATGGCCATGGTCCCCCCCGAGGCCTTTGTTCGCCTGCACGCACACACGCATGGCGCAGTGTCGAAACACCCTCGTCATCATCCGCGCCTCCAACCCCCTTTCGTTCAAAATCGCTCCCAAGCCTTCTTTTTTCTTTTTCCCCTCTGGTAGTGCAACGAGACAGCCCTCTTTCGCCAGCACGCGCTCTTGACAGGGGGGTTCCCAGGCTGTGTGTACCATTTGACACAGCGACCCCGTCGGTTCCATCTCCCACCAACGCGCGGAGAATATTTTCATCGAAATAGAACAAGACATGAAAAAATAAAAAGGCAACTAAAAAAAGAAATCCGAATGCGCGACCCAAGTCAGAACCCGACTCCCCGTCCGATGCATTGAGAGGTATCGTGCTCGTCGATCGTCCAAGGCCGTCCAGCCGCGCGTGGTGTTGCATGCACACTCCATGCCATGCCATTGAGCGTCCAAGAGCCTCCCGTTTCAACCATGAATGTCGCCTCTATCATCATGAACAACAAGACAATGCAGCCTCCCTATTATGGTTTGTGGCGCTCACATGATGACGCACTTGCAGCAGCCGCCCTCCTGCTCCTCGCCCTCAATGTCCATGGGCTTGGGAGGGTTTGCGCCAGAGTTGGTGCCGCTGCCGGTTGAGTAGCCCTGCATCTCACGGTTGTATCTTCGGATCTCGCGGACGATGTCGTAGAAGGCCTTGTCAACGTTGATTCGGGACTTGGCCGACGTCTCGATGAATTTGCAGTTGAATGATCGTGCCAACGCCTCACCCTCTGTTCAAGTAGAAAATCCCATGTTAGATACCTGTAAAGCAGCTCATGACGGAGTACGACGGTTGCTTACCTTGCCTGGTGACCTCTCGCTCGCCCTCCAAATCACACTTGTTGCCGACAACCACCATGGGGAAGTAGTCCTTGTCCTTGACTCTCAGGATCTGCTGCTGGAAAGTTGTGATTTCCTCGAAGCTCTGTCGTGATGTGATTGAGTAAACCAGCAAGAAACCCTCTCCTGTGCGCATGTACTGCTCTCGCATGGCACTGTACTCCTCCTGGCCGGCAGTGTCTAGAACATCGAGCAGGGCGACCTCGTCATCAATGACGCATTGCTTTCGGTATGAGTCTGTTGTCGTTATCGACGTATTAGCCAAGGATTCGAATACTCAAACCAGATGAGGGCAAGGTAGACAGGGTGGCGGATAGGGAGACGGTATTCGCGAGCCGCGAAGCCCGGGAAAGGGGGTAGCATTGAGCTGCTGCGGGAGAGCGACGAACCTTCAATTGTGGGATCATATTCGTCGACGAAGTGGCTCTGGATCAATTGGATGGTCAAGCAAGATTTACCGACACCACCACCGCCGACAACTACGAGCTTATACTCTCGCAGGAACTAGCAGCTAATGTTAGCTATACAGAACAGGCTAAAGCAAAGGGCAAAAGAAGGGGGAGGACAAGGGGAGACAAAGAAAAAAACGCGCGCGCAGAGAGACAGGTTGATCAACGTACCTTGGTTGCTGAAGCCATTGTAAAGGCACTGATTGATGATGCTAGCGGGAAAAAAGGATTGCTTCCGCAGCTGTGTAATATTTTTTTCTGCTTCTTGGCTTCAGGAGGTGTACCTCAGCCAATGAAGGGACAAGAAAAAAGGCGGCTCTGGTAGGGAGAGTAAGGAAGAGGATGGTTTTGAGAGCTTCGTAGTTTGGGGGGTGTAGAGGAAAAGAAAATTAAAACAGAGCTGGCCAGAAGACAATGCAAAGCAGAGAAGAAGAGCCGCAGAGGGCGATTGGGAGAGGAATGAATGAGGAAGATGGAAGATGGAAGACGAGAGATGGAAGAGGGGTGGAATACGGGAAAAAGCAAAGGGTGAAGGAGAGGTTTAGGTTCTGAGGAGGAACGCGGATTGCAGTAGGAAGTGGAAAGGAACCTTGGTCGAACGGCAGGCTGGACGGCCCTGAGAGATTGGCTGGTTGCGCTGCTGGGGAGCAGGCCATGGAGCAGGCCAGGGCCCCTAGTAGCACCTGGTCGGTGTCCCTAGCAATGGTCCCCTAGCAGTGCCTAGGCGTTCAGGTTAGCAGCAGAAGGGGGGTCTTGGGGGGGTGGAGGCTGGCCCTGGTGGAGGCGAATGGCGGGCCCGGATTGGGCGATCGAGGGGGTGGTGAGCGGTTCAGGGCCCTTTTTGGGGGAGTGCTGTGAGGCTAGCAGGCACCAGCGTGCGACGAGAGGTACACGCGCGCCGGTAGAGGGTACATTCACGAGCCCGGCGCTGCTTGATGCTTGATGCTGCTATCTGCTGTGAAAAGAAGCCAGACTGGTCCAGGCTTGTGCAAGGAGCGGCGGATCGGGTGCTTCAGCGGTCCAAGTGGCTTGCTAGATCCCCCTGCTGGTCCCTGGTTTAGCAGCAAACCAAAGGGGTGCGGAGCAAAAAGGCGAGAGGGAACACGGGGGAAAAAAGACACAAGAGCTTGAGGTATGGAGTTGGAAGTACATGGAAGCTGATAATGCTCGCCCAACACAAGATGATGGGGTCAGTAATGATATGATACATTGTCGATAAGCAAAGTTTAGAGATTTCACAGCTTGAGACATCTTCTTACCAAGACAGGCATGTACTTCGTACGCAGTGCCACTTTGTACGATATGATGAAAGAGTGATTGAAAGAATTGAAGCACCAGAAAAAAAAAGGGCCGGCGGTTGATACCTGTACTCCACACAATCCGCAGTACCTGGTACTCCGCGACGGGGTACTTGCAGCCGGACAGGAGGTCGGAGTGGCGCCTTGCCGCAGGGAGCTGCAAAGTGCATTTCAAGCAAGCATGGGGTTTTGACTAGCGCAGCTTGATTTCCCTATCACTCTCATTGACTGCTTTCAAGAGCGCGCGTAAAAGTGCCAGTCAGTGCTTTTTTGCCAATGCTTGCTTGTGCCTAATGTAGACCTCGATATGGTACATACGCAGAGGAAAGGAGAACATAGGTACATGAATCTCTCTCTTGTGCTGTATGTTTTCCCTCTGTTTGTACAAGCATTGATTGGTACCGGCCATGTACATCTGAAGTGGACGCCATGTGCTGCAGATACGGACCACGGCATGCGAACATTCACCAAATGTTTGTCCAACGTTGTTTGCATGGCATCCATCCATCAAATGTCTGGGTTCAACTCGTCAAAGTACAAGTTACGGGTACTACTGTCGTAGTCTCAAAGTGCTAGCGTCCCCCCAGTACGAGCTCCCCATTTGCTTGATTTCACTTCATCTTCTCTCATATTTCACTCAAAAAAATCACCCTTTTTTGGCTTCTTCTCCCTTGCCCCCCCCCCTCCCTTGTCAACGCCCGGACCCCTTCCGGCCGCTTTGTCATGGCATCTCTTTCGTCCTCCCGTCTCGTTCTGATTCATGTTTGCCAGTCGCTCATCACATCACTGTGCAGCGACGGCCCAAAGTACTCCATACATGCGCGTCTGCCGCTGCAACTAACTCCCTAGGCCGTGCATGTGTCGAGGTGCGTTGTAGCATGTACCCCAGACCGCAGCCAGTCGGCATCGCAGCTTTCAATGCAAGGGCACGCGCCAGCGATGGAGGCAAAAAAAAAAAAAAAAATTAGAACGCGACACCCTCACGCATCCTTTACGGGGAGATATAAAGGTACAGTAGCATCAGGCGGAATTACCACGGGCTGCTCGTACAGAGTTAGCACTGGCAAACCTGTGCCCAAAGTGGAGGACGATGTTATTAGCGCAACCCCCTTGCTTGCTGCTCGTCTGCGTTGTCTGCCTGTCCCAGCTTTGGAGTCTCTTCCGTTGTCTGTCGCCCTCTCCCTTTTGCTTCATTCCTCTTCTTTTCTTTGCACGTTCCTTCAACAGCCGTAGATACTGGCTTCTCGAAGCTATAATTCGGTCGCCATGATCCGCATCCGTCCCCATCAAGAGACGGCGGCCGTTGTGCCTCGGTCTGCGAATCGGTCCAAGTGCACCATCGTAGTTCGTGTGGGGGGGCGTGAGCTCCATTTTGCGTCTGCCATTAATCAATTGATATTAGCTCCTCGCTTCCACCTTCACGGGCTGTTTTTTTCTCCGTGTGCTTCTCTCTTCCATTTCTTTATAATTTCAATATTCTTTTGCCGAATGGCTTACACGAGGTCCAAGCTTCTTTTCTTTCTTCAATTGCATCGAATGTCTTGTACACTAGCTTGGTCGGTTGAAGACAAAAGCCCATACAATATACACCCTGTGTACTACTAGTAGGTACGGAGTGTGTACACCTACAGTCATTTCGGGCAAACATAGCTGCAACTAAGACAGAGATAAAGTATCAAGCTTTGACCGTAAATGCTTCACGATCAGCTCCTTTTCTCCCAACTTCTCCTTTCAAGGCTCACGGGCAGCAAAGACAAAGGATTCGCCAGATCCTCCATCTCTTTGACCAAGCACGTGCACTCTGACAGGCGATATCCGTGATGTCCCCGTGCCTTAGATTTGGATGCCGTCTTTGACCGACAAAACCTCCTTTGACGTCGATGCCACCTTCGTCTTATTTCCGTCAATGACATGCCCTCGTTCTTTGTAATGACCAGACCAAACAGGCAGGCCAGCCGTGACGTTGTGGCCAAAGTGCCAGCACAGACGGGTAGCATCAATCACTGCTGCTACTACGAGTACTGCTCCGTACAACCATGTAGGCTCGACACTCACATGCTATTTTCAGCATTGATTGGCATCGCTGGCATTGGCCTCGAGATAAGCCAAGCGATGTCTCTCTCGCTAAAGAAGTAGAAGCGAGCAATAAGAAAAGAAAATGGAAACAAAGTACAACCGGGTACCTGTAATATCCGGATTCACGTGGCGACCGTTAGTAGTGCCTTCCGTCGCACCAAAGACTGCAAGTTCTCCGATGCTCTACAGTACTTCTCTACACCATTCAACCGTACTTCTACCAAGCATCAACGTTGCTTCGTCTCGTCTGCCGTCGCGTCGCTTCTCGCTACCCAGCCCCTGGATTTGGTTCGGCAATCCAGAGTCCTTGTGCTCCGTATCGCCTCAGACATGGAGTTCTGGCCATAAGCGGCAGTGGCAGTATTACACGATGCTACGATACTCGCACGTACATACAACCTCTACATACCTACGAGAGAAGCAGGAAAAAAGATCCGGTCAATGTCGCGGCAACTCGAGCCGGTTCTTCCGCCGCTCGCGTTGCAAATTTAACGGCAGACAAGTTGGTGCTACTGCTACTTCGTACCTGGACATGTATGTATAGCCGGGGTAAGCTGCTTGGTGATTCATGGGTGCTTGTTGAAAGCAGCACCCCCGGTCGTCAATTGCTGCCCGAGAGTGGCCTCTGCTCCTCGGATGGCGCCATTCATAATCAAGAAAGTCCTGATGCTTGTCTCTCTTCGTTGCCGCCCCTGACGCATCAATCGCAGCTCGCTAGTGTACTCGCACTCCGTACAGTCGCTGTGCTACCACTGCTAGCATCAATTACAGCTCGATTGCTACGCCGTACGAGTACTAGCACGATGGCCCGGTGGAGGTGCAATTACCTTAACTACCCCTGCGCCAATCAAACTGGTCTCCAGTTCACTTCAACAATGAGACCATTTTCGACTTTCGCCCAAAGTGCGGAACCCGATTCGATCCATGGATGAATGGATGGATGGATGGACAGTTGCTGGTGTACTCGTATTGGGCGTGTGTGCATGTGCTCCTCCATCTCGACCACATTCATGTCTTGGAGGTCTCACGGAGCCATCAACCCCATCCAGTGAATGAATCCTACCTACATGGACTCGTACATCTGTTCCATGCCGGCTCTACTATTGCCGCCGACCGGAAGCAGGCTGCAGTTGGGGCAACACAGCACACGACTGGAGCTGCATCGCCAGGTCTGATATCATGCAGCCTCGCGTGGACTTTTGCAGGCGATTGGTATCGGGCGTGCATACAAACATGGGCGTGGATCAAAACCAAGTTGAGGTCTCTGTCATGCAGATGTTGAGACGGGCGGCAATGCGACCGGCAGGCCGACCCGATTACTCACATGCAACCTACTGTACAGTGTTGTTGGCCTCACGATAGAGGCTGAGGCAGCAGATCAAGCGCTTGATGAGCCTGTATTTGGTATTTGGTACACGTACGTCGCAGATGAAGCGCCAAAAAGAGGGCCCTGGTTGGACATTGTTGCCAACGACCAACATCACAGCCGCTCGACTCGAGCCAGTCTAAAACCTCGAAAATAGCAGATGCCGCCCGCTGCGAGGATGCTATGCCTACTAGCATCTCGACTACTGCTTGAAAGTGAGGAAATGATTGGGTCTTGGTGCATCTTGACGCGCGCGCTCGCACAACTACACGAGCGAGTCAGGCTTCGTTTCCCAGCTCTGCGACACCAGCTTCTGTCTCGGAGCCCGTTTCGCCCGTCGAATCGTGAGCGAGTCGTGGCGCCGCAGTCCTCTTTTCGGTCCGGTGCCGATTTCTTGGGTCCCAGCCTAGACGATCCGTCGCAGGTGGATCGCGACTCTGTGAAGCCAATTTTATACGGAATGACCCTGGACAACACTGGAGGCGTGGACGTCATTAGCAATTTGCCAGACCCGGCATCTGGGGTAAGCTTTTTCTTTTCATATTTTTTTTCTTCTTCTGTCACTTTTTTCAATGTCAATCATGTCTCTCAGGCGGACAAACTTTCGGGTTTTCTCGCTCTTCCATTTCTCTCTCTAATAGCCCCTGTCGTTCCCAGCACTATATTGACGAGTCAAGGGCTGTTGTTCTGACCCGACAGAGTAATTATATGTCCAGACTGATTATGCTACCGCATGCGTACTAAGACAACATGCACATATTATACATCTCGTGCTCCATCTGTACAGATAGAATGAACAGACTCCATACCCGAAGCTAGCATGGACCGCATCCTCGGGGAAGCTTCTGCTTGAATTGCCCTATCGCGTCCTTCGCATCTCATCTCAAGCAGCATCAGGCATCGGGCATGGATATATTCTTCCGCAATCAATTGAAATGAAGCTCAAGCCAAAAAGCTCCATCTCGCGCCACTTATCGACCTTCTAGAATGATTGCTCTCCACATTCGACACCTCCACACGCACCGTCTCCACTGGCCTCTTCATCTCCCCTCCCGGTTGACCATTTGCCCCCTTGTCCCCCTTTTAGCCCTTGGCGAAAGCTCTTTTGCGCGAAAGTGCTACATGTTCAAGCATATTTGCGACCCAAAAACGTCATCAACAGTTGTACCTGTACCCGTAATACGGGGTACGACAGGCCGGTTCGATAAAGATTCTCATCGCAATAGTGTGTTTCCGATGATGCACCTGAATCTTTGTCTTGGCGCCCCCTCTCTGCCCTGCTGCAAATATCAATTGATTGTTTTTTAGCTTCATTATCAATTTGCAAAATTGGCGTATTTCGCTCAGCCATCACGAATCTCGCAGAGTACGAGTATTACACGTACTCGTACTGTAGCATCGGATTACCACCCTACGTTGGCTTACTACCTGATACAGAGAACCAACATCCTATTCTGTAACTCGTACCTGCAGTACTGAAGAATCTAAAATCAGTGCCGATGTTACAGCTCAGGTAGTGGAAGTGCTGCTAGCTCAGCTGAGATGGTCCCAGCAACATATGTAAAACAGCTGGCCTCCGTCTAATAGCTGGTTTCATCAAAGTCAAGCCACGGCAAGCAGACTACGGGGATTTCGATATCAGCATGCACGTAATACGTTCATCCGCTCCCCCCCTCGCCGGATTTTTTTCTTCTTTTGCTCGATCCATAACTGCCGGACAGAGAGTGCCCAAATGGGGGAGCCAGTCAGATCCAAACTGGGCAGCTGCTCTTCTGCTGGGAGGCTGACAACGATGCAACTCTGGGGATCCATGATGATACGCAAAATGACTAAATTAGCACCAGTTCGTCACGTCCTTGGCTTGCGGTCGAGAAACGAGCCAAGTGGGGTTTGATCAGCGGTGATGGCTCTGAGCTGAGCTTTAGATGTGTCAGAGAGTTGCCGAGTATAAATGCCAGCTCGCAGCTTACACACGAAAGAAAATATGGAGGCATATTATCGAGGGCTTTAATATGAGCTCTCCGATCGTAGTTGAGAGAGATGACCAAGACAGAGAGAAACGTTAGATGGAGTGTAGGGAGAATAGCTGGAAGATGCCTCTCCATCCGCAGCATATACTCTACAGCCCGTATACACCGTTGGCGTAGCTACCCTGAGGCTGAAACCAAGAGCTATAGTCCAACCTACGTGTTTCCAATAGCTCAGCCATGCCACCATTTAGACATGTTTTAGCTGTAGGCTGAATCGTGGAGAAGATGGCACGAGCGTAAAACAGCGCCAGGCCCTCCAACACTTGGACCGAGCCATAGATGTATACTGGATATACACCCACTTAGTACCATCACCGTACTGTAGGCATCGCTCCTCCGCTACAGTACGCCTGTCTCGCGTCGTTGTGCGCCTATCTCTGGGGATTCTACAAGGGTTCTAATAGGCATCAATTACATCCTTGCCATGCCACGGGTTCTGGGTGAGACATTGACGGTTACTAGTCCGAACTGACACCAAAGCAGTGCCTTTCGCGATAGGGTCCGGGCGTTGTGGACTAGTACGAGTCGTAGAAGCTCGCTTCGGCAAAAGCCAGCAAGGAACAGACGAGAGGCGCGGTCCGAGACAGTGGAGGGAACGGTAGTAGAAGATTCATGTCCTCTCTTAGGGTAGGACAAGATTTGTATTTTGTGTTCTCTGTATAGAGGAGGATGTAATGCTACATACTAACGACGCTTGAGATGTCTTCTCGACTAGAGCTTCTTCTCTGCCTCGTCGAGCTCGTCTTCTTTTGAGACACGCTTGCCCTGGACCGCCTCCTCTGCTTCCGCCACAAGGCTTTCCAGATAGTCCTTGTCCCTATGAAACCAAACATTAATTGGGGTTCTAGAAACCAGAGATGAAGATGTAGAGTGAGGACATACTTTCCAACCAGCGTAACGGTGTTTCGTTTCAAGCCCCATCGAGGATAGCTGCCTACTTTGACGCCGTGAGGCTTGGCCTTGGCTTCCAACTGGGTGAGGTACTCTGCTATCTCACTCTCTGGTAGAGGTGTGGAAATTAAGATTCGGTGAGTTTCTTTGCCCTCCAGTCTGGGGACGACGTGGGGCTTCAGTCCATCAAGCAGCTTTTGGACTATAAGATACGGAAAACACCTCATTAGCCCAGTTTCCTGTGGAAAGAAATAAAGGATTTGTCACTCACAGAGCAGCGGCACTCCTGGCAGGATATGCACATTCCGGTTGACAACCGCAACGGGAACCCACAGATCTTCCTTCGGGAAGATGAACTGCTCGCTCAGATCGCGGGATTCGTCTGTCGGGAGCTCCACCATGCGCAGCCTAGCCTTGAGGGCCGGCGAATCGACGTTCCAGTCAAAGTTGGGCTGCTTGGGGTGCGGTTTTGAGAGCTTCTTCATCTTCTCGTAGGCTTCTTGGTGGAGCTTGAGGGGGAGGTTGAAGGCCTTGGCGATGGACGGGTAAGTGATGTCGTCGTGCCTATGAGATTTGATGACTGCTGTGAGACGGGGGTTCTATAGATGACAGATAGAAGGGCATTCTTACGTTGGGCCGATGCCACCACTAAAGAGTGTTCATGATGATTAGCAAGAGAACAAGATTCGATGTTTCAGTTCTGAGTGGTGAGTCGCTTACCTGGTGATGATAAAATCATAGCGGTTGCTCATTCGGCGCACGGCCTCCATGATTTCGCTCTCATCGTCTTCGATGACCTCGATACGCTTCAAGTTCTACACCGGCACATCACATAGGGTGTCAGCTCATCAGGGTTCTCAAACACCAATATCGAGATGTAAGACTCACGATGCCGAGAGAAAAGCACCATTTTGCAAAGTATGCCGAGTTTGTCTGTGATTCCCGTCAACTCACGCTCCCCCTCTCATTCTACCTCGGCATACTGACATCAACAGTCTATTTGTTTTTCAATTCCATTAGCTTCTCTTCATCTAGCTCAAATAACGCAGCTCATTTATCTCATACCTTTCCGCCCAGCACTTCATCGCCAATGATTAGGCATGCTGCCGTATGGATGGTGCTGCTTCCGGTGGCTGACATTCTCAGGGAAAAGGCGGCCGGTCGAGCGAAGGATTGGGTGATGAAGGAGGGAGATGTGGCTGTGAGTAAGCGATGAGTTGTAGCCTGTGATAGCCGCGAGAACATGGGTGAAAAGAGGTGGTGGAGATGGGAAGACGGGTAAGACGTCAAAGAGGCGTGAATGTCCTCTTATTCTCTTTTTATCTTTGCGTCTTAATTTGCTCTAATTGGGCATCAACAGCCTAAATGATAGAGAGAAGAAAGAGGGGTCAATTCCGTATTCAAATAGGTAATTCAAGATCAATTGGAATGGAAAATGAAAATTCAAGAGTCCGAGCTTCAAGCAAAAACCGGAACCCGCAGCGATGGGACAAAGAGGGCGCGTGAAGACGGCCCGTGACGCCATTTTTTTGCGGGCGAGGCCGGAAAGCCGCTGCGATGGATTACAACTGGATTATGTGGGGGAATAATCAATGGGCTTATAGCGGGGGTGACTTTTGGGGGGGAGCTTTTTATCAGGGCCGGAGCTAAAGTCTAAGGCGAGATCAAACTGCTATGTTAGGCTTCTGGAGGCATCAAATCCCGTCAAATCTCGTGCCACCTTTGGTCTACACTGGATTTGTATTGCTTCAATTCTCCCGGGAGGCTTGACATTACCAGCAGCAGCTTCTTTCCAGCTTCACAAACTCCTACCTAGCCATGGCGAGTCCCTCCCATCACAACCCCGCCATGTCGAAGATACCCCTCTAACTCGAGGGTAAAACAGGCTTCCGAATCCAGGCTCTACAACATCTCCGGCGAGACCAAAGAGCACTTGCGCAAGTTTCGCTTGACGACGTCTCGGGCGAGCAAGCCTCAAGCAGTTATATGTATGTACGTCGCGGTCCTCTCTCTTCTGTAGTTGTGGCGGTTGCAGCGAGAGTCATGGCTATGGGGAGGAGAGAGTTGAACATACGATGCTAACTAGAGGCTTTTTGAAATGCATAGACCTGATTGATAAAACAACCCACGAAATCCACCAGGATGCAGACAAGGTTACATACACATCCCTCGACGAGATCGCCGACGACCTGCCCGACCACGCCCCTCGATTCATCCTCCTCAGCTATCCCTTGACAATGGTGAGCCCGATGCCCCTCCCTTTCCACGTGGACTCTACCTACCATATGCCGATATACATATTCAGCGTTGCTAACCAACTACTTCACTATGTAGCCCGACGGACGGTTATCCGTACCCTATGTTCTGCTGTACTACCTCCCCATCACATGCAATGCCGAGACGAGGATGCTCTACGCCGGCGCCAAGGAGCTGATACGCAACACGGCCGAGGTGAACAAGGTTATTGATATAGAATCGACAGAGGATTTGGAGGAAGTTCCAACGCAGCTAACCACGTAGAATTATTAATAAAATAAAACGGAGACTATCGCATTTGCTATGCCTGATTTCGTTATTTATCCAATTATATACAATATTTTTTCCTTCTGTTCTGGTATTAGACAAGTCTATTCCGGCAGCACGCTCTTCTCATCCAAGCCCAGCTGCCGTCCTACATTCCTCACCACCTGCTTAAACGCAATACAAGCCGGGCTATCGGGGAACGAGTCAAAGAAGCTCTCTCCGTAATCGCATGCCATGCGTATCCTCGGGTCCAGAGGCACCGACCCCAAGAACGGAATGTCCATCTCCTCCGCCAGCGCTCGACCACCACCTGTGCTGGCCTTGAAGATTTGGCTTTCGCCTTTGCAGTTGGGGCACACGAATGCGCTCATGTTCTCCGCCAGGCCCAGGATCCTGATGCCGGCCTTGCGGCAAAAGTCGATTTCCTTGCGCACGTCCAGCAGCGCAACCTCCTGCGGCGTTGTTACCACCACGGCGCCGTCAATCCCGCTCTCCTTTAGGAACGAGTTGACGCTCAGATGCTCGTCGCTCGTCCCCGGCGGCGTATCGACCAGTAGGAAATCCAATTCTCCCCACTCCACGTCCTTTAGAAACTGCTTAATCAGTCCATTCTTCTTCGGGCCTCTCCAGATGATCGCGGCATCTCTATCTGGCAGCATAAACTGTATTGACATGACCGCCAGGTTCTCCGTCACCCACACGGGCGACATGCCCGTAGCGCTGACGTGAATAGTCTCGTCCTCCACGCCCAGCATCTTGGCCGTGCTGGGGCCCGTAATGTCGGCGTCCATGACGCCCACCGTGCTGTCCGGGTTCGTTGAAAAGGCGTGAGCGAGAAGGTTGGTAAACGTGCTCTTTCCGACGCCGCCCTTTCCGCTTAGCACCAGAATCTTGTGCTTGACGTGCTCCAGCCGCGCCGTGATGATCGGGATGTCTGGATCGGGACCCTTGGGGGCAGATGCGCAGATGGCCTGGTTAGGACAGCCATCGCATGATGATGCTGTTCCGGCACGCTCAGATTCGGGGCCTGGACAGTGTTCTGGCTCGGGAGCAACGAGCTGGGGCTTCTGTTTGAGAGGGTTGGCGAGGACGTCGGCGATGGCCTCGGGTTCCTCTAATGATGGCGCCATTGCGGCGGCTGGATGTATAAAGGTCCTAACTTGCAGTGATGGTCTGTTGTGGTTTCAACGGTCGCAAGATTCGGGTCCTTTCTTCTTGCGGAGTAGAGTGATGAAGTTCGTACTGGGTATCCAAGGTCCTATGATGTTGTATGAAGTGGGAGAATTGTTGATTCTTCGGGCCGGAATTGGAGGGTGGATGGAAGCTTAATAATGTGAGCTGCCTCAGTGGATAGCTGGAGTTGGTAATCCAGCCTGGCCGAGATCGGGATCACAACACAACAGCACTATTAGAGCTAGCGAATGAAAATATGAAGCAATGAACTCTGTAGAACTCTATGATATGATATTGAATCGCACCAATGCCGTGGGAGTTATGGAATATGAGGCCTTCGATTTTCATGAGAATGATACAGGGTAAGAAGTGAAGACGCTGAATGCGCTAGCCATTAGACGCTATTCGCCACCTCTGAGTGTTCTTGTATAACGCTGACAGCGTTTATTCAATAGACAATGGACCTTGAACAGATCTTTGAAGGTAGTAAAAAAAGAGCAAAAACAAGTTGAAACTCAAAAAGAGTCCAGGATGGTGAAACTGTTACCTGGAAACTAATTATCGACTTGTTGTGGACATGGCAAAAAGAATTCCAAGAAAAAAGAAAGGATCTAGGTTCCAGAGGGAGTCGAACCCTCGCTGGCGGAATCAGAATCCGCAGTCATAACCGTTAGACCATGGAACCGCTGAAGTGGTTATCCACTTCTCATGGCATGCCAACTTTGATCGATTTGCATACTATAAACGCAATCACCATGAAAATTTTTCTTTTTTTCTTTTTCTTTTCGCTTTTTCGCAAATCGCCGTTCGGCATCTGATAAGAGAAATTCAAAGGGTGTCACCCCACCACCCCACCTAAATTTTCGTTCGATAGATGCGTGCATCTCGGTTTACGAGCCGTGCAAACTTGTCTTGTCTTTTTGTCGTTTGTTTCAAGATACCCTCAACTTTATAGAAATTGCAATTCGTCATGTCTAGCGCTACTGTCGCAAGTCTCAGGCAGAGCCTCTGCTCTGAAGATACTCCCCTTCCTGTGCGCTTCCGTGCCCTGTTCTCTCTCAAACATGTCGCCAAAACCGACCCTGAATCCGCCCTTGCGGCTATCGAAGCCATCGCCGCTGCTTTCGCTTCGCCGTCTGCTCTGTTGAAGCACGAGCTCGCATATTGTCTTGGCCAGACCGGTAACGAGGCGGCTATTGCACCGCTGCGTGATGTCCTGTCAGATCTTAAGGAGGACCCCATGTGCAGACATGAGGCCGCTGAAGCTCTGGGCGCCTTGGGCAATGCATCCAGCTTGGATCTGCTCCGACAATTCAGAGATCGTGCTGGCGAGGAAGTTGTTGTTACAGAGACCTGTGAGATTGCCATTGATCGCATTGAATGGGAAAACTCCGAGGCAAGGAAGCAGGAGAAGCTGCGTCAAAGGTAAATCTATGCAAATCATTTGTATTCTTGATGGTCTTGAATTTCGCTAATACATTATTCAAGCGACTTTGCTTCAGTCGACCCGGCACCTCCTATGCCCGAGTCCGAAAAGTCGGTTGACGAACTCGGCAGAGTGCTGATGGATGTCAACCAGCCCCTCTTCATGCGATACCGTGCCATGTTTGCCCTCCGCGATCTGGCTTCTCCTCCAGACTGCCCAACTGCTGTCCCTGCTGTCAACGCTCTAGCCAAGGGATTCGCCGACTCCTCAGCACTTTTCCGCCACGAGATTGCCTTCGTCTTTGGCCAGCTTTCACATCCTGCATCTATTCCTGCCCTTACTGAGGCCCTGAGCAACACCGAAGAGGCGAGCATGGTGCGTCACGAAGCTGCCGAGGCTCTAGGCAGTCTTGGTGACGAAGACGGCGTCGAGGACATCTTGAAGCGGTTCCTTCAAGACAAGGAGCAGGTTGTTCGTGAGAGTGTCATTGTAGCATTAGATATGGCTGAGTATGAGAGGGGTGGCCAGACGGAATATGCGTTGATCCCAGAAGTGGCCGGCGCCTCTGCATAGAAGAAAGGACGAAAAAAATAGATAAAATTCCGTGTTACAAATAGCAGAACTTTCCAGACATAGTTTAATTGTTTTCGTGCCAACTGAATCCACACTCGCAGTTATAGATAACGGTTGAGCCTTCGTCGGCACTCCGCAGTTGCACCGTTGTGTATTTGACTTCTTCTCGGCCGCAGTTTGGACATCGCTCGCGAACCGTGCTCTCGGTGTTGAGTGTGTGACGCTCGACGGATTGGACGCTGGACTGCAGCTTTTGCCGCAGGAAAGAAGGGAAATCTGAGGGCTTGGACTTTGTCACAATGATCTTTGCGCCAGTATCTGAGAAGCTCATTTGTTAAAATTTTTTCTCTCTACTCCAACTGAAATGCTGCCCAATCCGGAGAGCCAAACCTTTATTTTCGGCGCTACAGCACTCGCAGCTCAGCACATTCTGCTCGGTTCCTTTGGTCGCCGGAAGCAAGTTTCCGCAGTCGGTGCAGAACACCATGGACCCAATGGCAGCCATTTTCTTCGTCAGTTTGCCAGCGCAGAGACACTATGACGAATTCTACTTGTGCAATGGGAGGGATCGCGTGGAACCAGCTGTACAAAAATTGTCATGCAAGACAACTGGCAAAAGATCTTGCAGGCCTTGCAGGGGGTTGATAATCCGGAATAACTGATAAAGCAAGGTACCGGCTCCGGAAGCGCCGCTGATTGGCGCCAGGCGGGGCGCACGGGCCATTGGATCCTTTTTGACTTTCGAGATTGGTCCAGCGAGGCTGTCGGATTCTCCAGGCTGCGCCAGCGCGTGATTCGAAGATTCGACTGAAGCAATACCCAAACCCAACTGGCAGCGTTTGGGCACGCATTGAAGCCGCACTCGTTTCTATTAATGCAGTGTGCATTCGCCCCGGAATTCGTCTCGACGCCACGAGTCCTCTTTTCGGCCCAAGTTTCCCTCGTTTCCGCCGTGTTCAAATCTCGCAGCTTCTTTCCATGACACGCTGGGGGAGCGGCTGATGTCCCAGTAGCTCCTGTACCGACAATGCGTCTCTGGTGAGGCCTCGCCAACATCGAGACTCTGGCAAACAAACACAATGCAGCCACGCAACATGGACTACCTCGAGGATGGGCCAAGCGCCAACCACAGCGCGGCCGCCTCGCAAAACGCGATTTCACGACCTTTCACACTGCAAGAATCTTTGCCGTACTCACCCCAAACCTCCACTGTGCCGTTTGTTCCTGGTCAGTCGCTGCTCTACCTCTGCTTGATATTCCTTTTACTTTCTACTTTTCTTGCATCCATCTATATTCTGCCATTTTATAGCTACCTACTCATCCTCTCCTCCTAGAAATCATCCCCGATCCCAACATAGGCTTTGGCTCGCCAGCTCCATCCATATCCGATATATTCCCCCACAGCGATTTCGACCGACTCAACAGAGAAGCTCTCGGGCAGGCTCACCTACCAAGAAACACAAAGCAGGCCGTTGACCTTGTGCTGCACGAAATAAAGCCATCCCAAAGAACGCACTAGTAAGTTTGAGACAGACTGCTTCTCAAACGTAGTCCCAAGTACCTCTGCTTACGTTTTATCCAGCAACTTCAAGTCCGTGTTGACAGGGCAGGCAACTTCACGGCCCGGAAGTCTTTCACAAGGACTATCTCCCATTACACGAGCCGTTTACGAAAAAGTCGGAGGCTACTTCAAGGCTACCAAGCCCAATGTTGTGAACCCTCATGCTGTTAGCGTGAACGGCAACAAGAGCCGAACCGTCTCGAAGGATATGGCTATACAGCCCGGCAGTATTGAGAATCACGCAGCTCGTATAGATAATTACGAGGCACCGAAGCCTCAGTCAAGGATAGAAGTGGTCATCCCGTCAAGACGAGGGGGCTTTGATCCCTCAGCTTATGTTGACGCTTCTCAGCCTCAAGTTGAGCTCGAGACTCCGGTGTTGCAGGCGCCGTCAGCGTTGCCTGCCAGCCCGGACGGTAATTTAACTGCCGTTTCTGCATCCTCTGATGTAAACTTCAACTACAATCCTGCCTCGTTTCGAGTTGAGCTTCCTTTGTCTCATATCAAGAGGGACGAGTACCTAGAAGTTGCCCATATACCGTCCGCCCCTGAGAACCTTTCTTCCCGTAAGAAAGAGAGGTATATGGCCCTAGGGGACCAGGGCCTCGTTAGCAGCGGCGGTCTTGACCAACAGCAGCGAGCTGAAGCCGCTCTAGAGTCTCTCGACTCGCTTATGCGCAACGTCTTCTCGGCGGTTGGTCGAGCTTTGGGGATGGACTCCGGATATGATCACGTCGTGACGCTGACGCCCGAGAATGAGGTCGTCTTGAATGGCGCGACGCAGCAGAAGATGCAAGGCGCTATCCAGAAGGCTATCGCACTTAAGTGCTTCGGTAGAGTTCCGGTGGAGGGCCTTCTCCAGATCATGAAACTCAGCGACGGTAGCCTGAAGCAGGTCGATGGCATGGATATCCGTGCTGATGAAAGCTGGGATGAAGCTGCCTTTGATTCGTGGGTTCAGCAGCTGGCAGAAGTTGAAGTAGGAATGAAAGCTGCGCGTACCTGTTTGCGAATCTTGTCTGGAGGCCGAGAAGACAAACGACTCTACTCGGAAAGCATCATCAACAGATGCGTCAACATCTTCAAGACTGTCACCGAAGACATAATAATCCCCCTCGTTGAGCTTCGAAACTCAACATCTGCCAACTTATTCCGAATGGTACTAAAGCATAAAAAGGCGGTGTCGTCTACTTTTCTCAACTGCCAGAAGTTGTTCGCCACACTTGCTGAGCTGGTGACGAAAGTAGAGCTCTCGGAAAGCGTCTTCAACACTCTAGAGTTTACCGCGTCCAAGCTTATCTTTGTCGAAAACGCCTATTTTGAGAAAGACTCAGCCGTCGGAGTCCAGCGGTTTGATGGAATTCGCAGTGTTGCTATGGACATGCTCTGCCAAATATTTCTTATCAAACCTGAGCAGCGACAGGGCATCATTGACGATATCCTCACCTCTCTAGAGAAGCTTCCCGTGGGAAAACAGAGCGCACGCCATTTTAAGCTTTCCGAAGGTGGAAGCATTCAACCGGTGTCGGCACTTCTCATGCGACTGGTCCAGGCTAGTTCTGGGAGGGTAGAAGAGAACGAGGGTGGTCGTACTGCAGTGCTTAAAGCTCTCGGCAATGGCAATAATGAGATGGACGAGGATAACGAGAGTGAGGATGAATTGCCTGATAACCGGGCTAAAAAGACGCAATTCACATCCTCTATCAACACCGAAGAACAAGGCGCACAGCAGCACGCCGTTGCCATTCAAGAGCTGGAGGCAGCAGCTGCCCCTCTCAGTGAAGGTGCCGGACGGAATGCTTCGTACATTATCAACTTTATTGTGAAGCGCGCTATTGGGTCGACGAAGTCGGGTGACACACCATATCGCAACCTTTTGGATCTCTTCGTCGAAGACTTCACGACATGTCTCGATTCCCCGGACTGGCCATCAGCCGAGCTGCTATTGCGCCTCCTCATGCTCATGATGGTGCAGTTGTTCGAGGCTCCCAAGACACCCGCTCCCGCCAAGAACATGGCTCTTGAGCTCCTCGGTACCATGAGTGCGGCCATATCTCGCCTGCGATCTCACGTTAAAAAGACTGCCAACACATTCGAAACCACTGACGTCGACGATCTGTCGCGGTATTTGGCAGCGCTGGCTTGCCACGTCCTTGAACAGAAGAGCTCAATCGAGCAGATTGTGGCCTGGGATGGACCTTACCGTGCCTCGCTTGAGTTCCTGCAGGCTCGTCTATCAGATGACCCATATCTATTCAGCGCTGTGTCGTTCCTTATAACCGACTGGGCTACTCGGGTGCATGCGGGCTATGATGCAATCCAGGACAGCGAAGATGAGAGAGACTGGGAACTTGGACGTCTTGCTTACAGATTGCGGATGATGATTCAAGACCGCCGATGGCTCTCCAACGAATACACCTTCAAAGCTGTGAGCCCTGCTCAAGCCAAGCTTTCTTACTCCATTATTTTGCTGCGTTCTCCGCTCTTTGAGTCCTTTGGCAAGATTCTGAACATTCTCCTTGGTTCAATGGCTGGTGATCAAGCAACAGTCCGCAGCAAGAGCTTGAAAAGTATCAACCAGGTTCTCGAGACGGATCCATCCATTCTGGATGGGGATTCCACAGTGATCCAACTTATTCTAGATTGTTCGAGCGACTCCTCTACGCAAGTGAGAGACTCTGCCCTTGGCCTTTTGGGAAGCTGTATCACGTTGAGGCCGGCTCTAGAATCTCCGTTGACACCCAAGATCATCGACCGCTTCCAAGACGCCGGTGTTGGTGTTAGGAAGCGAGCCATGAAGCTTGCCCGCGACATCTATCTCCGCAACCACGACAGTGCACTTCGCAGTTCTATAGCTAATGGCCTTCTCCGACGTGTACAAGATCCTGACGAAGGTGTTCGCGACCTTGCCCGCCAGATGATTGAAGAAGTCTGGTTTGCTCCTTTCTACGGCCGCGACAACTCGGCCGCATTCCAAACCTCTTTGACCGAACATGTGGCCCTGATCATCCAGACGGTCAAGTCAGGAAACGTGACGGAGATTCTAGACAAGGTGTTTCAGTCCATTCTTCGGCCGAAAGACAAGTCGCTGGAAGGTCCATTTGCTGTTTGCTCCCACCTGGTGAGCAGCATGTTTGGCCTCATCGATAGCGGAGATTCGGAGGAAGGAGGACCGACCGGCCGTGATGCCTTGCAAGTGCTCACAATCTTTGCCAAGGCCGACCCCAAGCTATTCAGTCTGGAGCAGATTAGACTTCTGAAACCTCATCTCGCAAGTTTCAGTGGCACCGACGAATTGGCAGCGTTTCGAGCCGTGACGGTCATCTACAAACGCGTACTTCCCCAGTTGCCCACAGTGCACTCTGAATTTTTGACCGAAATTCGCCTCCAGCTATTGAAAGGCATTGGAAAAATTTCCTCTCGTGGAGCCTTGGATGACTTGATCGCATGTACCAAAGTAGTCTGCGATTTGCTCAAAGACTTTGGACCATTGGGCAATCTAGTCGCATCCGGTCTGCTGGGTATTCAGAAACTAGGAGCTGGGGGTGCTGCCCTGGATAGCAAGAGGATCAACCATCTGGCTGCTTACTCTATCATTGTTGGCAGCGTTGGGAAGCATTGCGACCTGGATCAGCAGATGCAAATATTCAAGGCTCGCTTTCCCAAATGGCAGGGCGACTCGGTTCCTCGGCTCATTGTGGATGTGCTATCGCCATTCTCCTCACCTTCCCAGCCGTTGGAGGCACGAAAGGCATCTCTCGAAGCGATTGGCCTGGTTTGCCAGTCCTGGCCGCGAAATTACGTGTTGGCCAAGGTTTACACAGCGTTCCAGCAGGTTTTCCAAGAGGAGGTTCCTATTCTGGAAACAATGATTCTCAAGTCATTCAAAGAATTCCTCCTCACGGAAGAAAGGCGATCCGAAGCTGCCGCCGAGTCTGGGGCGACGGAGAAAAAGAGAGAGTTGACGGTGATGGGCGGCACTAACTTTGACGACGTTGCCAGTGCTACTACTCAAAGGTTCCTCAAAGACATTACGCGAATCTCCTTGGGAAGCCTAGATGAACTCGCCTTTTTAGCTATGGAAGTCCTGGGCAGCATCAACCGTCAAGGTCTGACGCACCCCAAGGAGACGGGAGTGACACTGATGACGCTAGAGACATCGTCAAACCGAAAGATTGCGGAACTCGCTTTTATGGAGCATCGATCACTTCATGAGAAGCACGAGACAGTGCTTGAAAGAGAATACGTCAAGGCAATCCAATCGGCTTATAACTACCAGCGAGACATTGTCAAAGACTCCCACGGGGCGATTCCTGAGTTGTTCCAACCCAAGCTGCATCTTATGATGGAAGTGTTGAAGATTAGCAAAATGAAGAACAGGCAGCGCTTCTTGGAGAAGCTGTGTGGACTGGTCAACTTTGACATTGCCCAGCTGGACGCGAGTGAAGAGATGCCGCCACACCTCGACTTTTCCCGGTTCGTCATCGAGAACATGGCCTTTTTCGAGTATCAAACGGTTGGAGAGCTTCAGACAATTGTGAACATGATGGAGAAGATTGTGAGTACAACAGGCGCAGCAGTTGCCCACCTAATTGAGTCGGAAGTATTCGACGTGCGTCTCGATCTGGACCATACGGAACAAGACGAAGTTACGGACCAGCTCATGGGCGAGACGGTTGAAGCGCAGGCGACTGCGGAGGGGGAATCCCTCGTCGGCCTCAAAGTAGACCCCAATCGACTTCGCCAGTTGACTACCGGGGCCATTATTCTTTCTTGCCTGTGGGAAGCCCGCACACATCTCCGGCGCCTGTATGGAATGGGAACAAGCCGACACGACGGCAAAGCCAAGGCTTTGGCCAAGGACCTCAACAAGATGCCGATGAAAGTACAGGGAGTTCACGGAGAGCGATTCTGGGACGAGGTGACGGCGCATGTGAGCAGCCTGGAGACGATCAGCAAAATGGCACAGAAGTGTAAGGCGTTTGTGGAGCTGATGAACGTCGACAAGGAGCTCAAGGTGCAAGACGACGACGACGAGGAGATGGCATTGGAGGGGCCGAGTACGCCTAGCGAAGGCGAAGAAGAGAGCACAACACCGGAACGGGGTCGCAAGAGGAAAGGCGTAGGCACTCCCGGAGGCCGCAAAAAGCGAGCTCGCTCAGGATCTCAGCCACGCAAACGGGGTCGTCCACGTAAAGGAGCGGAGTCACGCGATGAAGACGAAGATATGGAATGGATCTAGAGCGCCTAGATGGGGGTTATTGACTTGGGCCGAACCGGCGTCGGATGCTACTTGATGATTTCTTCTTTCTCCTTTTTCTATTTTTTATCACTTTTCATTGTTTCTTCTCGTTTTATCATAGCGGCATCAAGGCGCCCTCATTTTTTCTTCTTTCTCACATATTTTTTTTATGTTCCCTTACTCACACCCCTCTCATTTATTGTTCATACGCAACAGTGAGAGTAGCGGTGGGTATTGAGAACTGGTTGATCTACGATGGTGGCTATATATGGTTGGGCAGCGCCTGGATCGATGTCATATTCAAGGCGCAGAAAGCAATCTGGGGTGTGCATTTTGCTCAGCATACAAGACAAATCTCGGACGAGACGTATCTGATGGAGGAATGGCGTTTAATGGGAGGACCTGGTTCAAGGCATTTTCAAAGATACTGATATTCAGTCTGTATGATAGAAAAAGGATTCTGCGCCACAGAGAGATACAAGGGCGGCAGATGGGAAAGGAATTAGCATCTTTGGTAGTACTGTAATTGAGACACCGTTACTACCGAATGACGACGAAGAGCTGGCGTATGTGTGACAATGTGACAATGGGGTGATGCTGATACGCGACAGTTGGCTGTTTGTGCTACTGCAGGCGTCATGCTCGGGGTTTCCTCGATTGTACTGGTGGGAATTTGGCGATGATGCGTACTAGAAGGATTCGACTCTCGTCGCAGCCCAAAGATGACTTGGCATTTTTATGCTGTGGATGGATTGGTTGGGAGTTAAGGTGATATTTTTCTCATGTTTTAGCGGAAGAGCTAGCAAGTTAGGCCAAAGTGGCTTATTTTGATACGCTGGGACGGCTAGATATTAACGAGACGGTGGTTACGAGTAGAAGCTTTTTGCATGAATTGGCGTATGCGCAGCGAGTTGTTTTTTGTACGAATGGTAGTAATAGTAGCTGCATTGACTAGGGATGAGAGGTTAAGGTGTGGCAGGACTGGATTGGACGGGGAGGTGTGGAATACTCGGGGATTGGGGACCATGACTGTATTTTTTATGGGCTTACGAGAGTTCGAGAGATATATTGCTTTGCTGCAGAAAAGATGTGGTGATGCTTACGGTGAGGATGATATGGAATTTTGCCGGTTTGGGTAAACTGTACGAGATATTACTTGGGGTGGCTGGTGTCATCCATCCCCAAGGCTGAGCCTGAGCGCATTACGAGGCCTGGTAGAGGGCAGTGTCTTTGTAAATCGCCCGAGATAACCTTAGTACAGACTGCTCTTTGAGTCGTAATGGCTATTCTTTAGTAGCGATCGGGGGATATAACGGCCGATACGGAGGAGAGATGACGAAGAACGGAGGACGGTGAAGAGCTCCAGTCGAATGGGATTCCTAACGCAGGTTGCAGGGAGTGCAGCATCTGACGTCAGGCAGGGGATGATGCAGTTGGTTTGGAGGGGACGCAGGAGTGCATGAAACCAAAGGGACTGCTTGTTGAAACTGATGGCAAAAAAAGAGCGAAGAGATTTTTGGTGGGCGCTGGGCATTCACACAATTGGAGGAAATCTTGATTTTGGGCCATGTTGATCACTTAGGTACGGAGTAGGAGTACGTAGTTGGACTGTAATTATGAGGTGGCGTCTTGGTTACTGTGTTGGGCATTGGGCGGGCGAGTGATTGGCTCAATGCAAGCAGGTTTTTGTGAAATGGGCCGTTGGTTGGGCCGTGGCTCTGGGTTGGGAGTACTCGTACATGTATTGATACCTATTGAAACTGTTTGTTCCACGGGGCCTGATGATTGTTCTAGAGTTTCTGTACTAGCGAGCAGAAGGATTTGACATTCAGACACAAAGAAGGAAAATCATCCCAAGGCGCATGGGAAAAAAAGAGAGTTTAGCTCGCTCTCGTTCATCAATCAGGGGTGGAGGAGCGGGACAGGGGTTTGAGAAAAGCGCTTGTGTGGATGGGGCAGCGATTTCGACGCGCCGGTGTGTTTGTTTGGTGGAGGGGTACCTGTGATGTACTTGTAAGGTACTGTACTGTTGTCGGGTGGTGGTTTTGTTTGTCTGAGGTGGGTATTAAGACGGCACGGGCTGAACGAAGCTGAACGGGAGCTTGAATCAGGCGGTGGGTGCAAGGGCCGTTGAACGGAAGACAAACGAGGCTTTGATGTCGCCCTTTGAATGCTGTAAGCAAAAAGGCGGAAACGTTTCGTATTGTTTTAGCAGACGAACAGCACAGACGTTATTGAACGGCACTGACCTGGACATTGACGTTTTCCTAAGACAAACAGATTTGAACACCCGTCTGAGGAGTTGTCAAGGAGGCCTCCGAGCCATTTGAACCGGTGTGCGTGTATGTACTCCGTACTTTATACAGTAGCCCACTGATTGGCATGCCATCAAACGGTCTGTTTCGATGCATGATTCATTGGCTACGTGCCCAAAGATGTGAATACAGTGTCTCGTCCTAATACTAAGTTGTTAAGTCCCCTGCAGGCGATGCTGCTATACCGCTAACAGACACACTAGCCAGCGCAACCTCCAGCAGAACAGGGATCCCGTGATGAGATCAATTGATCACTGCAGCGCAATACAGTGAAAACCACCAGACCATCTCAACGCAATCTCCAGTAGCCAGTGATACCGTAGCGTCACACTGGCCCCCCTTCTTGCCCCTTCTGCCCAAGTGTACGAGTAACTGCGGAGTACTTGTGCGGTACCTGCTCGGCACCTGATAGTCCCAGTACGATACGAGCAGCCCTCTGTAGCCCCCTGAAGACGCAGCACCAACAATTGAACGTGTTGGCGGGCAGTTTTAAGCTTGTGTTTAGGGGATCAGCCTGCCGTCATTGATCTGGGCTATTTTTCCTTTTCGTTTGAACAACTTCCACATAGCTGGAGGCATTGATCTTCTCCTACTTCTTCTTCTTCTCCTTCCTCTCTCTCGATTGCAGCAAGAAAAAGAAAGATTACTCACGGCTGACTGCTTCTCGCCATTCACTCTAACGGAAAACAGCGGCGCCTTCATTCACTTCGACTTTTCTCCTTGCATAGCCCTTCTTTTTCCTTTTTGCGCGCGCATTTGCCTGCCACTGCTACTACTGTACTGCCGGCATCTCGCACAGCCTCCTTTTTCGCCTCTCTCGATCCCAACAGACGCAAACCCCGCCTCCGGACTTCGGTTTTGGCTTCCATGGTTGCCTGATCAAGAAGCCGTGGAATCAATAGCGAACTTTCGGTCTGTCTGCCTCACGGATCGCCAGAAGCCAAGGAGCCAAGAGCCAAGACGCTTCGGGCCATCGATCCGAACGAACGGCTGTTGTGCGACGCTGAAAGAAGTGTCTTGGAGAAATCTTGGCTTGCAGCTTGCAGCTTCTTTGCATAGCGACATACAACAACATTTGATCAAATAACAATCCAGTCGCTCTTTGCGATATACTATCCGGCTCATCAGCCACACATTCACATACCTGTCCGCTACAGTCCAGCACAGGCATTTTCCGAGACAAGGGCAAATTACCCTTTTTATTGCGATACTCTCCCACGAATCCATTCCGCACAAGTACGCGTTTAGGCCTTGCCAGGGGTGCCCAGGATATTATTTACTCTTCCGGTACTAGCAGTCCCCGCTGCAGAAACCATCACCAGCCACAGCCCCAGGAGCAACGGTGGAATTACCAGCAGCTGGATCCCCAAGTTCCAAATCAATACGCGTCCCAAGACGATTCAAGGGAGCAGTGCTGAGGCTGTTCAAATCGAGGCCGCCCATTGATCCAGAACTAAGAAACTACAAAGTCCCTCCCCAATCCTGCCCGCCCCAAAACACCATCCGGCATCCATTCTCCTCCGACACCGAACCGGACGCGCGCGCCAAGTTTCCGTCCGAACCCAAGAACCCAATCCCCTTGACTGTCTGTACCTGACGGGACTAATCGCTCAGTGGGGAGTTTTTGTTGTGGACCGGGCAGTGCTGAGTCGACGACCCAAACCATACCATGGATACCTGTGAGTCTCTTATGCGCAACGTCTCTGCACCACTCATTTCCTGTTAATTGCCTTGTTCCCCCGTCTCTCAAAATCCCCATCCCAATCCCCGGCCGCGCCGAAAGCATCCCATCTGTCTATCCCTACCCCGATCCTATACCTGAACCTATACCTATACCCGTTTCCTATACTCCGTACGAAACTGCAGACCATTCGATGGCCCTGCCGTTGGTGTGGTTTATCGGGATTTCTCTCACTTGAGCGCAGCATCAATAGACACTTGTTTCTGTTTAGCCTAGCTTTGTTTCCTTGACTTTCACCTCACCCGTCACTCCTTGTGCATTTGTTTACCATCTTGGGCCCGCCCATCTCATGCTTCTTGCGCCGTGCCCTTGAAGCAGCACGCTTCCTCTCCCTTGCCATACATCGCGAATGTCGTCACACGAGACGACTGATGGCGAAAATGGGAGACACAGACTAACCCAGCTGCTCTCAGTCAATCATTTTCGCATCAAGCGCCAAGCGCACAACATCAGCCGCCAAGGCACCGAGGCATGGAATCCCTTCCGACACGTATCGTGGAAGCCCAAGCGCGCCGAGACATGGAACGGCGGCCGTCTCGAGGCTCAGACCGAGGGCGACGGTGAAGATCTGACACATGCCGCCACCTCACCTTACCCGACCAGTGGTGGCGTGAGAGATATCTCGACCTCCGGAACAGGCCAAGGCACCGAGGACGCTGCTGGCAAGCAGGTGAGCGAAGACAGCCACGACATTCCGCTCATCGAACGGAATTCGTTGCGCAATCGCAAGGGAGAACAGGATGGCACGAACGAACAGTTACGGGTCGACGACCCTGAAACCAGCAAGACCAAGAAGCCTCAAAAGGAGGGTGGTTTCATCCGCCATGTCTACCCCAAGGAGCCCTTTACCGTGGCCAACCAGATCCAGCGAACGTTCCTGAGCTCATGGATCAACCTGCTGCTTCTCGCTGCCCCGGTCGGTATCGCGATAAACTACATCCCTGCCGTCGACCGCAAAGCAGTCTTTGTCGTCAACTTCCTGGCCATCGTCCCACTCGCCTCTATCCTGGGCTTCGCAACCGAAGAAATCGCCCTGCGAACCGGTGAGACTCTCGGAGGTCTTCTTAACGCCACCTTTGGTAATGCCGTCGAACTCATCGTAGCCATCCTTGCCCTTGTCGACGGTAAGGTCGCCATCGTCCAGACCTCTCTTATCGGCTCCATTCTCTCCAACTTGTTGCTTGTCATGGGATTCTGCTTCTTCTTTGGCGGTCTGGGTCGCCCCGAGCAAAACTTCAACAAGACTGTGGCCCAGACGGCCGCCTCCATGTTGGCTCTGGCCGCAGCCTCGGTCATTGTCCCTACTGTCTTCGACGCTGCCGCCAACACGCCCACCGACAAGGTCGCCAAGCTGTCTCGCGGCACTGCCGTCATCCTGCTTGTCGTCTATGGCGCCTATCTGTTCTTCCAGCTCAAGACCCACCAGGAGGTATTTGCGACCCCGAGCGAAAAGGTAGAGCGCAAGCCGTTCCGTAGCACTTCCAAGGCGAACATCAAATCAGGCCTAGCATCCAGCGCTCAAGTGGGCAGTATCATGATCGACACCGACAACGGGCGACACATGGCCAACATTTCTGAGAACAAAGTGGAAGAGGAGGAAGAGGAGGAGGAGCCTCAGTTGCACTTTTGGGTGGCCATTGCTACTCTTGCTGCCTCCACCGCCATCATTGCCCTTTGCGCCGAGTACATGGTTGATTCCATCGATGCCATCACCCAGAACGGCGCCCTCTCCGAGGAGTTTGTTGGTCTTATTCTGCTTCCCATTGTCGGCAACGCCGCTGAGCACGTTACTGCCGTCACCGTCGCCGTAAAGGACAAGATGGACCTGGCCATTGGTGTTGCCGTCGGATCTAGTATGCAAGTCGCCTTGTTCCTCATCCCCATGCTGGTTGTTATCGGCTGGGGTATGGGTAACGACGAGATGAACCTGAGTTTCGACACCTTCCAGGTCGCCGTCATGTTTGTCGCTGTCCTGCTTGTCAACTACCTCATTGGCGATGGAAAGAGCCACTGGTTAGAAGGCTGGCTTTTGATGTGTTTGTACGCAATCATTGCAGTTTGCGCATTCTGTAAGTTTCACCACAGCTCAAGACATATATCAAGAGAATCTTGGTTGCTAACATAAATCTTTAGTTTATCCCGATCAAGACACCGGAGCCGAGTCGGGTTAAGAAAATAAAGAAAAATCTGTTGCATTCGTTTTTGTTTTCTCTCTATTTTCTCTTGATACCACTCACATTTGCTCTTTTAATTTTTTTTCGTCTTCTGCATACAGCAAATTATTTGCCTCGGATTTTTAATGCCTGTTGGAGGATTTATGAAGATACACACCTTTTTACGGACCAAAAAGAAAAAAATCAACGCGAGAAAAAAAAATTCTAACGGTTGCATTTCACACAAAACTTCAAAACGATTGTTACCTTTACCTTAGATCGGAATCCCCCCGGATATACTACCTACCTTTATCGTTGTGTAGCGGCCAGCATTTTTTCTGCGGCGGAGAAAAAAAATACGAATTTTTCATTGTTTCTTCTTACTTCGATGTACTTATTTCATGACGTACACACGAAAAACACTTTTTTTGCACATATAAAGACAAAGATCCAGGACCAACACGACGCATTTTTGTGCTTTTTTATTAGCCTTTTTTATTACTATTACTATGATGGCTTTGCTTTTTTTTTTTTTTTTTTTGAGATGGATATGAAAGGGATGGGGGCTTTATTGTTTGAGTAGTTTTATTATTTTATGAAATGGCATGGAAATTTTACAAGTTGTTTTGAGTAGAGCTGGGTAGTGGTAGTTTGATATACCATGAATGCCTTAGAGAATGACAAGGAAAAATAATTGGCTTTTTACTCTTGATTCTTTGACACATGGAACTTATGAATAATGAGAGGATTTTATTGATTCCTTTTTGACTTGATTTCTAGTCACGACAAGATTCTCTCCAAGAAAAAAGAAACCGATAGATGTATATATACATGACATTCATTACATTACTCCTCATTCCTAATATCTCTCAACTTACATAGACAACTAAATCCACTCACTCGGTAAATCATCACAGCTCATTTCTTAGATCCTAACCCCATGCCATCAAATTGCACACTTCCCCTCCTCAAAAACATCATCGGGCTACCAATCCTCAGCGCCGCCGCCGCCGGCCCTCCCCCATCCAAAGATGCTAAAACGCCCGGCGGCAGGCCCAACGACGGGATGCTCGCCTCAGGCACGGCCTCCAAGCCCGGTGGACCGGCCGCCGCGGCGACGGCGGGCGTGCCCTCGATGTGCTGGGCCTTTTCTAGCGTCTCCTTGTAAAACGCCTCGAGGGCGGCGGCATCGGAACAGAATGCCTCGAGCTCTTCCTTGATGGCCTCGGGCTCGCCAAGATGAGCTGTGGGGTTGGTGGAGGAATGGAACTGATGATGCTGGCTCGAGCTTTTGCCCACGGGGCTGTCGCTGGTCGGGCCGGACATGTTGACAGCCTTGATGCTGGGCGAGTAGTGGTGGTATGGATGGTGATAGTGGTGGTGATGCTGGTGTTGATGTATCCCACCGTGGTGATGGTGCTGCAGGTGCCCCTGATGAGCAGCATGATGCATCGAGGAGCCCGCCATGACTGATTCCGAGAGGTTGAAGGAGTCGTACGAGGGTACTCGTGGGCCGATTCCGTCCGTTAAGCGACGAGGCGGCTCCATCGGGGCCATGTTCCGTGCCGCGGCCTCTCTCTCCTTCACAGCTCTTCTGCCGTACAGCCTGTTTGCCAACACGATGAAGTTGCCATCATCCGTCACCTGGGCGAGAAGGACTCCCGAGCGATGAATGTACTGCGTGTATCTGTAATCCGGACGCCCCCAAGAGTAGATAATGTCTACATTGCTGGGATAATTCGAGGCCGCCTCGATATCGAGCACAAAGTCAAAGTGCCGCAGTATAGATTTTTGATAAAAGTGCTTCGTCGGGACCGTCTGCGGTCCCAGAGAGTTTGGATCGTAAAACGTCTCGGGCTGCTTGTCGGGTGGCTGGACCGCAAGCTTGATGGGGAATGGCTTACGGAAGGGATTGACCTCCGTGATGCCGCTGGACTCCCTTATGGGGACCTCGACGAGGCGAAGGCCGTACTGGCTAGCCTCGCGCTCCCAAACATCGACAGCGTCTTCCACGAGCTTGGCTGTTGCGTTCATCCAGTCGATCCTCACGTGGTAGCAGTTGTCTGGGTTGTGAAGGCGGTCGTAGTGTAGGTCAATCCGTTCAGGGCGATATGACCTCTTCCTAGGATCCACATCGTATTTGATGACCTTGCTGAGGATAACCTTGGGGCGACTCTTGGCTATATGTGCTGACGACAGCGTGGGAGTGCTGGTCAGTGATGACGGCGAGTGATCTTCATGTACCGATCTTCTACCCGAGCCCATGGACGACTCCGTCATGGGTGTCAAGGGCAGGGGATTTTCCTTCTTCTTGCTGCCGAACCAGCCCGACGAGTGTTTCGCAAACTCAGGGGCGAACTGGTAAAAGTAATTACCGTCTCGGAAACGGTGTCGTCTTTCGACGTGCACAAAAAGCCCCTTAGACTTTTCTTTGTCCTTCTCCTTCTCCTTTTCTTTTTCAGACACATCCTTGTCTTTGCCTTTAGGCTCTTCCGGTACCATCAGAGCATTGCCTAAATCTTCTGCGTCTTCACGCGTCTCGAGATCATCAAAGTTCTCCAATAGCCACGTTGTCATATCAGACCCGAGGAAAGAGTGATAATGCAAACGAAGATGCCAGCGGCGGTTCCGCAGAGGCACGCCGCCCTGTTCCACTGGCTGCTGCATAGCTTCGGCCAAGACAGAAAAGTTCAAGTTGGATTTTTCAAATCGGTCTTTCCTCGATACGAGCTGATGCTTCTTACTCATGCCGCCCTCGAGGCCCTCGATTAGGGGTAGTGTTTCCAGCTCAGCTGCAATGACAACGGACGGATCCTCTGTCTTGTAGACAATATCCAGAGGACTACGGTCCAGCTGCCTGCGCCCTCTGGCAGTTTGGAACCGGCGTTCCGATGGCGGTATGTAGCGATTCTTCTGCCACAGCTGTGCCAACCGCTTGATGCCCTCTATCCTGATTTCTTCAGGATATAGACCGTTTTGGGTCCTGGGCACCGAAGGATTGTGGGCGACCAGTGGGATGAGGACGAATCGGGCCCTCCAGAAGCGCAGGCTCTCCATCATTTCATCGTGATGACCCGCAGCGTACGAATCAATCATGTTCCAGTTACGGTCGGGCCTTGGAATCGATAGCAGTTCTATATGTCGGGCCTCATAGTCTGTATCAAACAGCGTTCGGATGGCCGGCTTGTACATGGGAGAGAATCCCTCTGGCAATCCTGACATGTCTGCCGTGGGTTTTCTAATGTAGATGTTGACTTCTACCTCAGTCCCATTTACGCATGAGAGCTGATGAATAATGTTGCCGACAGACATGAATATACTCGTGCCGTCTTCAAGAACTTGGTCACGCGAGAATATGTCTCCGAGCTTGATCACCTTTTGGCCAAATGCTCTCGCCACGGCTGGACCAACTACCACCTGAAATCCTTGTGAAAATCGGAGACTAATCAGCTCGCTGATAAATTCTTGTCGAGTCTTTGGTTCTTCGTCATCGTCTGCGTTTTGATCCACGTTGTAAGGGTGCCTCTGATACTCGGTATCGAACTGGGCTCTAGTAGGAAAGTATTCAGTCGTCAATGGAACTGCAGCGGGGCAGCAGAGGGCTTTCCATTTCTGTATTTTCATCTCGGAGATGCGAGGAAAGATGTGCTGCCAGCGCGTGTACAAGTTGGCCGCGTCTATCTGATTCTTCTCTGGATCAGATGGATTCAACAACACCAGCCAAGGACTGATTGCCGAAGATGGCGAAACCGTCACAGGAGGCTCCGGTGTCACGCCAACTCCTGCACGAAGTTTGCTCAGGACGACTTTGTGATCTTCCGTGCGGAACATGTTTTGATACAACTCGCTGTCATCTTCGGGACTGTCACCATGAGCGCGGGATATTGAAGTATGTGCAGGTGTTCCCGCTTTTAGGTTGTACAAATGCATATCGTGACGATTCGACCCGTTTTTCTTCAGGATGGGGATGCTTGGCGTTGATGACATTCTCACCATTTCAGGATCAGTCGTCTCCGGCTTGAGCCTGTTAACTGAGAATGGCGATTGGCTTCGGATTGTTTGCGGAGTGGACGGCCTCAAATCTGGACGTGACCGAGGAGTTGGTGGTGCGTTTGACTTGGTAACGGCTGCATTGACAGTTTCTGCTTTCACTTCGGCTGCTGCAATCTTTGGAGCTGCTATGCCAAATCCTCGGTGCCCAAGACTGATTTGTTTCATAAATTTGGGCTGTTTTGACGACGAAGATGAAGATGAAGACACCTTCGTAACGGCCGGCAGTGGTAATTGCTGTGTAGAAGGCGATTCTTTCAGAGGTAGCGGATCTGGTAGTTTTCGCTTTGAGAACATGTTCGGTTTCTCCATCTCTGCTTGGTTCATGGAGAGCTTCCTAGCCGAAGGGACATTATTGAATAATTTCTTTTCTGGGAGAGAAGAGCCCAGGACGTTCAAGTCCTCCATATGATGCCTTCGAGTCTCGTCCGACCTGCCACCTGCTTCCGAGCTATGGTGGTGGTGGCGCTTGTGGCGAGTCAGGATGGCTCTAGAATCATCAAATTCCTGTAGCTGTCTCCAAGAAGGTCTTTCCGCGGGCCGCGCATGCCTTTCGGGCGAGAACCTCTGAATCCCCTGGATGGTATCGTATAGGTGATCCGGAAGACGAGTCGGGGGGTTGTACCAGATATCGCCAATCGCCTCTTGGCGTCTCTTCAAGAAGCTACTCTTCTCAAAGATATCGCTGGGATAATGAGGGTCCGAGTGCAGCGGGGTGATTTCGATCTCATTCGTATCAAGTGCGCTCCGCATCTGAAGGTCGTACATCCGGCATCTTATTTTGAAATCATCGTCGTCGTCCTGATCCACTTTGTTGGACACAGACAGGGCCACGCCCGCGTATGAAAGTGCCTCGTTTGAGGTGCCCGTCCAGAATGAAACGTGCAGCCATTGCGGCAGTACATAACACCATTCATCACGCCTACTCTGGGAATCCAAGTGTTCAACACGGCGCATCATGTCTCTGCTTTTTGAGGGCGAGAAAGAGCCACCGGTGGACTGAAAGCTTCCGATAACGGGAGTTGGTTGGCCTGGTGTGCTATCACGACTGTGAAAGGACCTTGAGAGTGAATGGTGGCGATCTTGAGAGGAGTCTCCCGCTATTGAGAATCGTGGATTTCTGTATCTGAAAAGAGGAACAGAATGCAGGGGCATTTGAGCCATGCAGATCAAATCAATCCCGATGCCATTTCCTACAAGGGCTTCTGTAGTTCTTCGCAGTGTCTCATAATCCACTTCAAAGATGCCAGCGCCAGCGCTAATGACGGCGATGGAGATGCCCGTCCTGGTCAAGTCCCGGTCAATATAATCGTGAGCAAATTGTGCGCAAGCGAGGTTAATGGCCTCCAGAATATTGCCGTGGATGGAAAAGGAAGACTCGGCTCTGATTCGACTGGCTGCCTCATTTCCAGATGCACCTTCTTTCAGGCCATCTAATGCCGTCTGGTGATGCAGAGTGATGTCTTTTCGAAAGTAGTTCAATTGCCTTTTCAGCTGGTACAGGATCTTGGTCCACTCTCCACTAGCCATTTCACTCACTACGACTCGATAGAAGTCTTTGTATGGACGCCGGTTCCCATAGGGCTGGATTCCCGTGTAGTAATCCGATTGGAGTGCGCTCACGTCCAGCTCATTGGTCAAGCCCGTATCATATTCGACACGAGCAAAGAGGACAATGCTGACCAAGTGTTTTACCTTGAGCACGGCCCACCTCTTAAAGAGGGCTGGCAGAAACCCGTTGACAACTTTATTGAACATGATTTCGCCAGAGCTGTCGGAGTCAAA
The DNA here is from genome assembly GCF_028502605.1 of Trichoderma breve. Lineage (NCBI taxonomy): Eukaryota > Fungi > Ascomycota > Sordariomycetes > Hypocreales > Hypocreaceae > Trichoderma > Trichoderma breve. Next base: position 4,591,394 of record NC_079232.1, read on the forward strand.
GTCCCACATCTCTTTGGACATTTGGATGAAGAGGACATATCTAGCTGACTCGCTGCGAAATATCGGCCTCGTCTCTCGGCCAAAGTAAGCGGATTGGACGCTGTTCCCATTAACATAGACTGTCGTGATTTGTGCCTTTATCGTGCCCAAAAAGAGGAGGGACTGTCCTTTATATACGGTCCGCTGCGTGAGTTCCCCGACGGCTACCCTCCACATATCTGCTCGTGATAGATACTGATCCTTAAATATCATCTCCACGTGTGTAGCTTCGGTAACCGGGTGGTCATTATCAACCTAGGGAGGGGAAAAAGGTATGTCAGCCATATGGATCTACTTAGTATACGTGATGAGAATAAACCAACTGGTGCCAGTAGGACAATGGACCCCTTCTTCATTCCAAATATGTCCGCAATGTGCTTAACAACTTGTACTTCGATATCAGGATGCCGAGCTTTGGTCTCCTTGGGCATATCCTTGGCGACAAAGATGTACTGGTCGCCGAGGGAGCTCGGGTCGCAGGGGCCGATGTGTTGGTATCGCAAGCTGCCATTGTCCTCATGCGACTGTTTCTTGAGGCCGCCAAATCCCGCCGCCGATTTCACAGATTCCGATTTCAGGACGGCGATGGACATCAAGGTGCCTGGCTTGATATCACCACCAATCAGGTCCAGGTTTAGCAACACCTCATCTCGCGAATATCCGTCATTGAGAGTGACGGCGCAATAGCGCTCAGTCTTTCGCGGCTTCTCATCCTTTACGTCCTTGACAGTCGAATGCGTAGAAACACTCCTGGGCGAGGCGGCAGATATCTCGGATGCGCGGTCTGAGTTGGTCGAGCTCGACTGTCGAAGGTGATGGGACCAATGCGGTCCCCTCCGCGGAGCCGATGGTGCTGCGCCGACATATCGGGACATGGAATCGGCTCGGGCGTTTTCACGATGTGCAAATCATAGGGGGGATGGTTTATGGGAGCATAGCCCGCGAGAAACTGCGCAGATGTATGCCAGTTCAGCAGCTGATGCGTGTCGCGCGACAATTTGGGGGTATGAATGTAGACGGTTCAACAAGCTGAGCAGTGGCGGCAGAAACGGAGCTTGATGGTAGCACAAGGCGCCTCACCGCCTGCTGCATCCATCCGCACTGTCTCAGTGGGGTCATAGAGCCTTGTGGGGCTGAAGACTGCGGGTATTCGCTACTTGCCGCAATGCCACGAGGAAGCACCCAACCAAAGTTGTCCATACTTTGCTCTTACTGTGTCTCATACTGTATTATATGGCTGTTTTTAGGTTGAGATGAAATATTTCCAGTGCCACTCGAGATAAGCTTCTAAAGAGGTTTACCTTGACCTTTACTATTGTTTATCCTGGCTTCCCTTCATCGAGGGCATAGATATAGACTTAAATCCCAAAGTTTGAATTAGAGAAATCGCACACTGCATATTTCGCATTGCTCTATCACGATGTGACTTCCAGGTTTGGGACTATTCGAATACTTAGTAGTACCTAATATCGAATCACAGCCAAGGCCTGTCAACAAAGAGAAAACCGACAAACAGCAAAAGACAAAGAAATTTGTGGCTCTGGTGTGTTTGCCTTTACAAGTTTGCTACTACGCCCTGTAAATGTTACGATCCGGCTACGATATATGGTCAACTCTGAATAAGACCGTCACTGAAATGATCAAGACTGGGCATTAAAACACCGGCAACCGAATCAATGTCGGCGTTACGAGATGGGTACTTCGTACCCCAATCATGCTCTGTTCCGTCACCTAGGTAGCTCCTACACTTTTCATCACCCCTCCCGGTGACGCAGTGCAAGTTTGCTCAGCCAGGATCTTGATGTTTGAACAAAGCCCCATTCACAGGCAAATCAGTTTCAATCGGCTTGTTTGCCTCGGAGCCGACGACAGCGGGATCAGCTCCTGTCAATCCGTAGCCCATGCGCCGAGCCATAATTGTTTTTTTCTCGGCCCGTTAATATGCCAACAGATGGCTTTTTTCTGCCCCTCTATAGAGGATACGCCATGAGCACGGTCTCCTGCCCCGTTGGCTCCTCGGACGGTGGCAATGTTGTGAGATGCTGCGTTATTGGGGGCCTTTCATCCGCCTTCTAGCGCGCCGTTCTCCGTGCAAGGGTTCAATTCGAATCACCACAGCATCGGAGATAGATTGCTGTTATCCTCTGATCGGGTACCTGTTTGCACATGGTCTCCTGCGCATAATACGGAGTGTCCGCTGGGCAACTAGACATAGCAATCGGCAGGTGCAGCTGTCAAACGTCCCGCTTGTACGTAGCATTGAAACCATGTTGATGCTAAAACTGATTGCATCTCATCAAACCACGTAGCAAAAAGCTGGTTAGTATAGCCCCGCTTCAGGCACATCCATCGGAATTCCCAAGCGACGCCGCTGTCCGGCTATTTGGTATCCGAGTGGTATGTTGCGGTCAATGAGGAGACGTCTCTTCTCCTTTTCCTCCCCTTCATATAGCCTTAGCTGTGACCAGCGTCGCGTTTGTCCAGTCGACAAGATCCAACGTCGCTCTTGATATTGCAAGATACACTCCGCATCTGTTGTCTCCGAAGCAAGATGGCGATCCGAATGAATCGCAAACAGCGATTGACCGCGACGATAGCCATTTCGTTCTCCTTTTTCGTGGCCGAACTCATTGGTGTGTTTGATCATGATGATTCTAAGTACCAATCGCCCTAACGTGAATGCAAAGCCGGATTTTACACCCACTCTCTCGCATTGATCGCTGATGCGTTCCACTATGTATGGTATATCTCCAAGATAGTTGATTGCGTCGCTGACCCCTTGCAGCTGAGCGATTTGATTGGATTTGTGGTGGCCTTGGTCGCTGTCGTGGTTCGTCCCCCCTAATCTGAAATACAGCAGCACCATCTGATGGACTTTTTTTTCTTTTTTTCTTAGGTGTCTGAGGACCCAAATCCACCACCACAAAAATTCACATTTGGATGGGCACGTGCAACGCTTCTGGGGGCGTTTTTCAACGGCGTGTTCCTTTTGGCGCTCGGCGTCAGCATTCTGGTTCAAGCTATCGAACGATTTGTCAACGTGACCGGTGAGTTGTAGCACTCAGGCTGTGGACGGGTTGGCGGAATTGAGCTGACTATGAATTCCATCGAAAGTCATCGACCAGCCCAAGGTCATTCTGATCGTGGGATGCATTGGCCTAGGACTGAATCTCCTGGTCTTGTCGTTTCTTCATGGTAAGCTTCACCCTGAGCCCCCTTTTTTCTGCAATGCCTCAAGCCAATGGCTAACGCATGATCGTTTAGATCATGATCACGATCATGGTGATGGCCACGGCCACGGTCACGACCATGGACACGCACATGCGCACGAGCACGACCATAGTAGCAGCCATAGGCATGAAACCCTGCACGAGGAAGACGCTGCTAACAGGATAGATGATGGAACGGCGCCTGAGGCAGAGGCTCGTCCCACGTTGGTGAGTATTTTGGCCCACCATATCAAGCTCGCTGGTCTGACAAAAGAAACCTCAAAGGCATCCAGCGGTCACCACCAGCACAGGCATGTATCAGTCTCGCCATCTCGCCCTAGCAGGGACTTGGGGATGCTTGGCGTTATGATCCACGTAGTTGGTGATGCCATCAACAACATTGGCGTCATAGCATCGGCCCTTATTATCTGGAAAGCCCAAGGGGAAGCACGATACTATGCCGACCCTGCCATTGGCGTGTTTATTTCTCTGATGATCTTCTTGACCGCTTGGCCATTGACAAATCGCAGCGGCCGTATTCTGTTGCAGATTGCCCCTAATGAGATAGAGATTGATGACATCAAGCACGATATCAATAAGGTAGACACAGCTTTCCATTCCCAAGCTGCTGCACACCCAAATAAGTGGTTGAATGCTGATCAAGCCCACAGGTCCCTGGTGTCGAATCTGTGCATGAACTTCACGTCTGGCGACTAGATCAACGCAAGTCGATTGCATCTGCACATGTTGTCGTTGACGGTAGAACCGTCCGAAGCTTTGCAGACACGGCCAAGATCATCATGGAATGCCTCCATGCGTACGGCATCCACTCGGCAACACTGCAGCCAGAGGTACTGCCTGCTCACCAGCAGCAGCAAGCTCAAAGCTCATCCGTGTCCCCGAACTCTGGTACCGGAACGCCGACTCAACGGCGACGTGATAACGGCGCTGATTGCCAGATTGTATGCGGAAGCCAGTGCGGCGAAATGAGATGCTGCACATCGGTACAGCTCTCTTGAAAGACCAGCCTTTGATAGGACACGCTGCGAATGTAACAAGAATGGAAGACTTGGCTTCACTTGAAGACCGCAGAACGAGAGAGACACTTGAACAGAGCTGGGCGAGATGGTTGCTCTAGGGGCTGCGATAAACAGGCGCATGGGGAAAGAATTGGATGTATCACTCGCAGCTATTGACAGCTTTGGCAATAGGGGGAGCACATCTCCACGGCAGCAAATAGTATGTGCCTAGTAAATAGTGGTTTTGAGAATCTTAAAACATGATTTCGAACCAGAAAATTGCATTCGCCTACGAGTCTCTCGTTGACGAACTTTGTTCACACATCTGAGAGAAGAGGAAATGAGGTTGAAAACTGGAGAAGGCCACGTTCTGTATTTCTAATAGCGGTGGCCATCAAGGTTCTCATTTATGCCCCCGCTCAAGTCCGGCACTGAGACCAGTAATAGCGAGAGAAAAAAAGCACATCATTAATTACATCTTGGTTTAACCGGCTACGACGAAGCCATTCATTTTGATTTAACATTTGAAAAGGATGTCATTTTTAAGGTAGCATGCTGAAGAAATCTAGATGGACAAGTCTCGATGGTCTAAAGCCAGAAACAGATGCATGTACGGAGTAGCATATCATATAAACACAGAAACGGAGCTGTTTTTCCGAGCTCTTAACCTAAATGCTCTAGCAACGGAAAATATCTTCCATATAACGTTAGTATATCCCGATCCGTATGTGGATGGCAGACTACGCTATACGACTCGCGATGAAGTGGGCAGCGGCGAATGTGGACGAGCATGAATCGATTCTCCGTCTATTCGCCGGGTTGATCTCGGCGAGTTCCTGTATGTAGGCAATACGATGAGGGCATCTTCGGCTGTAACTGAGCCTCACTGGTAAATATCAAGCTGACAATTCTAGTACTTTGGAGCCGGTTTCCACCATGCCGAGGCTCGGAATGTGGGCATTCGGTGAAAAGAGCCATGAAGCAAGCAATTTCGGCCTGCCGCAAGCGAGGTCAAGGTCTCGGATAGATAGTACTCGAAACTCGCATATCAGACATCTTGATACATTTGGTAGTGGTGGTTAGCCAGCCATCAGTTGGTCCGGGTAAGGTTTCCAAGGTTTCTGTAGGCTGGTCTCAGGTTGCATCCATCATTCCTTGAAATGTCACATGTGCAAGCAGCATGCAGTAGGCGAGACGCACAGATAACAGGGCTGCTTCCTGTACATGCAAAATTGCGCACACCTACATCACCCTACATGGGGCGAAGTCGTTGGCCGTTGATGCCAGCCCGGTGTAACGCTTCTCTGGCTTGTGAAAGTTTTCCATCTCAGGGCCCTCGCTTTGCACCGGGATCCCCTTCGCTCGGCACGGCGGCGAATTGTTCTAGAAGAATGCCCCATTAGCAAATGGCAACAGAGTTTGCGCTTTCCATTGGACAAGCTCGATGGCAATGAGTCGTGGCGTTGGCGTTTGGTGGGACCGGCTCTTGATGTGGGCTTTTTCACTTGCTGATAATAGAACAGAAAACCAACAACGCGCTTTGACAGCTTGGCTCTGAGACCTATCTTGTCCGGAAAGCTCCGGAAATGACAGATTCCCAGAGAGAGTGATAGATTCCATTTTTGGACACCATTGTCGTTGGATCTCTGTCAGATGTTGGTCACATACAGGCCCGTGGATTCTAGAAGTCAAGCTAGTAACTGACGAATCGTTTTGACATGCCGGCTGTCTTTCACATTCCGATTGCAGGATAATGCCTGCATCCTTTCCAGGATAGGAGGTACGATTACTCGAACCAGCGCCAGTAATCATGCTTTCTCTCTTGGCGGCATGGAAAGTAAGAGAAGAAAGCTTGGCTATTCTGGTGGCTATTTGGGGAGAGGCCGGCAGACCCGTCCTCGCTGATACCATACCGTCTGTGGCTTGAGAACTGGTCAGAGCTTGCATACTCAACAACTGCTTCACTCGAAGCGAAGAGCTTGCGGCGCCGTCTTCCCCATGGAAGATGGTAGGGGTTTCAGCAACATTGGCTTCAGTCCACTGCTCGAGATACGAGCAGGCCATTTACTTTCCAGAGATCTAGCAACCGTAGGGCCATGGGTTCCTTCTCTTCCGTCGGCGTTTATTACACGCCAGGGTGCGGCACTCCTCCAGGAACCGAAACGACTCCGCTCGAACTGGACCGTCTCACAGCCCTCGGCGCCAAACCCACATATATGGAGGCAAAAGTATCCGCTGGTGAAGTGCCGGACATGACTGCTCCACGGAATTGAACAGATACCTACAACAGCGAGACTGCTTGATGCTTCCAAAAATAAGGGAGTATTCGTAATACTACTCCCTATCGTACGTGTATCTGAATAGGCATATCCCATAAAGTGCGGGCGTACGAGCAGCTGCATGGTGCTTCTATATGCACGAACCATGCCGTCCCGCGCTCCGTATTCATCTTACCTACCTGTAGGGAGTCTCGTACAAAGCACTCAAGTTAGTGCTTGATATCTGAATGGTAGAAAAACGGGGCTTCCTTCTCGCTAAAGCAGGCGACGGTCAGATTTTTACCTACTAGTTACCCGCAGCATGCTGTACGACATGCCCCGTCCGTCTGCAATGTCGTGTCGGGCCGGCACAGAGAAGTGCTTCAAGGCCAAGCATACTCGTAACCTCGACTTGAGCAAATGATATTTCGGATGGCTAAGACCAACGCGGCGCTCAGATGATCTTCGGCCCAACGATCGTACTACTGGCTGTACCAGCGCTAGTAATTGTCACGACGCAGCTACTTGAGTAATTGGACTTTGTAAGTGAGTGTCGAAAAGACGGTCTGTCGCTCGGCGCGGCCGACTGATTGATGGTTCGCGCGGATGAGGCGCGTGAAAAGCATATTTCGTGTAAACCTAGAGGAGCAATGCGTCCACCAGCTCATTGGGCATCGCGAGGTGTTTGCCCCATTGGTGCCCGGCACCTCTAATTCGCTGTCTGTACGGTAGTCTAAGTGGATGTCTGGCGTTTTTGCTGCCTGGGCCCCTGTCCCGTTGGTCTCGACTGACGTGTTGGAAAGGTGCCGAGCCTGAGAGAGACGGGATGATGATGTCAAGGCCAAGGCGATCTCGCAGCTCTGCACCAACTCAGGGCGAATTCTCAGCAGCGATGCTCTGCACATCTGTTGGACATGATGCAACAGATGTGCAGTCAAAATGCGCGCACCAACGTGCAGTAGAGTACAGAAACAAGAGCTGTGCTCCAGTGGCAATTCAGCTTCTGGTTCCCTTGCCGCCGCCGACTTGGGGACCCATTGAGGACCCTGGATTTTCATCGTTGAGAGCTCTGGCCCCTCGCAAGATCAGCATTGCTGTGGATATGGCCCGAACAAGACCGATGCGCCGTCCCTGGTCGGTCACCAGTCACAGGTCATTCGGACCTTGGCTTGCTTGCAAAGACAAAGTAGCGCATCGAGCCAGCCAGGCGGGGGTGGATAGGCATACAGTAGCAGCATAGCATACTCCGTAGGGAGAAATGGAGTGGGCGGCCGAGGAGTGCGCCGCCGATTCCTGCCCATACCAGCCAGGCCAGGACTTGGGACATCCAGCTTGCATTGCATTCACCGCATTTTCGTAGCTGTGTTTCAGAGAGCAAGGCCCTTCCTTGCCACCTGTGCTTGAATGTGGCATGTGAGCATCTCATCCCTCGCGCTGACGCTACCGCAGTGACTCTACTGTCAAACAGTGTGAGTGGGCTAGAGAATGATGGGCTGGAGCTGTGCTGCATCGTTGTTGATTGAGAAAGCGTCGATGGCATCATTGGGCGGCAGATGCGATGGAGGATGGGGGAGACGGACAGCTTGAGTGGTTGTAAATGGGTGCCATGTGCTGGTTGGATTGGCGTTGGGAGAAGACAACGCACCGACTACTACTGTACAACAACATGGGAACAGGCGAGTGACGTTTCTACGCTGTGTTTTCGGCGCATTTTGGATTCAAGCCCTGATATGCAAAACAAAAGCAAAACCAAACCAACCTACCAAAGCAAGGAAGAAAAAGCAAGTACCAGACAATTTCGGGCTGATACCTGGCGGGCTGAGGGCCGAGTCAAAAGTCCCAAGCTCGCATAAAGTGCTTGTACGAGGATTGCGACTGCTTCCATCCATGCCCTAGCATTTGCGGCCATGCAAATGATGCCAACGGTCAGGATGGCCTGGTATGTTCATGGTTTCTCTTTGCAAGGCGGTGGTTTTACTGCAACGGTCAATATCTCGGGTCGGGATCGTATCGGTGCGCCGTCATACTTGCAGCAAATCAAATGGCAGTTGGAGCTTCTTCGTTCCTGTCCTTGGGGATCTGAGCTCTGCAGCCAATCAGCAGCGGCACTTTAATAACGCAAGGAGAAAAGTGATGCACAACGACGGGACTCTAAACTGGTCACCAGTTGCTAAAGTGCCTAGTAGCATCGAACCCACAGCTGCGAGTGTGTCCTTGGATTGAATTTGCCAGTCAACCTGTCGATATTTGAAGTCCAGCGGTCCTGAATGTACAAGAGTTCGCATGTATGGAGTACCTGCAAGCTGCACAAGGCACTGCGGGATACACCAGGTACCCCATACTTGAACCTCCGCCAGCCGCTCTTGTACTGCACCAAATCCACAGCGCACACGCCGCCCCGCGCTCTCCGCCGCGGCTACTGCGCTGTGGCTCCTAGTGCTTGGCTCGCGCCACCTCAACTGGCAACGCCCCCAGTGGGCTCCAGCGTTCTGGGGCACCCCAAGAGCCCTAACAGCGCAGCGAACCCACTGTTAGCCCACTGCCTAGCCCACTACGCAACCTGCTGCTGCTGAGCGCTAGCGGGAGTTGGCCGTGCTGGGGGCTGCTGTTTTTTTCGCTTTCAGTGCTCGCCCTCGCCCCCACCGCCCTAAAGGCGCTCGTCTGCTGGTCCCGACCTCTTGGATTCCAACCCGACCTCTCCCTCACCATTCATTCGCCCATCACCAACAAAAGGCTCGAGCTGCCTCGCGAATAGGCCTCGCACAATCAGCCTTTTGGAGGGGCGATTTCCTGCTGCTTCTCGCTCGCAGCCAATAATCCATACTCGAGTACTTATACGAACCGTCGCATCGCATCGTCGTCGCTGCCGTCGCCCCCCCAGCCCAGCATCTCCCTTTACGCACGTGCCTTGCATTGGAGCTGGAGCTGCTCTGCCGCCACACCATCTATCACGGCGCGCTGCGTGTCTTGTCTTGCGTCGATAGACACATCACTTTTTCCTTTCTTTTCCTTTCCCTTTCGGCCAGGCTAATCTCCCTGGTCTCCGAACCGGCTGGACTGTACTGCAGCCATTTAGTATCTGGGAAATAAGCGAAACCTTGAACGGCGACCATCTCAGCTTGGTGACACGGCTTGCGACTCACAGCCCATTTTCCAAGAGGCTAAACGCACTGGCGCCTGACGAGACTTGAGAGGGAACCTAAATCAAGGGCAGCAAAAAGGAAATATCAAAAGAACAAAGAAGAAACGAACATGTCCATGTGCCGCCGCCATGTCCCGACTTTATTATTGGTGATGGCGCATCGCTTGGGTTAACTGTGCCGAAGCTGATATCCCGCATCTTCCGCGCCCTCGCTGAGCTTTACTTCCCGGCATTTGGATATTCCACTTCTATTCTCGTCTTCTTGTCTTATTTTCCTATTCTTCTTTTTTGTACCATTCGACGGCGCTACACGATATGCTAGGACGGCTTCTGCATCTTGGCTCTGGTGGCCAGTCTACGGGTCCTACACAGTCCAACAATGGCTCTCGTCCTATCCTTTCCCTGGAATCTGTCCAAGAGGACTCACACACCCGCAATCTGCTTTTTCCCGACGCCCAGGATCTCTACCAGCATCGCAATGACCAAGTCTTTCCATTCTTCAATGCTCCGGCAACATCTGCCTCTCCGGCTAACGCTTTCGACTATAACGAAGACCTCGAGCTCGATGTAAAGGACGTCCGTGTCATCATCATGCAGGATGCGCTCGGTCCCACTAATGCATCTCTCCTCTTCGACAGCCACCCCCTTCCCGAGGCTGCAGCCTCTACTGAGAGGCATTCCACTGCTACCCAGGACGTGAAGAGGACGACGACAAACCCGCTTTCACCTCGCAAGGGGAGCCACAGCCAAAGCTCTCGGCCAACCATCCCCCATACGGATAGCTCTCAGTTTCGCCAGGGGGCATTTGACCGTCGGGCCTCGGTACATAGCCGTAGCCATAGCTTTGGGGAAACGGATGGGCAGCGAGCTGCGCGCGAGTATCGAGAGGAGCTGGCTACCTTCTCCAGCTGCATCTTTGGCAACTCAGAGCTCATGGCTTACAAGGGCACTTCCACAAAGGTCCACGTCGTGCCATCGGAATCTCGCATCCCGGACCATGCAAGCTCCATGTTCGGAGACGGCCGCAGCTCCATTGGACGCGCCACTGGCCGCTCGAGCAAGCTATCCCAATCCTACTCGTCGCAAACCGTATCTCCAACTCACCCGCAGCTGCCGACTGGCGCATCTACTCCGCGCCAGAGTGAGAGAAAGAAGGTTCTCATCACACGACTCTTCCCGGTGACCCTCGCTGCCGACGACTTGGATTCCACCGTTACGCCTCCCAGCCGGTACTCAGATGACAATGGCGGCTTTCCATTTCCTCCCACCGGCGACGAGCCCGCCCAAAAGAAGAAGAAACCGCAGCCAAAGCAGCGGCGCACGCCAATGTACGCCGTAGTCCTTGTCGTACAACTCCCACCGTCACCGTCACGCATATCTTCGGCCGTACCTCCTAAGCCTGTCTTTCGCGAGCCAGGATCGTACAATGACCAAGACCTCTTCTCCTCGTCCTACAGTTCAACTCGTATGTCTGGTTGGAACATGTCCGGATCGGGCCTTTACGGCGAAACTACCGACTCATCCTTTTCCATTGATGTCGAAGATCGCATCGATTCGCTTACGAAGCACTGGGACATCATCATGCGCACTCTGACTCATCTCCAATCCATTGCTGCATTTAGGTTGCACACCATGCTTAAGCAAACCGACATGGCCTCTCCAGGTCCTTACTCAGCCTCTTGGGCAAACATGAGTGCCAGGAGGCCGTCTCTTCCGACCGAGAGGCGCCTGGACGAATCACGAGTCAAGCCGTCTAAGGGTACTACTAAACTCGTCTCCTTGCTGCCTAACTGTCTCTCAGATGACGTGCATATTGCATCCGAGGTTGGTCTTGCCAGATCCAGAATTGTCATGGGCCTGAGCGCCTCCCGTGTTGTTACAGGACAGGGACGCTGGGGAATTTGGCGAGACGAAGCTATCTGGACATGCAAATGGGCTGTTGCGCTTAACCAAGGCGTCTTCCTCCACACTCTGCTTACTGGATTTTTGGCCACGCACGTTGACTGGCTTCAAGCGCTCAGCTCTCCCGCGTACAGGAGGCGAGCACTGCTCCGAAAGCAGAACCAAAACGAAGATGATCTGTCACTGCCGGCGCGAACCATTATCGTTTCAGACGATAAGATGGCCGCACGACGCATCATATTCTTGCTTTCTGCTTTCCTGCCGGCGAACCAGCACGTTCCCGGTCCCCGAGTGCATCGGCCAAGCACTTCGGCTTCGGTTGGTGCCTTCTCAAACTCTCCTCCCTCCTACGTTGTCCCTGTTGTCCGTGAAGAGTCTCTTCGCCGCAAGATCAACCGCCGCACCGGGCTTGGGCGTGTCTCCCACTCCAGGACAGCAAGCCAAAGCACCCGGAGCGGCACGGTCTCGTCTCAAACGGGACACTTGAGCGCTGCGGACCAAGCGAGCCACCACAGGCGCGCTTCCGACGCTGCTTCCATCCGGACCACCGGGCTTCCAATTCCGGGCCATGACTTGATGAGCCGGAAGAGCAGTGTTGCTACTTCCACTATTATGCAGGACTCAACAATCCCGCACTTTGCAACTATCCAACGGGCCGATAGTCTTAGGTGGCGACGACCCGGAAGCAGTGGCAGTGCTGCTGCTGATGACCTCAAGCGATCCCTGAAAAGGGGCGAAAGCGGCACAGCAGGAAATGCGCGGCCCCCAAGCCAAGGCCTGCGATGGGGCAACCTTATGAGTGGACTGTGGAGCGCACGCCGCCGTGAGTCAATGGACAGCGGCAGCACGTATAGCCAAGCCAGCGACCTTCGGTCACCAATCAAGGCGGGCTTCTCTCAATCAAACAAGCTTTCCGACCTGGCTCAGCTGTCTCTCGCTGAAGAAGGGCCTGATAGACGACTGGGAAACCTCCGCCGGGCAAGCAATGCTAGGGATGTCGACGTCACGCGGGAAACCACCGAGCGCGGCCGCAAGTCCTTCACCCAGAGCGATAGGACACCTGATCCTAACGGCGCCTTTGAGTCTCCCGTCAAGACTTCGATCAACGCAGACGATGGCGTCATTGATGTTGATGTTCCATTCCCGGATTACATTGCCTCATTTGAATCAGCCATCAGTTCTCCCTCTAGCAGCGGGTACCTTTCGACGCCTGGGTTGCCCGGCCTTGACTCCTTTGAGCAGACTGGACGCATCTCGATCGACGGCGACCTGCCCCTTAACGCGGCTGGCTGGTTAAATCGCTTTCATCCCGACTTTGTTCTACAAGGCCTTCCTCCTCAAGAAGGCCTCCTTGATAAGATCAAGGCCTCGCTCCAGGCTGAGCCCACTCCGGTAGTTGTCCAATCTGATGCCAACGACGTGGCTGAGCGCTGGGTTGATGTCAGCTCGGCTCTTGTCGCCGACACCACCACCGACTCGATTCTCCGCATTACCTACCGCAGGCTAGTCAAGCCAAGGCCGACTGTGGAAAAGCCTGTGATTGGAGGTGTTGCCATCACTCCCTCGGTTTTGCCTCATGAAACGACGTTGGATGAAGAGTGGATCGAGGAAACAGTAACCGTGCCTGATGAGAATCTTGCAGATGCCTTGGAGAAGGTTATTCACCTCATCCCAGACTCTAGTAAAGAGCACTCTTCTGCCTCTTCCCAGGTTCATGTTGATATCCTCGGCCCTATCGAGAGTGGTGGCAGCAGTGCCATACCGGATACGCTCTCGGAGTCAACGCAGATGCCGGAGCCTCCACTCGAGATACCGCGGAGACAGTGCAAGACGGTTGTGCTGTCTGCTTTGGAAGACACTATCCGAGAGGTTATCGACAATGACGACGGCAACAATTTTGGACGCAACAAGCAAGGGCCAGCTAGCGAGAGCGTTCTGCGTGACGCGGTTAGGCAGTGGGCAAGCACTCTTGACTCTAGCGAATAAGCCCTGAGGGCCTCACTCTCCCTCTTGTATCATCTTTCTTTCTTTCTTTCTGTTCTTGTCTTCTACAACACTTCCTCTGACGTTTCTCCTATTAACGACGTTATGAACTTTTGGTTTCTACGATATGGGACGACCAACCAAACGAAGCTTGTATCACCACCACCACCCTAATACTCCCAACATATGATACCCCAGCGGTGCAAAGATGTTTTAAACGCACCCTATCTTCTGATTTTATCGGTTGGTTCGGAAACCAATATACGATTGCTCGAATTCCAGCTGTATACGGCCACGCTCTTGAAGCTTCTCGCTCTCTCTAGCTGTCTTTTGGCCTAGCGATATCTTGATTTTTTTTTTCTCGCGTTTATTTTTGAGCGAGGCGTTGGATGGACATGACAGAAACGGGCTATGACTGCTACGTTGAACTTAGCCACACAAGACCTCTCTGTTGCTAAGAACTTTTGATAGAGTACGCTTTTTATTAATTTGAAAGACACAAATTATGTTCATTTCAATCTATTTTACTGGCGCGTGTGATAATGTGTAAGATATGTGGTGATTTTAGTAATGGGAATCTTTCCTTTTCGTGCTTCCATGTGGAAAAGTTCAGCGTCTATTGATACACCGGACATATACTTGCTTTTAAAGAAATTAATACAGTATTTAAATCAAGTTCTATCACGCTCAATTATCTCCTCCGGCCATTTCCTGCTTTTCCTGCCTGATGTCTGCCCGTCTTCGCCCTCTTGCGCTCCTTCTCCTCTCTGGCCTTGCGGATATCAGTCAACCCCTTGACCTCCTTCTTACTACCCATACCGTCCTTGAAGCGTCCAACACGCTTCTCGCGCGCCTCGTTGACTCTCTTCTTGCGCACGTGGAAGTCGTCCCGGTACTTATCGGCCTCCTTGGGCGCAAGCTCCTTCTTGTGCTTGTACCGCACGCCTGACGGCAGCTGTGTAGTAGCACTACCAGGTTTGACCAGCTCGCCGACCTGAGGAAGCTTATGGACGCGATGAGCCTTCTTCCACTTGTCGAAGCGGCCGCTACTGAAGCTGGCAGCAATCTTGACGCCGCTCTCGCCGACAATCATCTTTGCGCCCTTGGAGCCGTCCTCGTCGTTGGCGCTGTTGACGTACTTCTTGGATTTGGCGTCCCAGCGCATGCGTGGCTTCGTGGGAGCGCCAAAGGCTTTTGCCGTGTCGTCGTTGGTCAGGTCCATCGTCGCGTCGCGGGCGAGCTCGACGAAGCTGGAGCCCTGGCCGCCCGAGTGGACGCCGTAGCCGCGCTCTTCGGCGGCGTTGATGGTGCGCGGCGTGTAGGACATGAAGACCTCGTTGTCGCGCCAGTCGGTCCGGCCCTTTTCTTTCCTGGTCTTGCCCGTGTTGGTGATTGTGACCTCGAGATCGTCGCCGTATTCATCATCGTCATCCTCATCCATATTCGCGTCTTCGTCGCTATCGGGAGCTTGAGCGCCGCCGTAGTCGTCGTCGACTTCCATTTCCTCGTCGTTGGTTTCTTCCTTCTTGCGCGGCTTGACTCTCTTGCGGAGCTGCTTCATCACTTCCGCCGCCTCGCTCGTCGCCTTGTCTCCTTGTCCAACCTCGAAAATTGTCTCCTGAGGCTTGAAGTTGCTAATCTTGGCTAACATGGCAGCGCGAGCCTCTTCTGCGCCGTCGACGTCCTTGCCGAAGAGCGGATGTAGCTGCGACCAGCCCCTGGATGCCACCTCCTCTCGCGAACGCTTGGCGCTCTGGCTTGAGGCAGAGTTTCGCGTCTTCATGTAGAGCTTTTCTGCTTTGGAGGCAACGATTCGCAACGCATCGACATCTTCATTCTCATGAAGGAATTTGTTGAACCATTCTACGTGGGTTCCAACAGCATCTCGTTGTAGAGCTCCAACAACAACATCGTCAGTGTATGACGGTTCTGTCTCTGTTTGTCCAACAACTAGCTTCTTGCCCAAGAAAAGTTGCAGATCTAGAAGATATGGGGCATCCACGTCTCGAACCAGACTATAAGCCCAACCTCTCTGGCCTGCACGAGCGGTACGACCAACTCGGTGGATAAATACCTTTGGCTGAGGAGGGAAGTCGTAGTTGATGACGTTGGCAAGAACAGGAATATCGATACCTCTGGCGGCGACATCTGTGACGACGAGTAGATTCGTCTTGCCCATCCGGAACTCCTCAACCTGTATTCGTCGAGCGGTTTGGTCAAGAGAACCATACACATGGGATGTTGCAAATCCAGCGCTCTTTAGTAGATTGTATAGATATTCGACGTGATGCTTTGTAGCTGTGAAAATAATTGTCGAGTGCTGTGTGGGCTTTCCGGCGCCGTTGTCTGGCTGGCGCTTCCGCTTCTTTGAATTCTTCTCCGTCTCGTCCTCTACGCCCGCGGGAGGTCCTAGAGGAACTCTAATGACGTCGTGGAGAATATGTAGAAGGGATCCTTCCTTTTCAGCCCCCTTGACAGAGAAGAATGCTGTCTCCAAGTCAGGGGAAACCTTGGTGTCTGCGTCAAGTCGCACAAGACTGGGATCCTGCAGACCGGCTCGGGCGAACTCGACTAATGAAGCTGGAAGTGTCGCGGAGAAGAGGAGTGTCTGTCTTGAAAGGGGGAGGGCGTGTAGAATCTCGGTTAACTGAGTAGCGAAACCCATTTCGAAAAGTCTATCGGCTTCGTCAAAGACGACGTATTTGATTGATGAGAGATCAAGCCCCATCTCAACCTTGAGATGCAGGAACCGACCTGGAGTGGCAATGACGATATCGGGATTGGCAGACATGAAACCAAACTGTTCCTCCAAGCTGTCACCACCGACCAAAAGCACCGACTTGAGATCTGTCCCTCGGCCGAGTTCCTTGACAACCTTGAGGGTCTGGATGGCCAGTTCTCGTGAGGGCGAAAGAATCAGCGCTCGGCTACCAAACTTGGAACTGTGGGCGCGCAGTCGCTCGATCATGGGAATAACGAATGCCGCAGTTTTTCCTGAACCCGTTCTCGCCATGCCGACGACGTCTTTCCGCTCGAGAACCAGGGGGATCGTTTTCCTCTGAATCGGGGTCGGGACTGAGAATCCTTTGCGAGCGATAGCCTTGAGAAGGTTCGCATTGAGACCTGTGCAGATTTAGGATTAGAATGGTGCCTTGATCGAGAGCCAATGCATCGCAAAGCTCAGTCTTTCTCTGGCGCTCCAACTCACCCATTGCCTGAAAGCCACCGCCTTTCTTGACTGTTCTGCCCTTCAAGTTTGAAGCTTTGCGATATGAAGCTGCCTGCTGCAGTGCAATGAACGCCTCATCATCTTCTTCGCCTCCTCCAGCCGCGCCCGCATTGAGAAAGGCATCAAAGTCCAATCCATCCTGGCCGCCTTGCTGTCCATTGTCGTCGTCGCCGGGATATAGTGAGTCGAGAATGTCCAGCTCGGGCTCTGAGGCCGCCGGTGAAGCTGCGCGACGACTGGGCATGATGAGCAACCAGCGATATCTTTCGCTGTATGAAATGTAATTTTGCGTTCCTCTCACTGCCACCAGCCTCAACGTGCTGGAACTTGAAACTCGCAGCCAACTTTTTTTCTTCTCCATCTAAAAGTTCGGGGCCTTATCTTATCGGCCCAGTGGGGGTGCGGAATTGTGGACCCCGGTCGAGTTCTTAATGCGGCATCGCATCCACTCTTTTTCGCTGCTACATTCGAGCCTTGCGCGAATCATCGCTCCAATTGACAAAAGGCACGCGAGAAGCTGCCTTGCCGACATCCCAACTGCTCACCTCACGCTCGTTGTTCCTCTTCCGTTTCTTGTCGTCAAAGAATCATTTGTTGCATATTTATAAAGCGAAAGCCTTTCGGCCGATACCATCGTCATAATGGCGGATGCGACTACAAAGGATGATAAAGATGCCCTCGATGCCCTCGAGCTAGAGGCCAAGGAATTCGACAAGGTTCGCTGCAGCTACCCTCCTCTTTCCGCCGCGCAGAATCGAATCACTTGTATGCTAATCAAGTCGAATCCTAGGATGCCGAGATTGACCGGATCCTCAAGGCATTCCGCCTCGATGCGTGAGCACGACCCGCCCCAAGACCATAATATCACATCCGTCTAACACTCACCTCTACAGATACGCCGTTCTAGACCTGCAGCCCGGCGTCCCGGAATCAGACATCAAAGTGACATACCGCAAGAAATCCCTCCTCATCCACCCCGACAAGACCAAGAACCCGCGCGCCCCCGACGCCTTTGACCGGCTGAAGAAGGCCCAGACGGAGCTCATGGACGAGAAGCACCGCGAGCGCCTCGACGAGGCCATCGCCGACGCCCGCATGCTGCTCATCAGGGAGAACAAGTGGACCGTCGACAGCCCCGAGCTCAAGACGGACGAGTTCGCCAAGAAGTGGCGCGACAAGACGCGCGAGGTGCTCATCGACAACGAGCACCGCAGGAGGCGGCAGATGAAGGCCCAGCTGCAGGAGGAGGGCAGGGAGCAGCGGCGGCAGGACGAGGAGGTTGAGGACAGGAAGCGCAAGAGGCAGCATGAGCAGGACTGGGAGGCAACGCGGGACGTAAGAATTAATAGCTGGCGGCAGTTTCAGAAGGGCAAGTCGGGCGATCCGGACAAGAAGAAGAAGAAGAAGCTTAAGCCGATTGGTTGAAGGACAGGGGAGGATGGAATTTAAATTATATGAATCATCAGAGCTCCCTCTGAACTGCCTCTTTTGCATTTTGCGGAGGTAAGGGAGCTGGGAGGGTCTTTGGTTGGAGGATGATATCTTTCCTTGTGAGTCGCTTGGAGTTTAATGAAGGTTTTACGTCTGACAATGGTAGCCAAGCATATCATACCATCGGCGCAAACAGGTCTCAGCAGGTTCTCGCTGCCTCGACGATGATTTGGGTCATGGTTAAGCATGTTCTGGCACGGATTTAGAAACAAAGATGGACATCACAGAATATACGATTTTTACACGGCGAAGACCGGTGATGAATCTGGCTGCTCGGCAATTCCGCAGCCATGATTCAATCCACGTCTTAGCTTAGAACACAATGCACATAGAAATAGGTAGCAAACAGCGCCGTATATATCAAAGAGGGGAGATTGGCCTCCGCGAAACCGCGTCTCTTTCGTCCCCCTCTCCCCCTTTCTTATTTTTCTTTCAAAATCATCTCTCAGATATTAATATACACAATGCCCAAAGCATCTACCGCCGCCAGTAAACCCCCAAAAGCCAGGGCCCCAAACCGTTCTGAGCAAAAACGCCGCCGTCAAACAATATCATACATAATTCAAGGCCTTCTTTTTTTTCAACGACAACACCGTCGAATGCAAGCTCTCTCTCCTTTTTTTGTGATGAGTGTGTGAGTGTGTGTTTAGTTTCCCAGCTCTATGCAAAAATGATCCTCCCTTCTCCTTTCGGAGCTACCAACGTTTCATGCATGATCGCGTTAGGTTTTTCAGTTTTTAAGATTTTGATTTCCTCGGTTCGAATGTTGTACGAGTAAAAGTGAAGTAGGTTGGTGATAGATATCGGCACTATTTCCAGAAGATATGAAGATCTTAGTCGGACGCAGACTTGTTCTCCTTCTTCCCCTTGTCGTCGCTGGTGGATTCGCCGGTCGATCCAGAGGCTCCAGAGGCGTCTTTTTCGTGTGCGGGATGGTGAGTCAGATTATGCCACATGGACTTGAGAAACCCCTCGTCCTTGTGAGAATCAGGGTCTTTGGGGTCAGGGCTGCACGTCGGAAATAAACCTGCATGTTAGTAAAGCGATCGCGGCAGCTCAAGTTTTGGAATCTCCCTCTGACCTTGAAACGTTCATAACGCGGCGAGCTGACTTGTCGTCCATCTCATCGGCGAGCATCTCGAGAATGGTGCGCTGGCTGGCACTGAGCGACTTGGGCATCTTGACTCGGAATTCGACCTTTAGATCACCGGAACCCGCTCTCCGCGAACCGAGGCGCTGCATACCCATCCCGGGGAGAGTGACCTTGTCACCGGTGTTGGTGCCGGTGGCTACCTTGAGGTTAACTGTGCCGTCCAGCGTGGGAATCGTGACCTGTCCGCCGAGAATGGCCGTGGTGAGGGGAATGTTTGCTGTGTAGAGAATGTTGGAGCCCTCGCGGCTGAACTTGGGGTCCGTAGCAACCCGAACAAAGACGTAGAGGTCTCCGCGCTGGGCCCGGGCATCGGGGCTGGTGGACCTTCCGGTTATGGGAGCATCACCGGCCCCGTCTATCCGGAGCCGCATGCCGTCCTCGATACCTGCGGGGATGTCGACGGTGATGGTCTTCTTGTTGCGCACGACACCCTGGCCAGAGCACGTCCGGCACTCGGAGCTCTTTGGGATCGTTGAGCCAGTTCCTCCACAACTTCCGCATGTCGAGGCCATCTGGAAGCCGCCCTGCGCATAGTGCACCCGCGTTCCCGTTCCTTCACAGCTGTGGCACTGAGACCTCTGAGCGCCAGACTTCAAGCCACTGCCGGAGCATGTGTTGCAAGATTCGACAGGTGTGATGGTGATAGTTTTGCTCGTTCCCTTGGCTGCCTCCATGAAGCTGATGCTCACATGTGACTCGATGTTGTCGCCCACGAGAATCTCCTGCTGGAAAGGATTCGATCGACGGCCACCAAAAGCCGAAAACAAGTCCTCAAAGTTGAAACCACCGCCGAATCCTCCGCCGAATCCACCCTGTGCACCAAATCCTGCGAAAGGATTGCCGCCAGCCGCGCCAGCAAATGGATTGCCTCCGGCCGCGTTGGGATCAAAGCTGGCATCGCCGAATTGGTCGTACTGCTCCCTCTTCTTGGGGTCGGAGAGGATCTCGTAGGCGGTTTGGATCTCGCCAAATTTATCCTTTGCCGTGGGATCCTTGTTGGTGTCGGGGTGGAACTTCTTGGCCAAGCCGTAGTATGCCTTTTTGATCTCGGCGGCGGTTGCGGACTTGTCTACGCCGAGGGCCTTGTACGGATCCTTCTGCAGCAAGGTATTGGTCGCGTGGAAAGTCTATAATCACCAGTATGTTGTCAGTATCCAGCTTTTAACCCATCCATTCCTTGTGTCGAGAACCTACCCTGTGAGACGCCCGAGCATTGTGCTCTTTCCGGGCACTGGGTCGCTCAGCTCGAGAGCGGAAAGAAGCCGTGTGAAGCCGAGCGCCTTTGCGAAGGCATTGCTGGAGTTTCGGTCCCCCGGAAAAGTTATGGCTCTTTGCAAGTGCGCGCGCCGGAGCCGCGGCCTTGAAGAGGAGGTTGGACATTGCTGAAGATGTCAAAATCCCAATATATTCTTTCGTCTTCCTTCTTTTTCGATTAGTCTTGTCCTCCGATTGCCTCTCAATCCTTCACCTAAACCGAGCAAAACCCGAACAGAGATAAGATCAGACAGAATGAGACCGAGTAGCAGATGGAAAGCTAAGGAAAAGAGAACCGGCTCTACGGCGATCGGCTCGAAATTTGTCCCCTCCAAAAAGTTATTAAGCAGCTCTCCACCAAAAGCTTCCACGGACGTCGATGTTTGCGACGAGAAATAATTTAGACGAACATGCACCGAAAAAAAGGTGGGGGTAAATTGATTCTCTGGCTGGTTCATTGGAATTGCCGCGTTTTTGCCGATTTTAAGCCGAGCTCGAGCTGCTGTCTTCGACGCCTTTTGCGTGCCTGGTGATTGGTGGCTCGCTCTCCGCGCCTCCGATATGCCGTCATAACCCGGCCGATCCCGCTCTCTGCCGTTTTGCTTGGGAAAACAGGTTGGCAGAGGAAACGGATAACCGCACTCGATCGACTCTGTGGGCGGCTTCAATTATGGGGGAGATTCTACACCTGTAGCATGGGTGATATTAGTAAAGCTCCAGATAATACAGAGCGCCAATGCTCATACAGTAGAAGCCTGCCCTTGTCACTTTTCTACTGCATGCCGAGAATTGATAAGCCAGCCGCTGGAAGGGACCCACCGACATGGATGACAGGCAGACTGGCGGACTGACTGACGAAGCTCGCGAACGGCTTCACTCATGCAATTGGACGCGAATATTACTATGGATGCTAATCAGGTGATATTATATATGCTGCTCACTGTAATGCGCATATCAACCCGACGTTACTAAAGTACGGTTACCTCTATCAGGTCAGCCTGCAGCACACATCCATTGAGTGGCAAGCACAAGTACCTGGTACAATGCTGCGAGGAATGGAGCACTCCTGCTGGCTGTACCAGGCGACCTGTCGGGCAGCTCCATGCACGTCTCGTCGTGGCCAAGCGACGCCCGAGCCGTTGGCCAGATGACATGCAGCGCTGTGGACTTAAGTACCGAGTACGAGTAACATGCAAGAGTGCGCGGCGGGTGGATCGTCGAACCACCTGAGCCAGGCCCGTGCCCTATGAAGGAATTTCTTCAGTGTGTCTCTCATCCTTGCAGCATGTTTCGTGTCCCTCCTATGTCTCGCATGCAATGTTTCACGCCACCGTTTTTTCTAAACGACACGAAAAAAAAAAGAAAGAAGCTAACTGTAGATTCATTCAGCATCATGTTGTATTCGTCAGTTCTCTACAGGATATATATAAACAAAAACACCAATTCGTCCCCTTCTATATGAGTGGCGCTGCGAATTCCTGGACCAGTGCCTGTCGATATGCTGCTTAAAACAATTGAACCAGTCCCAAACCGACGGGTTCTTTGGCCCGTACTACCATAGTAACAAGTGGCGCGATAGAGCACACCACGATGTGCCTCGCAGGAAACAAGTGAGAGAGAGAGCAAGAAGAAAAGGAAAAGGAAAAAGGAAAACAAAAGCCATCAGAGTGCCAAACGACTCCCACGGGTATCTACCCACCACGTACACACATCTGGTGTCGTGCTCAGGAACCTTGTAACGCCAAAACACCAATCCATGCCAGTAAAACGATGCAGCTGCTCACCAGAGCTCTCCATTTATGAGGCACCAGATCACTCAGCCACGACAATGACTTGCTTGACCGTGCCTTGGTCTTTTACGACCTGGTGATTGCGTACTTTGTATATGAAGTCGACAATGACATCGTTCTCCTGGATGCCCAGCCCATTGAAGTGCTTGCGCACGGCCAGGGCGAGCTGGTCTTTGGACTGTCGCTTGATCTGCTGCTTGCGGACCATTGTGGGAGAGTATAGGCCCAAGCTGCCGGGTCGCGAGAGCACCCAATTATGGAAGGAACTCGAGTAGGACGACGGCGTGGTCAGCTCGTGCTCGCGGAGGTAGGCGTGGAGGGATCGTCGCTCGAAGGAGTCCCAGGGAAGCTGTGAGGGTTGTGTTAGCATCGCCTCTGGACGCTGTTGACGTGCTGAGTTGAGGATTGGAGAGGTGGAATAAGCAACCACAGAGGGAGAAGACATACGCTTGGGAGCAGGGCTTCGGTCGGCACCTGGACGGGCACAGATGTGGGAGCGGGATGAAGGTCGTGTTTGGCAGCGTGAGTCTGCTGGCTTGCGCCACGGCGCATCTTTGTCGAACCATGGCCGTTCTTTTCCTTGACGGGAGCGTCGGCCTTGTGGTCGTCGTGATCTTTTCGAGACGTCTTGGTCGGAGCCATGGCAGGTGTAGAGAGAGTAGAAAGTAGAAAGTGGACCGAATCAGGGCAATGCAAGCTGTGGCTTTGGAGCTGCTAGACGAAGAAGCAGGAGCGAGAATGCGGGATATGGAGCTGTGGGAAGAGAAGAGGAGACGGAAGATCGTCACATCTCATGGACGAAAAGTGCTCAGCTGGTTTGGCTTGCGTGTGGGCTGCGAGGTTCGGAGGAGAAGCGAGGGTCTGGACAAGGAACCTGGAGGGAGAGGCTTTGGCAGTGCAGCACCTGACTCTTGCTAATGCTATGGCCGCCTTTTTTTCCGCTACGAGGGCAAGTACAGGAACGTTGAACCGGCACTGTGGGCGGAATGACGCGCTACCGAGCCTTGACAGCGCCGAGCAAAGTACCGCTGACGGCGTTGCTCGGTGCGAGGGTACCTGTCGCTGTCCTTGACCTTCCGCCCTCAGAAAGTGGGGGAGCCACCAAAGGCGCTTCTGGTGGGGTCGCTTTTAATGCGTCGCGTGCACCGAATTGGCGTCTAAGAGGATGCGTGTGCCGGTGCCTTTTTTTTGCCAGCCAAAGGCCAGCCATTAGCAGCGCTAGAGCACATGGGATGAGAGTTAGGCCTAGTGCGGTAGGTACTGCACGTTGGTGGCAGACAGTATGCGCCGCCATGTACCTACAGTGGTGCATTGAGCAGAGCTACTTGCATCAATGGCTTCGCTAGGGCGGGCTTTTGACTTTTTCTTCCAGTCGCTTTCTTCTTATTCTTCTCCATTGCTTCTTTATGCCTTTCTAGGTGCTCGCCTCTTTGAACTTTGCTGGATTTGCCACTATGGGGGTTTTCTTTCTTCCTTTTCGATTTTTTTTTGTTCCTGGTGCAAGGTGCTAGCGCCTGGATAAGCGCGGTGCAAGTTGTGCAGCGTCTCACCAGGAGAAAAAAAAAAGATCGGATTGAGACATGCAGCTGAGTCAAGGATCTGCCATAGCCGCGGCTATTCTTTTTTGAAAAAAAAAAAATTAAAAATTCAAGCCCTTTATTTTGCTCTGCCAAGGACCTAACTAGGAGATATTATTTCTAAATGCTGCTACTGCTGTTGCTGCCGCTGCCGCAGCTGCTGAAGAAAAATAAAATAAAAAGCACGGTGAACCCCGAATTGCGATAAGATATCGGTGATGTCACTAGCGACCCTGACAACACATTGCCGCATTGGGGCTAGCACCAAGCCATTGACTTCTCGGTCTCAATGCCCATAGCTCGAGATCCTAATTCCAACACCGTGCTTATATTTAGGTACATGAAATTGTCAAGCTTGGAGATGTCAGCAATATCTCAGAAGCATAGTTCGTACAATGAACCCAGCTCATACTAGGCCATATTTGCAGGACAATGGATAGATAAGCAGATCCATTGAAACATCTTTCATCTCTTGTTATATCATATTCTTTGTTACATGTACCTATTTCCTTCCTCATGCTGTCTTTATGCTTCTTTTATCCTCACCTTCGAAAGCGTATCTCCAATTTCCATTTATAGATCATGATCATAATAAAAGAGGCCGTCAACTCGTACAAAGAAATAATGCAATTTTGAAAATGCTCTGCAACTTGTATATATGTCCTCGTAGAATCACCCAAAGAACTCAACTGTAATATTCTTCCACTTACATCCTACTTTCTGGCAGCCTCTATTACAGTTCAATAGGCCATCATGTCTGAAATAATACAGGTATATCTCACACTATCCAAATTCACCCATCTCCAGCAAAAAGAAAACTAATCATCTCAGTCTTTCAAGAAACATGTCATCAACAAAAGATGGCGCCTCGATGGCCTCATCGGCCAAGGAGGCTTTGGCAGCGTCTACATCGGTATATCATCCCATTCTTCCTTCAATCTCAATCACATTCCAATCCACCACTAACACGCAGAACCCTTAGCAACCGACCTCGAAACAAACCAAATCGTCGCCGTCAAACTCCAAAACCTCCCCCCAGGTACATCCTCACCCTCTCAAATGGATAACCTCGAAAGCGAGTCCTTCTACTACACCCTCCTCCGCAACAACCCAGGCATCGCAACCCACCACGAGAACGGCCGTCAAGAAAAAATCGGTCGTCAAGCCGCCCACGAGTTCATGGTCTACGAGCTCCTCGGCCCGTCACTCCAGACCCTCTTCTACCGCTGCAGGAAAAAATTCTCGCTCAAGACGACGCTCATGCTGGCGGACCAGCTGCTGGAGCGTCTCGAGTTGTTTGACTCGCACAATATTGTACATAGGGACATTAAGCCGGACAATTTCGTCATGGGCTTTGGTAAAGAGAATGGGAAGATGGTTTATATCCTAGACCTTGGTCTAGTTGGTGAGTATACGAAAGACGAAGAGGTTGTTGCTGCGCCTAGCTATGCATTTTGCGGCACTTATTATTGGGCACCTATAGCAGCTCACTTGAACCGTGTAAGTAAATCTCCTCCCTTTGCTCTTTTCATCATCTGCTTTCCCAAAGAAACTAACAAGAAGAACCTTCAAAGTCTCAATCTCCCAAAGACGATCTCGAATCCCTCGCCTACATGCTCATCTACTTCGCCAGCGGCTCCCTCCCCTGGCAAGGCTACGCCAACGAAAAAGAAAACACAGCCCTCTTGGATCAGCGCGTCGCCCGCCTCAAGCTCGGCCTCCCCATCAAACACATCTGCAAAGGCTTGCCCTCCCCCTTCGCCCGACACCTCATGTACGCCCGCTCGTCCAAGTACAACCACAAGCCCAAGTACGCCGAGCTGAGGGCAATGTACAGAAGGCTGATGAAGCGCCTAGGATATAAGTACGATGGCGTCTATGACTGGGATTTGTTGGAGGATGGTAGTAGCAACAACATGCAACATGGCCCAGAGATTACCTTGGTACATGGCAGCGTGCAGCAGTACAAAGAACTGGCGGTGGACTCAGAGCTCACATTGGTAAATGACAGCCTTCCGATGAAAAAGATGAAAGAGGAAGACGAAGACTACAAACCCCCCGCAAAAAAGATCAAGGGAAGACCCAAAAAGGCAGCAAAACCTCGCGCGAAAAAGGTCAAGGAGGAACAAAAAGCGCAGGAGGAAGAGACAAAGCAGCAAGACAAGGAACCCGCCAAGCCACAGCGAAAACCCAGAATCATATTCATCAAAAAGAAAAAGAGCGAAAGCCCTCCTCCTCCGAGAACACGCCGAGGCAAACTTGCCCAGGTAGTGAAGAAGCCAAAGAAGGAAAAGAAGGAAAAGGTTGTTGCGAAGAAAACGGCTGCGAACAAGGCTGCAATCAAGGTCGTTGTCAAAAAAGCGCCAGCAAAGAAACCCCTTGCCCGGGCCTAGGCTCATTGACAAGGCTCGACAAGACATATCGTTTTTGACAACTGGTAGAGCATGAGATTTATATAAATGCATGATGCACGTATAATGTATAGTACTGAGTGTAGAATTTTGTTTTTCAACAAGGTGGCGTATTGGTCAAAAGCGTAGTTTGCAACAGAATACCTGTCAGTGTTCACATTGTCACAAAATAGCATAGAAGACGAAAAGCACATAAAACTTTCCATTTTTATTTAACAAGCCCGGCTATTTTTTGTCCCTTCATTTCCCACAAAGCCAAAAAGATTTCATATCCTCAATAATAAACACAGACCGTACACAACCCGCCATTGCTGTCACTAGAAAAAGGGGTATTTTGAAACCAAGCAATAGTATGCGCCGTCCCATATGTTGGAGGCAAAATCCGCCAGCTATCCGCACGTAAAATCTTTCAGCTGTACCCCCCACCCTCCGGCTGATGTATCCCTTAAAATCGTGATGCGTAGACGAACCAAGAAAATCCAATAGAAAATATAAAACCAAAAGCAAAAAAATATACCATGAATTCATAAAGTAGAAAAAAGTGTCAGTCGCTCACAAGGCTTTTACAGGACATTGCCTCCAGAGTTCAGCACTATGCAGTTGTGTAACAGGTTTGCCCCTTCGTGGAGGAGCTCCCATCGAGAGTTGTCAAAGGTATCCTTCAGCACCATGAGCAACGCCGTGTTGCCGTTTATCCCTCGCATATTTCTCAGCTCATTGGGGTCTGTAACCCCGCCATACTTGCTGAGGTAGGCTCTCATCTGCTGCCATTGTTCATGGTGACCCACGGGCGTCGATCCAGCCAAGCAAGGCCCCTCGACCGCAAACCCATAGCACCAGACGACCAGTGCTGCAAAGTAGAGGACCCAAGGTCGATTCAAGAGCACATCATCGCGGGTCTCGTATGGCTTGTCATGATCAGGACTCGTCGAATACGGAGGTCCAGCTTGATCAGGCACAAGGACAGATAACAGAAACTTGAGTGCGTAATACACCGCATCGCGAGCCCTTGCAGACGGGGCCCAAAACTCTTTGATTCTTCGCTGAGCGCTGAGGAATTCTTGATGGCCGATCGACCGACCAAGAAGCCGCTTCGCCCGAGCGAACATTTGGCAGTCTACAATATCGGCATGCATAGCCATGTGGGCCAAATGGTGCAACACCGTACGGCTCTCAAATACGACGTTGAAATCTTGCTGTTGTAGATCCAATCGATAGGGGTCAGATTCGTTCTGTTCAATCGCCTTATCAAAGTTGGACTTCCATGAGTCGTATGCCCTGGTGAGAGTTGCCCGCCACTTGTCTCGCCCACCAAGGGCCTGAATGACGCCTCCTCCTAGCACGTTGACTTGAAGATCACGCTGGTGCATATGATATGTGACACTGAGAAGCCCGGCCATAAGGACTGATCGGCCGAATGGTGTCGTCCGTACGTCCTGATGGCTCAGTGTGCGTTTCAGGCCCTCGAGGAACGTTACGGGTTTGATGCCACGGGACATTAGGTTGGCTTCGACTCGACCGACTTCAGCGCTGCTGGCCGCCCTCCATAGTGACTCGTCACAAGGGAGCGTTAGCCTCATCTCGTGGGCTACCATGACTGCCGAATGGCCAAACATGGTGGCGTGAGTCGAGTCGATGATGAAGGCAGCAAAGGCAGCTCTCCGAGTGGCCTCGTTCGTAATCCAGTGGTTCCACCATTCGTCTGCTGTGTGAGCTATACCGGAGGCCGAAGATTTTCGTGATCCGTCGGAACTGTGCTGGGGTGGCGAGTCCAATGTCGATTTTCCAATGAGAGATCGTCCTCTCCTCATCAAGGTAACTGTAGTGGCGTGGTGAATGTGAGCTCGCTCGTGGAGTTCTCTCGTTGAATACATCTTTTCGTAAAGCTCAAGCAGGATCAGCGTTTGGAAAACCCATAACTTAGCGGGAGGCCGAAAACTGCGCTCCATGAATACTTCCCATCGCAGATGCTCCGCAAGGAAATTGGACACCTCAGCCCCTGCCATTGTCACTTTCGTCCCGTGTGTTCTGTCCAGGCAAGCAGCGCCAATGGCCATGATGGCGATGAGCAAAAGGTTGGGTGTCTTCTCCGTAGCAAAGGTGGGCTTGTGCAAGATTGGCATTTGATCGCTGAAATGGTACCAGTACGACCCGACGTAGGCCTGCATCATCCGTCTGCTTAGCATGTGCTCTCCGGAAGAGCGGTCGCCGCCCAGAATGCTGTTGCGCCGTTGTCTCGCTGAAATGTCCTCATTGTCTTCTTGGAAGCGGTCGCTAATCAGGTCAAAAATCTCCTGGCTACGCTCCTCTGTGATATTGGCCTCTGGGGCATGCTGCTCCAAGATGTTATTAACAGCCATAACATCTTGTGGGTCAGAAGGAAAGAATCCCACAGTTGAATGTTCGCCTAAGAAGTGGTCGTCGTGACTGCCATTCTGCGAATTGCCGTAACTAAAAAGGGGTATTAGCTTGGTATTATAGCAAATCCCAGCTGGGGGTGCGTTGAGTTTTGCTTACGGTAGGAGAGGAGGGGGCAGCGCCTGTGGGTGAGGAGAACCATTTGCTGGCAAGGAGTTGAACAGATATGCCATGAAATCCTCGGGCATCCCTACATACGGAGACTTGTTGACACCATCGTCAGCAAATACGGGTCCACTGCTTGACATTTCCATGTGGTCCAGCATGATCATCTCGTTTGGGTGATGATGGTGGGCGTCAGAATACTGCGCCGATGCTGTTGTCGTTCCATGAGACGGCGGTCCATCCCTCGGCGGCGCTGGGGCCGTTTGTAAGTGAGAATATTGTGCTGGCGGCAAGCTAAATGGAAGAACATTATGCTGAGGCACGAAGCCGGCAGTTTGTGGAGTACTGCTAGATTGGCTATGGTAGCCTTGTCCACTGGAGGCTGGTGATATCACGCCATATGGCCCGACATTGGTTTGGATCGACGGCCGGGTCGGTCCATGAGAAGGCTGGCCGCTTGCTAGCCTGCGAGGCGCAGACGCGCCATGAGCGATGGGGTCACGCCCATACGCATCATGCCCAACAGACGATACACTACCGGGGAATAGAGGAGGACCGGCATTGTTAATCAGAGGGTAAGGGTCCCCCGGAGGCTCTTGGGGAGAGGGGTGATGATGATGTATTGGTGGGGGTGGCCTGGGATCATGATATGCAGGCACAGGCACGGGCGCGGGAATAGGCACAGGCACAGGCACAGGCCGACTAGAATCAACGGGAACGAGTTTGGGAGAAGTAACAGATGCCGCATGGCTAACCATGGAGTCTCTTCTGTTAAGCTGTGAGCCCTTGGCCGTATGCCGGTCCATATGACGCTTCAACAAGTCGCCTCGAACAAAGGTCCGAGGGCAGTCTGGGTACTCGCAGCGAAAAATCTGTTTGGAGTTGTGGTTAAGTTGATGTCGATATCTGAGATGCTGTTAGTCGAGCATATCTGACAAGGGCTGGAGAATGCAGACGTTGTATATCCCGCACCAAGAAGACGCACGGGTGCTGCAGCCAGGAACGGTATCGATCCCAGTTACCGTCCTAGGGAGAAGCAACAAAGAAAACACGGGTATCTGAATTGGTCAACTTACAAATGCTCTGCTCTTGAGTAGCTCTTCCCGCAGCCCTCGGCGTTGCATTCGAATCTCTTCTCAAGGCCCTTACGGCTCCGCCTCCTCTTGCGTGTTGGCTCTTCGGAATTTGACGATGCCTCATTTTGGTCATCGCCATTTCTCTTTGGGTTCTCATCACGACTGGGGGTCCCATTTTCCGTCTTGGGAACTCGGGCTTGTCCAGAGTCTTCTGGCGACGCGCCGCTTCCATCGCGGGCGGAGCCCATGGCGGTGGAGCTGGCCGGAGAGATGGGTAAAGTTGGCTTTGCCGCTGCAGACTGAACACTAATAGTCATTGCTTGATGTGAGACGGTTTCTCTCTTGGGTAGAGAAGTCAGGAGGGCAGAGATCGAGGGCCCACCAACAAGGTGTGGACAGCGTCAAGGGAGGGATCCGGATCGCCGCGTCGGTAGAACGGGAAACAAAATAGGCAGAGAAACGATTGCACAACGGCCTCGACTCCGATCAACAGGCACTCGAAGATATTCTTCCGCGGAGTGGCTCCCCTTTTTTCTTCCTCTCTCTTGTCCTTGATCTCTAGTCTTGCGGGACCTCTGTGACGGGACCGGCAGCGGAAGCGGGACGCAAAAGAACACCAGAGACAGGACAGGTGTTGGACTTGGCGAGACGACGTCCTCTATGTCAGCCTGTCTAGGAAAGCGATTATAAGGATGCGCTCAATACAACATGGCTGCCAAAACCAGCCCAACGGAACGACCCGGCCAACGGTTAAGATCCGGGCCCGATCATGCGAGGGAACGAAGAGGCTCGGCGAGGACTGGGCAAGATGATGGACAGCCGATAGCGCACCGTCGTGTGACTGGCAGGGCAAGGCTCAGCACCGACACGGCGGCAATGGCAGGGCAAAGCAGGGCAAAGAAGCGCAGAAAAAGTGCAGTACAGGGCGCGTAGGAGAGACTCTGGCGAGACTGAGGCTCACGATGGAGTCTGGCGTCTGGCGTCTGGAGAGGGGCGGCGACGGGTGCGGGACTGGGGGCAAAAGCTGAGCGACTCGACTCGACGATGGCCTCAAAGCTGAAAAAAGCTGGAGCTTGCCCAAAGCACAGACAGGATGCCTTGCGTGAGCAGAGCAGATCCGAGCAGAGCAGGGAAGATCCTGCGAGGCGTCGACCGGAGCCGTTTGTCGGGCCGGGCGTGTTGCTGGTGAGTTGCAGCAGTCAGCCGTCCTCTTTTTTTTTTTTTTTTTTTTTTTTCTGGTCCCTTTTTTGATGGTGATGGGACGACAAGATGGCGCGGGCACAATGGGCGATCAGATGGAGATTGGGCGTTGCAAAAGAAGGATTGACAGTGGAGGGACCCCCATGGAACATTGCCCCATGCTGAACCATGGGGTCACCCATGAATTTACTGGCACTAGCATGCCGGGCAGGCCTAGCACATGCACTCCAGCGCTGCACTGTAATTGCTAAATGCACCTACAAGCGCTATTTTGGGGGACTGAGCCAGTGAGGGCGAGGCGGGCGGGCCTTTGCAAGCGATGCTGCGGCTGGACCCCTGATTGGGTGCGCAAGAAAGGCTGGATTAGACTGGACAGGGTTGGGCAAGCAAAAAGGATGGAAGAGGTTGAGAGCAAACGAAAAAAAAAGGGCTGAAGTTTGAGTGCATCGTGTGCAGTACAGTACAGTACATGGATAGTGCTCTTCTCTCAGAGGATGCATCACCACTCAGTTTACTTGTGATTCTGCACGAGTAGAGGAAACGACTGTACTCGTACCCCTTCCATGGTACAGTTCAGCTCAGCTACTCCATACCTGTCCCTTGATTCTGCGGAGTTTTATTTCCCGTCCAGGCACTGAACATTAACCGCGCAACCGCCTTGTGGAGGCTGGGCTGGATGTCGCAGCCTGGAATCATTCCCAGCTCAAACTCCCTCGGCGGAATGCAGCAGCACCTTGCAGAGCGGGTATTGTCCAACGCGGGAGCCGTTAAAGCCTAACTAACTGGCACAGGCAAAGGGTACGAACCGATGCGCGTAACGAACGGCTGATGCTCCCTCGGCCGTTACCTTTGTCTTGATGAGGGAACATCCGCGGGACAGCACGGCATTAATAATTCATCAAGTAATCCAATGCTGTCGTGCTCCGTGGCTTCGTGTGCTAGTGCTATTCGATGCACGCACGCAGTCTGCCTCGCATTGCAGCGGCATCTCGCCAACAGACGGTCATCGGTGTTTGCTTGTGCAAACGCTGTATACTCGGACAGTAGGCGGGACATTCGGAGGCGAGTCCCATGTTCGTGATCCATGCCCATGGGAGGGAGGGATACCCCAGCACAAGCCTACCATTCATGACCCTGGCCAAACCCGTCAATGTTGCACAGCATGAGCTCCCACGTAGGTACGAGCCGTTATGCCAGCCCCAGAGACGCCCGCTGCGAACCATGTCGTCGTCTCATAGGTCTGCAGGCTCGATGAACGGCCTGTTGAAGACAAGTCAAGCGTCCAATGCGAGCACGTCAGAAAAAAAAGGTTGATGCCGAACTCATATGCCAAGCCCATTGCACCCATTCGCACACCATTCTCAGTTACCTCTCCCAGTAGTGCATTGTCCTCAGCCTTGCTATGTCACCCTCATCGGCTGGCGCGGCCTGACCCGCCCGCTGTGGAGTTTAGACTTCCCTTGCAAGCCGCAGATTCGAGAGAGGACATAACAAAAGAGAAGCAGAGAAAAAAAACTGAGTGGCTGCAGGCCGGTGTAGTCTGTGTAGTCTGTGTAGCAGCGGGCCCGAGTGAAAGCTTATCGGGCGATAGCCACAAGTAAGACGCACAAACCCCCAAATGCAAAATGCTAAAAATCGAGGCCATGGGGGTAAGTCCGGACCGTCGAAGTAACTCGTACATACAGGTGCTGGTAACACCTTGATCGATCTCGCGATGCTCCGGTGCTTGGGCCAGCAGAGCCGAGCCTTGAGAATGCGGAGCATCCCAATCATTAATCCCACCGGCCTAATAATCGCCGATTACGCAGCGGGCCACCACATGACATGAGCACGCCTCAATGCCCACGCAGGCCGTTGGCACCGGTCCCAAGGCGCGGAAGACGCCGAGATCAACGTTTTCCGAGGCCAAAACTCCGTTTCGCATGGATCGTCGCTCTTGATCAGGGAGGTCTACAGTAAAGTCGAGGAAGGATGCCGCGTGGACAGCCGTTAGCTTCGACGTTCTGTCTAACGACCCGGCACAAAGCCGTTGGCGTTGGGGGCGCTGGCCAAGTGCGGGGGTTAGCGGTCGAGAATCCTCAAGCCTCCACGCCCGCGATGCTTTGATAGGCCAGAAAGCTGCACAAAGTGGCAGCAGGTCGATTGTTGTTGGAGCAATACCCGCGCCGCTGCCACGGACCAGAGCAGGGATCTGCTGAGCCCACGCCAGCTGAATGGCAGATGCATCAATCGAAGCACTTGGGGCGTCTGTCTGCAGGTTCTCGGTCAGCATTTATTGACTGCTCATATGCAAATGGTACATACCATGTTCGAGGCCGGGGTTTGGGTCAATCGAGCACGCGCAGAGGAGGCCTACTCGTACAAGGACAGAGGAAGCATACATGCATGTACCTCAATGTAATTGCCTCATCACTTTCTACCAAAAAGCAATCACTGACAGCAATAAGACGCACTGGATGGATTGCTTTTCTCGTGTCCTGCAAGTCACAGAGATCGATCTCGCACTGTCGGGCCGAATGCCTTCGATCCAGTGCTTGCACAATAGGCTTGTCGCACCTCCACTTATAGGTGGCATTCTACAAATTTTCACAACAGCTTGCATCCAAATGCCATCAAATACTCCAGCCACGGTTGCCCTTCTTCCACTAATTGGTATTCTCGTATAAGAATACGCAAACAGACACATGCATGTTGGGTGATTCAGCTGACGCCGCCTTGATTTCCGGGCAGTATGGGGAGACAGTCAGCCTCCAGCGTCGCCAGATCAATGCGGCTTTCTAATAGGAGTAAATGGCTCTTCAATCCACAAAAGATGCGACAATACAGCGAAGGTACATAATGAGGTGACTTTCTATTGGTGCTACCATCACTGCTACCAGCCCAAGATGCTTGTCATTCTGCCTAATCATGTCCTCTATATTGCGCTTCAAATATTCCTCAAACATTTCTTGTAATATGGAGTAATACGGAGGACTAACTAAGTAATAAACACCAGAACAGGCATAGTACGATGGTGGATACATGCTCTGGAGACCAAAGTCATATCACAAATTGCAGTGTAGCGCCGATTCGCATTCTCTCGTATAATTTCATATAAAGCCAGTGGCTGGATGAGAGGCTGCAATATGTGAGCTGAATTTCGCCTATCTATACCTATACTTCACCTCAGGGTTGATCTTTTCCCTTCTCTTCAGACCCCCGCTGCATGTTGATCCCACTACGACCCCCTTTTGAGCCTTGCCAAGGGGGAAGGGTGGTATTATTCAATTAACTTCGCATACCGACAACTTGGCTTGCGAGCTTAATTAGACATGCCGTGGGATCCTCTCATCATCAGCCGTAAAGATCGGCATTCTCCAACATGTGAGATTGGGGGCGATAGATGCACATAACCGTCGATGTTCGGCTGCGGGGGTTGTTGTAAGTCTCGTTGAATTGTGCTATTAAATCTGCAAGCGCTAACTAACTCAGCCTTTTGCAGTTGTTCAATAGTTAGTGTCGTGGTTGAATCATGGATCACCGACGCTCGTGCATGGCCAGCCTTGGTGACGGTCACCCATCCATGCAGTACGACTTGCAAGGGAGAGGATCTCCTACGCTTCCTCACGATGACGCCTTTAACGCCATGCAAACGGGATAGGTGGCTCAGCTCCAGGAGCCATCATGAAACATCTTCCGCCACCGGCACGGGTCTGAGCCTTTGGATTAGCTCCTGTGAACCTCGAGAGCAGCCACCAAATCCTTTACCTGACTAACGACTGCTTCAGGAATGTCACGACAACTGTCATTGCCGTGTTGGCCCCTTACAAACAGACCGAACGATCATCATATCCTATCAGTTTGCTCAAGGCTTTCCGCGGAACTGCGCCTCTTCCTGCACGATGCCAGCATACGGAGGTTCCCAGGACGCTGGTTACCTGTATTCGGAGTGACATACATTTCATCGACGCAGCTCTCGAGGGAGGCAGGGGCACAGATCTACAGCTGAGCTATGCGCGGGCACCAGATATTGTCCAAGGCACTCGCCTGACTACGAGAGCAATGGGTTTTGCTACTCCTAACAACAAGGAAGCTGTATCCCGTGATGACAACCCCCAATGCCACTTGCTCACTCCCGATCCGACGTACAAGGGGAATGTTCTGGCAAACAATAGCGTACCTATGCTCAAGATGTTCTCTCAGAGTATATGCGTCTTGCTCTCATCGGAGCAGCAAAAAATCCTTAGCCGACGGGTTGGATGAAGAACAACTCATAGGGGACGCTCGATATTAATAGCTATGTCCTCACTGCTTGATCCAAGAACGATGGACATCATCCCCGGCCTTCTCATAAAGTTATCTTTTCCGACGCGGCCGGTTCTGATTGGAGGATGAATGGCTATGAGACTTGCCTTTTTGGATATCTGTACATGTAAGCTTTGGCCAGAACCGCAACCGGAATCACTGCTACGAGAGGTAGGTACATTGGATTAGTACCTGTTCTCGGCACTGTGCACGCCGCGGGTCCGCCCGCACGGAGTTATATTCCGCACGGACAAAGACTAGGCCCGATCCCCCACGCCGAAACGCCCCGCATAGTGCTCACTGTACAGTGCGTGTGAACGGAGATAAGGCGTACAAGTCGCACCCGGGCAAGTGATATGGCATCATCACCTAGCCCGCCTCCTGATAGGGAACCCGTCACCTCAACTTTCAGCTTCGGCACCGCGGAAAGCTTGCCATTCATCACACAAAACACAAGATAACATGGCCCATCTAACGACGCTGCCAAACGAGATCCTTCACAACATTCTGCAATGGCTGGCGCCGAAGGACCTCGAGTCGCTACCCCGCGTCTGTAAAGCACTTCACAGCTTCGTGAAAGGGAATCAGAAGTTGTGTGAAGACATTTATATTCATCATTTTGTGAGTACATTCGCGGGTCTTATATCTTGGCTTGATGTATTGAGAGCACAAGCTAATCACGGGAGATAGGATTCGCCTCCCGATGATGACAGACTTGATTGGGAGACTGAGTTGCATGATATCGTCAAGCTCGAGAATATCTGTCACCGTGACAATGTTGAAGACAAGGTATATATTGATGTTACTGGTTCACCAATCTGTGAAAATAATCATGCGCTAACCAACCATTTACACAATACAGGAGGGTGAGCTGAGTTTTGTATACAAAGTAGTGACTCGACTGCTTAAGCATGCCTCACCCGCAAGCCATGCTGTGGAAACATCCGACACTCAGTATGCGTCCAGGAACGCAGACTTTCTCAATGCCCTCTTTGAAGACGAGTCCAACCGTAAAGCCTTTCTTCAGAAGTCGTCTCTGTTTGAGAGGGTCTACAGAACTCAGCACCACCCGTTCCCGGCTTTGGATAAGAAGCAACAACAAGAAAGCGCCAAGCTCCACTGCTTATACGGCAAGCCAATTCTTGAGACTGGAAGATTGCGATCCGCGAGGACGTACCCTTATGCGTGTTCTAAAGTCTATGATATTCGGCAGTACACCAACCGGACTCGATGGGGCCCCTTCATGGATGAAGCTGGCGATTTAAAAGTAGATTGGGAGAAGGTGGAGGCAATCCTCATTGTACTCGGAAGTAACATTTACACCAAGAAGCTCACGCGGCTCTTCAACGATGTTTGGGACAGCCCTTTCTCTGGGTCGTGGAAAGGCAGCTTCATATCCTCCCCCATTACCGACCAGTCGTCACTGGATGCCATGGATCCATACGGCGTGACCGGCACTTGGTATAGAGTATGTTGTCCTATCTCCCGGTCTGAAATAACCTGTGCCCAATAGCTAAACTTGCTTGTAGATTGTATGTTTCCTTGACTACAACGATTTCTTTAGTTACAACTTCACCAACCCCGAACGAGACGAATCCCCTCTTCACACGCTCGATGTTGGGGAAGCTACTCGTCTTATCATTATGAGGATTCACGTCACAAAAATCGAGCAGGCCGGACCGGATTCGGAGTACTCCTCGGATCTACCTATCGTCCATTATGAGGGCATCTCTCGCCCGCTTGATGATTCTTGGGACGACAATGCGTCATCTGATCTCCGAGGTAGGTATCTTGATCGCTGCAGCTGTTTTATTGATAAGCGTTGCTGAAGCTAAAGACTTTACTTCTAAAGGCACTGTTGGCTTGACCAAGGAGGGCG
Organism: Trichoderma breve; assembly: GCF_028502605.1. NCBI lineage: Eukaryota > Fungi > Ascomycota > Sordariomycetes > Hypocreales > Hypocreaceae > Trichoderma > Trichoderma breve. Next base: position 4,628,813 of record NC_079232.1, read on the forward strand.
AAGTACGATGGACATCAGTGTCCATCTTTCAGGGACACGAGCGTTGGAAATCAGAAGGCGTACAGCTCAGCGGTCCAAAAAGTGGCAAAGTTATCGGTAACTGGTTTGATAGGTAGGGCCAAACACTTGTGCATCCCATCCCATCTCTATCCCTCGACTGACCAGAATGTTTTGCAGAGACTACGACCCTCATGGACCTTGTGGGCCATCTGCCTTCTGGAAGGCCAGCGACTCGGAGACGGCGCATGGTACGCACGCTGTTCTTCCCAGAAACTTTCTCCTATGGAGCGCACTGATTCAGATGGAAGACTCTGATCCAGAGGGCGATATGGAGTACACTATGGAGAATGAAGAGGAAGAGGAAGAGGATGATTCTGAATCCGAGCCGGTAGCGAATGAGCTGCCAGAGCTGTTACTGGATGCGGAATTGGAGATTATCGAGATTACCCACCACATCGAGGATCATCCAGAGCCGTCATCTGGGGCTTGAAATGTTTCTATTGCTTATGGCGTCTATGTAGGATGACGGGTCTCTTTTCTATTATACTAGCAAGCTTTCATACCAAATCCTATTTCTCATTAACAATACTTGTCAAGTTGGAAAATCTGTGACCTCTGTCCATTACAGCTTAGAAGGCTCTGGATCAACAACATCGACATTTGCCTTGTTATGCTCACAAATACAAAGCAGCTCATTGTCCTTTTTTCTTCTCAAGGTGCCTCGCAGCGCACACAGTCTCTTACCAACCTGTAGGATCTCGCACTCCACGAGTACCTCCATGCCAGCTGGAATGGGGCGCATGTACGTGGTGTTGAGGGTGCGGCTGACGCCCATGGTCTGCCAGAAACCAGGCTTGCTGACGAGTACAAGGACCAAAGATGTACAGAAATCAAGTAAGGACGCTGCAGCCCCGCCGTGAAGGTTGTTGAAGCCGTTGGTATGCTTGCCTTCGACGGTGAAAGAAAATTTCACCGAAGGATGGGGGAGAGCTGATGATGCAGATAGGACTTTGATGTTGGGTATGAGGTTACTCATCCACCGCTGATTCTGTGAGTTCGTTAGCACTTGTAGCTTTACTTTGAGAAGAAGATTTCGAGCATACTTCTTCGCCGTCTTGCTGAGAAAAGTGATTTAACCAAGCCTCGACTTTTCCGACATCGGTGTCTTCGTGGGGGATGTCGTTATTGTTGCTCATCTTGAATGAGTGGTTGAGGTACCTATGTAAGGAAGATGAGATGAGACGGAACGCGGCGCGCTGGCTCTAGCTAGGATGCGCAGAGAGGTTCCAAATTTGTCCGGATTTAATTTGTATGTAGATAAAACTAAATGAGGATTTAATAATGCTTGTTTAGAGCGAATTTAATCGTCAATTGCGGAAATGCAATGGTGGTTGATATCTGGCGAAGTGGACGTGATTAGTGAGAGTGAGAGCGAGATGGGAAAGTGTCGGATCGGGTAGTGAAATGAACCTCGGTTTGGATCTCGCTAGCGCGGGAGCTTAGCGGATTGATGATGGCCTTCTTTGGCTGTAAAGTGACCACACTTGTACTGTACATTATTTGGTACATCATTCGCACGACGAGACAAGGCAAATGTTTTTTAATTGATGCTCCGATAGAGAGGCCATAATTAAAGTACCCAGGTAGTCTATACCTCTCAATAGACAATCGGAATATCAATTTAAAAGGAAGTCGATATGCATTCATAAACTTAGATACTGCTCGTTGAAGCTTCCATAAAGCTAGCAAGTACCCGGGACTCGGTGCTGGAGCGTCTGAAGAGACTGTGGAATTGATATGATATGAAAATGGTTCCTATTCAAGCAAACAATTATATAGCCATAGCACTATTATATTATTTCAAATTATGTCAATCAATAAACCAACATAAAGTCTCCCAGTGCCCGCTCCAAACCAACGTTTCCGGGGAATCTGGGGCAGATGGCGACGGCACTTTTACCGAGGCACTTCACATGGCTGGAGCGTCATTGGCTTAGTGCGTGGACCGCGCCATGCCGAAATCCAGGCTATTGAGATGAGATGTACCTATTCCTCCTGACACTTTCACCTCATCATCAACAATCCACCATATCGACACTTTTGTCTCCTCCATCCTTGCACTACGACTATTTTCTTCTTATCCACGGCATCACACACGAAATACAGCATTAATCGACTGCGACAGCGACAGCATCGGATTGATACTGCTACTGGCAGCGGCAAAGCAACAACAGCAGCTTCAGCAGCTTAGCAAGCCGCCGCCATGGAGTTCATCACGGCCCTCAGGGGCACCTTCGACGGCCAGAAGCCCTCGCTTTTCGAGGTTCTCTCCGAGCAGCAGCTCAACAGCCTGCTACCGCCGACGCTGCGATACCTCCTGACCGTCGCCACGCACCGCCATCCGCGATACCTGCTCCGAATCCTCAACTCCTTCGACGAGCTATACGCGCTGTTGATGCTTGCCGTCGAGCGTCACTACCTACGCACCCGCGGCGGCTCCTTTACAGAGAACTTTTACGGCCTAAAACGCGAAAAAGCGCTTCACGGCGAGATCCCGAGAGCCAGCCTCGCCGCGCCGCATCTGGTCCGCGAGACACTGAAGCTCACGACTAAGGATGTGTGGCAGAACCTGGCCGTGCTAGTCGGCGTGCCGTATCTGAAGCGGAAGCTGGACGAGTCATACGACATTAATGCGCCCCGAGCGCTTCTAGGCGCGGCATACACGCGGATGCCCGAGAATCCGACTCTGCGCGATCGATTCATGCACTACTACAGGTGGTTCCTGCGCAACATTTATCCGCACGTCAACGCGGCCTACTGCTTCGCCATGCTGGCTTTCAACCTGGCCTACCTATTCGACCGTACCAAATACCATAACCCGCTCATGTGGCTCATTGGCACGAGAATACGAAGGATGACCATGGCCGACTACCAGGCCATCGACAAGCTATCCGAGCCGACGAGCAATGCCGCCAAGCCCGGTCCGCGATCTCTGCTGTCGACGCCTAAGGAGCTGGCATCCAGGGCCATGTCAAGCCTCTCTCTGCTGTTACCCATGAGTATCTTCGCACTGAAATTCCTCGAGTGGTGGTACCAGTCAGACTTTGCGAAGCAGCTGTCACGAAAGGCAGCTGAGAGCATCGAGTTGCCTCCTCCCATTGTATCTGGCAAGGGTTCTTTCGGCAAAAAGAAGAAGGAGGAGGGCAAGGAGGAAGAGGAGGAATCAAAAGAGGTGGCCATTACGGAAAAGGAGGCGCCGATTGCAACGCCGTCCATGCTCCCCATCTTTGTTGTTCGGTTCCCAGAAGACTCTTCCCTGTGCCCTATTTGTGTGGATGAAATCGTCACCCCAACGGTTTGCCAGACGGGTGTTGTCTACTGTTACACATGCATCCACCGATGGATTGAGGGCATGCACCCTAAACAGGAGGAGTTCATGGAAGACCGCGAGGGCAAGTGGGAGAGTGGCCAGGGTCGATGCGCCGTTACCGGGAAACGTGTGCTTGGTGGCACAGAAGGCCTGAGGAGGATAATTGTATAAAGGAACCTCCGTAATCGCACAGGGAGGGTCATGGGAGGATACTTGAGAATCATTTATATATACAAGAGGTGGATATTATAGCATGACAGCCAGAGTCTAATTCGGTTAGAAACATGTACATTAAAAGATCTAAGCAAGCGGGAAGCGACTGTAGATGGAGGCATATCATGGGGCGTTACTTGGGCGAAATACCCGACCTGAAAATAGACTTACTTAACGCGCGTTTGTTTCAATTAAAACTTTTCAATGGCACGCGTCAAAAGCCTGGGATTTGCGCGACAGGCAGCCATTTCTGTGACTCTGTGAATTGAAAGTCTCACCTTCTGGAATGCCCTCTCGTGTGTGTTGCCAGCACCACCATTCTTCTGTGTCTTGGCCATCCCGGCAACGAGGCTTCCAGGAATTGGCATTTTTCCTTTTTTGCTCTAGACAATGAAGAGGTGAGGCAAATCTCCCCGGGAAACAATGCCTCTCAATGCCACGATACATGTTGCACGTCCGGATTGAGACTGGCTATAGTGTGTCTCACTTATTTATGGCCTTGATCGCCATGAGGTTACGGGTCAGAGAGGACATTCCAGGGGCTGGATTCAAGCCCTTGGTGAGATATTCGTGTATATAATGTGTAAATGCCTTTTTCAGCTTTGAAAATCTCCTCTTTCCTTCTTCTTTTTCTCTCATGACAAGCTGTCTTCAACCAAAAACTGCAGTATCAAGCGTCGTGCTGCAGTTGATTGAGGATGGAGTACTTTTTATCCACAACATATGCTGGAGAGTCTCTGCTCTCCAACTTTAACTGGTTCGATGGGGTAGATCCCTCGCACGGATTTGTTTCGTAAGTGCTTTTGACGTGGTTCTGACCATTGATTATGTTTGCTGAGCTGACACTTAATCTGCGTTATGTAGTTATCAGAATAGACAAAATGCTCACGCAATGGGCTTATACCAGATCGATGATAGAACAGGAGTTGTTAGACTAGGAGTTGACAGCACGAATAGCTACTCCATCTCGGATAGGGGTCGGCCGAGTATTCGACTTGAGAGCAAAGACACATTTGATCAGGGCCTTTTCATTGCCGACTTCTTACACATGCCTCCTTCACATTGTGGATTGTGGCCAGCATGTAAGTTTGAATCGAGTCCTTTATGATACTGAAGGTCAAAATGTTCAGGATACTGACTGACCATGGATTATAAACAGTCTGGACGTATGGTGACAACTGGCCGTACGACGGCGAGATTGACATCATTGAAGGAGTCAACACAGCCCACACCAACATCATATCAGCTCACACGGCAGACGGATGTAGTCAGGGCAATGACATACTCGGACTGTTCAGTGGCGAGCAAATCAACACAGAATGTGCCGTTGGTACGGATAACATTGGCTGCGGCTTTCATCCCTCACCCGACGACACTTCATCATATGGTGACGGTTTCAATGCCGCTCATGGAGGTGTTTATGCCATGCAATGGGATAATGTCCATATTCGCATTTGGCACTTCCCTCGCGGATCGATCCCGAGAGACATCGAGGCCAAGAAGCCCGATCCTGACACATGGGGACAGCCGATTGCTATTTTTGGTGGATCGCAATGCAAGGTTGACAACTACTTTAAGCACATGAGATTGGTTCTCAACATTGTGAGTATATAAACACATCTGCTCATACGCAATGGACGTTGAGAAAGAAGAGCATTCTGAGACTGACTAAGATATATCCAGAACTTTTGCGGCGATTACGGTGATGCTGTCTGGGGCAAAACGGATCAATGCGATGAATTTGCCCCGACGTGCGATGAATACGTGGCAAATAACCCGGAGGCATTTACCAATGCATACTGGGACGTGCAATATATCGATGCCTATGAGTACCGTCCGCGTGTCCACGACCCGTGGCCAAGCTGGAACTCAACCCAGCCAAAGCCAAGCTGGAATTTGACTCTTCCTCGTCCTCGTCCAGGTCCCTACAGTGATGAGCGTACAACAACTTTATACAAGCACACTCGCTGGACCGAGACTGTGACGGTATTCGCTACTGGGCATGTTCCTCACCGTCCCTGGGATGGTCAAGTTCCTGCTGCAACGACTGATGCAATTGAACCGGTGGCAACCAGGGCACCTGTCAATCCCATCAAGATCAATCACTATTCGTACCTCGGCTGCTTCTACTCCAACAGCGGCTTTGAAACATTCCACGAAGTCGCTGACAACTGGGACATGACTCTCGAGCGATGCGTCGATCTATGCAACAAGAAGACTTATGTGGGCATCTTCGACTCCCACTGTTTCTGCGCAGATACTCTCGATGCTGAAACATTGGCCACCAGAAAAGAGGGCCTATGCAACAAACAGTGTCCAGGAAACAATTTTGAGTTCTGTGGTGGTATAGTCACGCCCAGGGACATCGATGCGCCACGCAAGAAGTTTGTCTCAGAGACTTTGCCGCTGCATGCGCTTACTGTGTACGGCTTTGTTGAAGACGAGAAGCTGGAACAACCGCCGGCGATGGCACCGGGGTCGAATTGGACGGAGAAGGGGTGGTCTAAGACGATTACTGAGGTGGCTGAAGTGACTGTATTCCCGGTTTCTGAGCAGGATTCTCGTGAACAGGGTTGGCAGTGGGGTGACAAGCATGAAGGTGGCCATGAGTGGAGTGGTCAGGATGGTGAGAAGAATGATTGGCAGAAAGATGAAGGTGAGAAATACGATGGCGAGAAGCATGACGGAGACAAATATGAAGATGGTAATCACGAAGATTGTGATTGTGACGACGAGGGCAAAGACGGACACGATTGGAACAACCATGAAGGTCACAATAAGGGTGACTGGAAAGAATCCGCTTCTTGGGACCCCTCAGCAGCAGAGGAAAAGGGCTGGCCTTCGAAACCTGAGATCTCAGAGATTGTGATCCCGGTGACGGAGACGGTCGTTGACTGCCCCGAGACAAAGCAAGCTGTTGTGACACCGACATGGGCACCGCATGTTGATCCGAAGCCTTGGGTTCCTTCTGACCCTCCTCACCCTCCTCCTGGGCCATTACCATCACACGACGACCATTGGCAAGATCCTCCTCATGATCCTCCTTCACGCAATAACGATCATGACAAATCTCACCCGCCGCCTTCAACGTACCCAGATACTCCTGTGAGCCCGCCAGTGGTGCTTGTTGCAGGAGCATCAACAATGTATGCGGGATTAGAGAAGTATCTAGCAATCTTGGGTTTGAGCATAGTGGTTCTTATCATGAGAATCATTTAACTTCAAATCCAAAGAAAAAAACATCAAAAGACAAAAAAAGGAACAACATAATATGAACGCTCGGGACGGGGCCTTTATCTTTTGTATACAGAACACTCCCAGCATAAAGTGCGCGCATTGTATCAGTATTAATCACAGGGACATCTCCTTTGTTTAGTATGTAGCCTATAGGATTTAATAAACGACAAATTCTTAAAAACACAATTTTCATTATATTTCTCCTCCCATTTTCAAAACATGGTCATTATACATTGATCTTTGCGTTTCGTATCTAATAAACATCCAAGCTAAATATCTACGACCACCGCCCTATTCTTCACCTTGCCAGTGCTTCCATACATCTGAGCAGCATTCACAAGCAGGCCACCTTGGTTGCTTCCGGGGCCTCCCATGATCCATTTCCATAACACGGCATGAACCCCATGCAGCATCACGTAGAAGTGATCCCACCAAGCAGCGTTTGGAACAAAATCCCAAAAGGGTCCGCGAGTAGGCCGAGAGAGCAACCGCTCATAGGCAAGCTGCATGTCGTCGAAGAAGATGGATTCCTTGCCGTAGCCCCAGTGAACGTGGCCAAAGACGTGGAGACGAGGTTTGACGCGCCAGAGTTCTTTAAGCAGATTAGGATCGCCAAGACCAAGATCCAAGTGGTGTTTCTGATACGAGACAAATTAGCAGGCTGAGCCTTTGGTAGACAGAAGAGGAGAATTGTTATACCGGAGGGCAGTGTGTCACCAGAATATCGGTCTGAGGTGGGATTCTGCTAAACCACGGTGAATTGGTAGGCTCATATTGGAATCTATATTCGAGTCAGCATTCCAAATGTCCCAACTCGAAGCCAATGTCTCTCGCTGGTACACTCACGCAAAGCTCTCTGGTCCACATTCCGGAATGTCGGGCACACCAAAAATGGTGAGTTTACGTCCATGGATCTCTTGCACAGTCAAGCCACTTTCAAGATAATGCAGTCCCTCCAAGTTAACCACAGCACCAGCCTTGACGTCCGGGTCAAGGCGGCTACGCGAGTCAAACCAGCTATCATGATTTCCACAGACAACAATCTTGACTTGGTGAGGCTGGCTCTTCAGCCAATCGAGCTGCTTTTGAATGTCTTCAGCGGTCCCAGAATTGGTCAAGTCGCCTGCGTGAATGAGGATGTCGCCCGCGGGGATGTCGACCACTTGGTCATGGGTGTCGGATATGCAGACGACTCGAATAGCTGGTTTGCCACGAGGAGGAACAAACGGCTGGCCTCGGAGGAAGAGAAAGATGTGATAGAGCCTGACGGTGATGAAAGTCAATGGCGAGAGGAGGAGCTGATCGAGGAGAGTGAGGCGCTCCCACTGGTTCTCCCGGCGAAGGCCGAGGAAAGTGAGCAGGCCCATGACGAGCGTTAAAGCAGCGCTGGCACTGGAGATGTTGATGCTAGATTTGATAGAAATTGACCAGCATTGTGGTGTTTTTGCATACGAAAATCTGCATGTAATGAGAAGGGCTGAAAGCATGACGCATCTCAAGAGGGATGAGCTCATGGCTCATGGTGTCAATACTGTTCGCTGATTGGCTGGATTCTAGCCCTTCCCGGGAGAGGCTTAGCCGGGCTTTTCTGGAGATTAAATCTAGGATCTAGCTATCAGTAGCTGATCGTCAATGGCTTGGAAATGGCTTCACATGACGAGGTTTTCAGCTGTAATGGATGATGCACGTCGTCTTTTTCTTCTTTATTTCCCATCCCTCCTCGCCCCTTTTCAGTTTCACTCTTATCCTTCTCACCATATCCTCTATTTCTGTCTTTCAGAGCACGCTTCAACCTCTTTGCTTCTAGACAAGGCTAATCCTTATAGGGTAACCACACAGCCCAGTGACGTCTTTGCCCGCCATCCCCACAACAGCTCCTGACAATCTTGCTATCGATTGACCACATACGCAGCTCAGCTCTTTCTCTCTCTGTTTTGCAACCCCCTACAACTGCGTACCTCTTGCACGCGCGCTCCCAGGTGCTGCATGCAGTCAATTGTAAAGATTAATTCACTTCTCTCTTCCTAACAATCCTCTTCGAGCTCTTTTGCTTGTCTCGTGCTCGACGTCATCGACATGTCAAGCCTGCGGGGCTTGTACGGTAAGGGGGAGGATCAGGGTATAGAGGGCAACTTTGGGTAAGCATGTGAAGACGATCTGCAGCTTTCCATCTCATAATCTAATTAACGGCCCATGTTGAAAACAATAAAGGGTTGATTATGTGATTCATTACCGAATACCACCCAAGGGTACGTCCGTCCTGATATTTGAACTCATCCTCTCCTGCACTGGCTTACACCACTCTAGAGAGAGCCAAGGCAGAGGCCGCCTTTGTTCAGCTCATTGAAGCTCTCACAAATATCGGTCTCACCACCGCCGTTCGCTGCGGTGACAAGGACTCTCTTCTCGTCTTCACCAGGCTCGCCTCAAATGATCTGTTGGCCCGGCAGGTCTACAGCTCTCGCCTTCAGGACTGGCTGCAAGGAGTCCGCATCAAAGCCCCTGCCAGCGATGTCACGCAGGCAATCAAGGACGAGCCCGTTACTGAGGCTGAGAGGCTTCGATTGGTCTATCTCCTGATTACAGAGTCTCGAAATGAGGGAGGCGCGGGCATCACGCAGGGGCAAGGTCAGTGGAAGTACGTCGAGGCCATCTTTCCACTCCATAACAATGCATTCAACAAGGAGTGGCTGCATAAATGGAGCAAAAAGTACATCCTGGACCAATCCGATTTAGACGACATTCGAGACAAGTTTGGCGAGGGCGTTGCCTTTTACTTTGCGTTCCTCAAGGATTACTTCCGCTTCCAGATATTCCCGGCCGTGGTAGGCTTCTCTTGTTGGATGCTGATGGGACAGTTCTCTACTTTTTATGCCATCTGCAGCTGTCTCTGGTCCGTCGTGTTTTTTGAGTATTGGAAGCGCAAGGAAGCTGATTTGTCCATCACTTGGGGTGTTCGCGGCGTTTCCAAGATACAGCATCCACGAGCGGAATTTCAGTGGGATTTTGAGGCGGAGGACGCGGTTACGGGAGAGCCCATCAAGATCTATGCTCCTATTAAGCGGTTACAAACTCAGCTTCTTCAGATACCTTTTGCTTTAGCTTGCATTGTTGTATTGGGCGGGCTTGTGGCTACAGTAAACTCTCTGGAGATCTTTATTAACGAAGTATATGCTGGTCCAGGGAAGGCGTATTTGGTGAGTATGCCATTTTTCGACTTGAGAACCCCTATCCTGTCCTTATTCACTATTTTTGCAACATGCAATACTAATATTCGCGGTATAGGGCTTCCTGCCATCCATCTTACTTGCCACCCTGACACCAACATTTTCGACTATTCTCATGTCTGCTGCTAAGAAGTTGACAGATAAAGAGAATTACGATACCATGGATGGTACGTGTACAAAGCACAAATCTCAAAGCAAGTCAGTGCGAAGCGAAACTAACTGAATCTCCATTTGAAGCACACCATGCTGCTTTGGTCCAGAAACAGTTTGTGCTCAACTTCATGACTTCATATATGGCATTGACTTTTACGGCCTTTGTCTACATTCCCTTTGGTAGCATTCTGCAGCCATTCCTTAACTTTTGGGGCAAGACTGCTCAAACTCTCACGATGAGCGAGGTTCCCTTGACCACGCGCCAGTTTGAATCAAACCCCCAGAGGATTGCCAACCAAATGTACTACACCACGGTCACGGCACAAATTATCAATACTCTTACCGAAGTCGTTGTACCCTACATCAAGCACAAAGCTACTGTTAAAGCAAAGGAGCTGTCGTCCAATGGCGCGGTTAAGTCGAATGACCAGCCCGAAGAAGCCGAGTTCTTGAAACGTGTACGAAATCAAACTGGACTCGAGGTCTACGACGTTACTGCAGACTACCGTGAGATGGTAATGCAGTATGGTGAGTTGAGACTCTGCATTACGTTTTGCCGTGAAGGAATACCTTTAATAATTTTGAACAGGCTATCTCTCTCTGTTTTCCGTTTCATGGCCTCTTACGGCCTGCTTTTTCCTTCTCAACAACTGGATCGAGCTGCGATCCGATGCTCTGAAGATTGTCATTGGCTGTCGCAGACCTATCCCGTGGCGAGCTGACTCTATTGGACCGTGGTTGACGGCCCTGGGCTTCCTCTCATGGCTCGGCAGCGTCACCAGCGCTGCTATTGTCTATCTCTGCAGTGCCGACAAGCAAGACGGCACCGTATCATACATCACTGCAGGCGGTGTTCTCTTGAGCATCCTCCTAGCTGAACACCTCTATTTTGCGGCTCAGCTTACCGTCCGATTTGTCATGGGTAAGGTGGAGAGCCCTGGCCTCCAGAGGGAACGCAAGGAACGCTTCCAGATGAGGAAGAAGCTCTTGGAGGAGACCGTCGGCCACGTGGCGAGCGAGAAGGCCACAGTCGAGGTTCCAGGGGTCGAAAAGACGGAGCAAATCACTAGGCAAACGTTGGAAGAGGAAGCCAGGCTGGCCTCGATCCATGGGCATGGATCCCCCGAAGAACTGTAAGAAATTTGGTGTCAAACTTGTTTGCTTGGCTTCTGGATAGCCTTGCATGCTAGGTCGTGCAGACTCAGTTGTGGCTGACATGGATAACAGGTTCTGGCAACGCCAGCGAGGCATGCAGGATACAATCTTGGTCGGCCGGAAATTGATCGCAGAGCAGTCTAGTGGCAAGGCCTGAGGTTGAGCCTGCTTAAGGGCATCAGGGGCATCTGGACTAATCTCTCGAGTGCGGAGATTCTGGCGTCCAGGTCAAGGCCACACCCTGCAGCCGTCGTACAGAAGACTCCGTACGGATTAATACGCTGCGTGCCCCGTCGACTAACTTTTGCCGCGGGCTCTGGAAATGGGGATATGCCCCATTGCGATACCGACAACTTTAGACATGGGACAATGTGGAGGCGTTCGAGGTGGGGCGGCGATGTTGAAGACACAGCACGTGCTCGGAGCTTGAGACCGATACGGAAGACGGAAGCCGGAGGACGGAAGACGGGGGTCTGAAGTTGATTATGGAGACTGTTTGCTGGATTTTGGAAAGCAGCTTGCTCGCTAGCTAGCGTTTTGTCTTGAATCCTTTTCACAAGCGATGAGTTTGTCGTGTGTTTTGTGCTGTAGAAACTTGATGCTATCTATACAAGGATGCTCTCTCTCGCCTATGGAATAACGAGATTCAAGCATGTTGACGTTGGCTCTGCTTGGCTTGAACTATCAACGCCAAAAGACACCCCTCCCCTGGTTTAAGCCCACGCCCCCTTGAGGATCAGACAAAAAAAAAGTCGCGCTTGTGTCTTCAGACAATAGGAAGCCCGTGCAGCTAGCACATCTTGCCCAACATGGCGATTGATCACGAGGGGAGAGGCGAGCAAACAAGGCCAGATCTGATCGGCGGGTTGGACAATAGGAATCCGCAATGCTCGCACATGATGCAGCTAGAGGATTTAAAAGGATGAGATGGAACCTATAGATGCTCTGCATGAGGGCGCACAGGCGTGAGGGTGATCTGCGATTCCTTTGACGATGGAGAAAATCCAAGGATCAAGGGACTTATATTGTCACCGACTTTTTTCGGTTCAACGCGAGACGTTGGATGAAGAGTGATCTAACAATAGATTCGAGATGAACTCAAACAAGAAAAAATCAAGGATCAAGGGATTTGATACTGTCACCGACTTTTTTGGTTTGGATGCGGGAAGTTCGAGACTGATCTAACAATAGATTTGAGATGAAGTCAAACATTGCATCAATACTGGCCTCAACAAAGCATGCAAGCCTGCCCCATTCACAGGTACCGGCAGGGCTCAACCGATCGTGTTCCGCAAATTGACAATTTGATATCAAGATGCGCTTCTGTATGTAATTGTTGATAGAATTTGAGTTTTTTTGAACAAGGGGTCCCACGATCCACCTAGGTAGTTCCGTGTCATCTCTTTTTTTAATCGATCTTACCCCATACTCAGGATAACATGTACGCACAGGTAAATGTGACAAGTGAATACCATGCTAGCAAGCAGTTGGATTAGGCTGCCTTATTGAAAATCTGTGGCTAAAAATGGGTTGGAGTTGGATGGTTGAAAAATCTTTATCGTTTGAACGCTGATAAAAAAAGGTTGAGATTCGCTGGTATGGCATTTTTAGTGTTATGAGACACACATTTTGGGAGGGACTGCATACAGCCTTTGTGTCAATTTCTTATCTGTAATTTTTTGATGCCTAGCAGGCAGTAAAACTAAAAGAGCCAAGGATTCAGTGGCGCTCACATCGCAATAAGGATTCCGACGCTGACGTTGGGAGGATTTTCTTGGAGCCTGACAGAGGATCTGAAACTTGTATAACCTCAACTCAACAGATGAGCTGAATAAGCGGTCTCAACACAATTGAGCAGGCCAAGCGACGTGATCAGCCGTAGTAAGCAACTTCGTCCATTGTTCTCTCGACCTGTGGTCGCCGATTTGTACAATGCCAGAACTAGAGACCTCATCAACCTTCTATAAATGCAAGCAGCCCTAGTTCTTCAAACGGGTCAACTCACTGCTAATAATTGCTACAAAGGATGCAAAGCAAGTTACCCGATCTAACCACCTCCGTATTCCGCCCCGTAACCGTGTCCGCGTAGCTATTCCGCCGAGCCGTGTCCCAGCCGTGTCCCCAAAAGGCTTGAGCATCATCACGGCCTCTACTCCTCCGCCAACACCATCCTTCGTTCCTGATGAACGTGGGCAAGGACCCCCGTCACTCAGCTGGAAAACTTCAAGCACACAGTTTCCGACGCTTTGCAGGGCCACTCAACCTTTATTTACGAATCGAGGTATAAATGTCGAGGCCTGAAATAGGAGTGTCGTCATGGCAGTTTTCTTGAAATAGCGAGCTCGACACAGTCTCACGCCCGCCGATACCGCCGAAAAACAATCCGCCGGATAAACTTGAAATGCAGTCATGAAACAGGACAAAACATGCCTGTTGGCGGTCTATTAACCTAAATGTGGTAAGCAGTACGCAAGATGATTGCAGCAGTAGGCCGGAGTAGAACAGCGAGGCCAACCCGGATGATGCCCGATGTCTTCGGAGAGACTGTAATAGGACACTGCTTTCCTGGGTTTTCTAATACCCACAATTTGATAACTTTTCGAATACTGCGTTACAAAGAGCTTCTCTCATACTTCTCCACCTAGCGAGACACAAGGCTCGGGTTTTCAGTGAGGCCCCACCGTTCAGCATCCATCACATCTACAAACCTGAAGTCCTACGAGCTTGACCATATGCGAATCACTAATAAACTTGGAACATGCCTTGTAGTAGAGGCATGGGCCCTAACAGGGTTCGGTCTTTCTTAAGGCTGAAGTTTTAAACTTACACGGGCTACTATAGCACCTAGACTAAATGCCCGCCTTGATGCCTCCTCGCTCAAAGGAGGAGGTCAACTTGATGTTCATGTAGCTGGATGTGCTTAGTAGGTAGGTCTATGTACATACATTGTAGCACTTGGCTTTCTATAGCAGGCACCTTGATAATACAATATAAGCGAGCTTCATGCGGATGGTTTACATCATCTCAAACCAGCACTTGGCTGGCCACATCTCCGCTCATTATCATGTTGCAATTTCTCGCGTCTCGCTACCATACTAGCAAGGCTGCATGAAGAACATAAAGGAGCTACGAGTGCTAACCTGTTACGCGGCGTCAACTTCCCGAGGGGAAGTGGTGCTAAATGGCCCTACTGGCCGGTCCAGATTCCACACAGTCCACATTCCCATGAGACCCTTGACGGTCGAGAACCCTTCATGGGTGGCTAGCCCATATGGAGGCGACTGATCCGACTAGGTGGTGTTGGTAGATTGCCAGTAGGATCTGTTTATGCGGATGGTATGCGGACTAATGGGACATGGGGGTTGGAGTGCATTCACTTACATGTCGTACATGCAAGGTACGGGCAGTAAGACTACATGTGCGTGTACATACTCATACATGATGAGCTCATAATGTTGAACGAGTGATACCTCGAGGGCCAATGGGTGAGCTGAATTTTGTCCCAGTACTTACGAATACATGGATGTATCTTTCTCTCGTTGTCTCATTCTCTCACGGGCACTGATGTAAGTAAATGGTTCTTGTTGATGCCTCGAAGTCCTTTGATGGAGCAGCTCCAATGCGGCACTCGTATCGACATCGATCAACAACGGTGCCTGCTTTGAGCTACTGCACAAGTGCTCACTGAAATGTGACGAACCGTGCTTCCAGTTCTTTAGAGGCACATGGAAATAAGCAGCATCGGCCAACCAAAGGGGGTGTGTGCATTGCAACATTACCCGGAACGTGAGTTTGTGATGGATGGATGGAGAGTGAGTGGCTGATACACCTTGCGTCCCCCATGTGAGATGCTAATCTGTTTAAATCGTGAGGTCCCCCCTTTTTTGCTACTCTCGAACGGGAAACTCGATGACCCAAAAGTCCTTGGGGATTTGTTGAGATAACCTGCTGAGACTCAATTGGTCTTGAGCGTGCCGATAACCATGTTCCAGGGCCTCAATTGGGTGTTGTTGAGGTGAGAGCAGTTCGTGTTAGGGTTCATGTCATGTAACCACAGCATTGACGCTCGGGCACAGAACAATTACCCGTTGGTCCGTCATACCTGGATGCTTGTGTGTGCATGGATTACGAGTCCATGGATGGATGGATGGGATCAAATGTCTTACCTCTGCGTGCATCTGCCTTCTCCACTCTTCACCACTCTCGCGGCTCCCAAATTTCTCCATCTTCAGCCCAACCACCATCCAGGAACGGGATCCATGGAGTGGAGGGGCAGAGAAGCTGCTAAGGAGACTCGACTGGAGCTGGACTGGCATCCACAAAGAAGATGAAATATTCGCTCAGCGGCGGCTTTGTTTGATTTGATTGAGATTGAGCAAAGGGGAAGAGGGGTCCCTTTCAGAGCTTTCATGTTTGCACTATTGCAGCCTTTGCCGTTTGCGACACCGCACCGTCGTGCCAGATCTTTGACTAGAAGCAGAGGCGAATGTGACGCATCAAAGCCAAGGCGAAACAATGACCAAACGCCACCGGATACGGGACACTACTGTAGTCAGTCACCGATTTCTTTCTTATTCTGCTTGCTTGGCACCGCGTGGGCAGCGAGAAGAAACGAGGTTGGGGTTTATTGATTGCATTGCATATTGCATCCAGGTACGGGATCCATCTCCCACGCGAGGTGATATCCATCTAGTGCTCTTACAGTTCATGCCCGCTCGTACGAGGAACCACCATCTCCATCGTCAGTGTATACGAATTGCTTGCTCCAGACAAAGAGGGGAAGCATATCCGCAACCGTTAACCCTTGTCTCCTTGTCTGCATGGCCCAGCTAGTAACTAATGAGGTTCGTTCGTTCGACAAGAAAATTGCAAAAAAGTGAGGCTGCTGCAGTTCCAACTTCAAAGGCGCGCGCACACGAGCTAACTGGCGCCAGGCCGCTATTCCCAAAATAGCGCTTTCTTTGACAGCTCCGGCCAATGCACGATCGCCATTGCGCAACGTGGACAGGACAGCTCGAGTCCCGGGCTTACTGACCGAGCAGGGATTTACTTACAAGTGCTGCAAGTTACAGGGGGTCCCGGCAGGATCGCGACACTAACAGCCCGCTTCCGAATTAGCCCATCCACTGGGGGGACCTCGTACCAATCGACATACGGAGCCTGTCCAATCGACATCCAATCGTCGGTGCCCTCGTGCTCACAAGCCTCACAAAGATGATGTTCGAGGGTCCAGAGTCAACGCCTGGTTTCGCTCTCGGTCGATTCATTCATGCCTGGCAACGCTGCCCCGGAATGGGGCATCCATGGATCTTTCAGGGGATGCAGACCCGACGTTCGTTCGCTTCCATGCATGTCCAACCGTTGCTGGTCGTGGTTTGGTTGGCATGTCTGGTCTGTCTGTCTGTCTCCGTTCCGTCCCATAATCGTGCATGCGTCCATCCATGCATCCAAAATTGCCCTACTAAGGCTAGGCGGGTACCTGTCCATTGATTGTTGCAACCGTGCCAACTGCTGTGATTGTCCGTGATAGCTAGCACAGGCGATGCTATCCATACATGTACTATATCGACGCCTGGGTGGCTGCAGCCATGGCCAAGATCTGCCCTAGGCATTCATCCATGGATCCCTCAGCCTCGAGACTAACAGTGCTCACGAATGGTGCTACCTGTGTCAGGGTGTTGCTCAGCTCTCTCTCTCTCTCTCAGCTTCTTGATACATACGCCTCTCTTTCCTCGCACTCTCCAGGCATTTTCCACTTTTTGTATTCCTTCTCCCCGTTTCCATCTACCTCTTCTCTCCTCTCCCAACTTCACAATTTCTACAACTCTACACTCTATCTCACTAGTGTCTGCTGTCGAATTGCAGCTACTCATTCCACCTAACAGTCTGTTCGAGATCCTCCCAAGGCTCACTCTCACTTCCTCATAGGCTTGCCCCACGCGGGGAGTCTCTCGGTGCTGATTCCCTTTTTATAAAACGCCACGCCTAGCAACCACCGTCCAAGACTATCAGTTTGCTATAACATCTTTATCCTCTTTTAATCTCCGCTTCCCATTGCATTGCTTCCACCTGCGCTTAATATCGCACGTGTCGTACGCACCGACTTGCACCAAGTCGGTTGCACGAGGCTGTCATCGTACAAAAACCCCCCCAGTCCCTCGCCCCGCCGGCGTGTTGACGCTGCTCGCCTGAGCAATTCTGCCCGGGGACAGCAAAGATGGAAACCATTGTCGATCTGATCCTCACCCCGTTTAGGGATATCGTCGACAAGGGGAGAACAGCTATCCAGAATGCTGGTGACACACAGCCCATGCTCAAGGCCTCTCAGGCCCTGCTGAAGGAAGGCGAGCGTGCTCTAAAGAAGATAGAGCCGCTATGCAAGAAGCACTTTGACGACTATGGGCCGGCCTTTCTTGAAGCAGTGAAAGACAATGGTAAGCTTTTCTAAAGAAAAAGATGCATTGATATGCTCTCGGAGCAATAGAAGCTAAAACTGCCTCAAACAGAGGACATTGCCCAGTTCCGAGTCCAACTTACCGACATGCTGTGGGAGTTTGACGATTATATCGAAGTAGATGACTTTGATGCCGACAAGTTTACCGAGCTTCAGATGATGTCGCGAACAGCTGCACCCAAGATTTATGATATCCTCTTGAAGATGAAGCTCGAGGCGCCGGTCCAGTCATTCAATCAAGAGCATTTCATGTCACAACTGTCACCTCCCTCATCGCCTCATCCCACGCCAACGATGCTTCTACCACCCATGATGCCCAACATGATGCCCACCACAGCACCGCCTTCAACAACTGGTGCAAGCTCAGTCGGCAGGGATTCCATATCGAGCTCCAAGACAGACAGCAGATCTGTCATGGATACAGGCCCGGTTGAGAATGCCAACGAGCAGTTGAGTGTGATACTTGATAAGGCGTTCAACAGCGACAGCAACACCCTCGAGCTCATCTCTCAACCACCCCCAGCGCCACCTCCAGACAGGGCCCTGCCTCCTCCGCCGCCGCCGCCACCGGCAACACTGGAACAACTGCCCCCAAGACCACCCTCAACGAACCCGTGGGACATTAGAGTCAAGACTGTCGCTTCTGACGATGAACGGCCACGTGATGCCCCTTCAGCACGCCGAAGGCCGCCTGTTGAGCCAGCTCTCCACACACCGGTTGAAGGAACATCACCAATCAGCCCGTATACTACCTCTAGAAACTTTTCAATTCCGCGTCCCAACCACCCGGATAGTGCTCGCAGCTCTGGGTTGCTTCAGGAATACACGAGCGATTCAGAGGACAAGCATTCGTCCATGGCCACCACAATCAGCAGCCAATTGTCAAACTACAGCATGAGCCCTACTCAAACTTCACGGCCTCGAGCACCAAGCAATCACAGCAACCCCACCTATAGCAGCAGCACGCCAACTATACCCGAGGAAATGCTAAAGACCCAAAATATCAGGTCGAGGAGCACTTCACGACAACGCCCTGCGGTCATGTACTCACCGATGCCCTACAGATCGCAGCGTCCACGCCAGCCATCGCACCCAACCTCGGCTGATGAGCGAATGGATGACGCTAGGACTATTCGCAGGAATGATTCATTCAGGAACGATTCATTAAGCGAGCCCGGACATCAAGCTATGGAGCGTAGAGAGTCTGACGCCGAGAGCTTAATCGACCCGAATCCTCTACCCATCAGCACAAGAGGATCCGTTGCCGACCCCGGGCCGCCGGTAGCTCCTAACCCAGAGCCGCCGCTACCAACAAAAGAGCAGCAGCAGCAGCAACAACCAGGGCTCGAGCTCGCTCGCCGCAACACAGGCCTTACCTTGTCCGATGGTATGGATAGTGGCTTGATTCCAGTAGACTCCTCTGTGCCTGGAGCTCATCTGGCGAACCTACCACCGCAGGATCTGTCCATCGACAATTTCAGTTCATTTTACGTGCAGAAGCAATTCTGCGCTGGAGCGACCGACGTTATAAACGGAGGAATTGGTGTCAAGAGACAAAAGAAACCTGTTAGTGTTCCCTCCTCTGTTTTTTCTTTACGGCATTACTAAATTCAGTTATCCAGGGCCTCACCACAGCCGTGGTTGCTAAATGCACGCATTGTCTGTATGAGCTCGACTTTAAGCACCTGGAGTATGATATTAGCAAGAAAGGTATGTCTGCCGCGAACAGTGATATCTTTAGATATAAAGGAAGAAAGACCTATGTTCAGATATCTAACCCATTTTTCTAGAGGAGGGTAACTACACCAAGCATGGCGTTGGATACCGCCTCCGTTTCTTGCATAAGAGCCACCTGCAAGCCAAGCGCGTTGATGATATCATGTATGCCTGCGTCTTTTGCATCCACACCAGTCGAACACTGGACCAGAGCGACGCCACGGTCTTCACATCTACAGCTGCATTGTTTGCCCACTTGGCCCGGCATCCTCGGCCACTTCCAGATGTCCCTGGTATCGCTGTAGTGGACCAAGAAGAGATCCCACCGCATCTGGTCAACGATTACGATCTCCTCTTCAAGAGCCCTCCCGAACCTCACCCTGTACAGGAAAGAGCTGCCGAGATTGCCCATCTCCCTACAGCTCATGCAAAAGAATCAGCTCGAAGACTTTTCGGCCAGAGACTGCTACCTGACAGAACACCAGCCTTGGAGCTGATTCAAGGAGCCAAGATTACGGGGCTGACTTGGCCAGCTCGATATGGCGGAGAGTGGGCTTTCGGCTGGCACGACGGTGTTCACGCGTCGATTCCAATGGAAATCATAAAGCTGGATCGACCCCCATTCAGCCAGATCAAGAGAAACAACACGAGCCGCATCCGTGCTAAGGCTAAGTGGAAGTTTGCTCCCAAGGAAAAGAACGAGGACTGGCTCAAGTTTGACAAGGACGAAATCATCACCAACATCACTTGTAAGTCTTACACTACTACTAACATTCAACTATAGAGAGAAGAAGAATAGAAGGGCTAACATGAGACCAGGGTCATATCCCGAGTATTGGTGCTGGGCCGGTACAAACTCAAAGGGCAAATGGGGAGTCTTCCCCCAGGCGTTCCTCGACTCGAACTCGCTGCAAGAGATTACATCGACCATCAGCTCAGACCGCGCCAGCATTCTCAGCAGCGAGAAGAACAAGTCGAACACTATGCTGCCCAAGTTTTCCACCCGGAGCAAGAACGGACGGCCGCCGAGCGTCGCCGGATCGACAAGCAGTGGAGAAACACGATCGGTATTTGGAAACTCAAGGAGCCTTCGACGATCGCGAGAGGATTACTGAACAGGAATATAGGTATATTGAGTGTGATGGTGTATGTGTTTAATATGGGCACCAATGGGATTTTCTAAATATCATAGCGGGCGTTTGACGGGAGCCCTGGCTTGCAACACTTCCACCTGAGAATGTTCTCATTTTGTGGTGCTATCTATCTGTAAAATTCACATTTGGGGAATCTTGGGAACTTTTGGGTGAGCCGGGCATATCTATTTTTCATTCTTTTTCTTTTTCTTTTTTACTTTTTCTTTCTGTCTTTCTTCGCTCTGCATTACATAGAGAGAAGCGAGACGTCATCAACAGACGCTATTGGAGGACAAATGTCGGAGAGGACCTTTTCTTTTTGGCTGAGGATCATGGGTAATATGGTTACGAGATATTGGAAATGCACACAAGCTGGTCGCACTTAAAAAAAATAATATACTAAATCTGGGCCAATCCTGTCTTGTGCCTGTGCCTGAAGGGAGAGTTAAAAATGATACCATAAAGGTTGTCCTTTCGTCATTGCTCGGCAACGAACAGTTTTTTGTATCATGATGCTAGACTGAATGAAGAGCCTGGGTCCGAAGACACAGCGTCTGTGGTGTTTGGCTTTCCTTCGATAATTCGTTTACGAGGTCCGCCCGAGGAATTACACGACGTTCTCGTCTTCCATTGGTTTGGCTTTCCTTCGACAATAATTCGTTTACGAGAGTCCGCCCGGAATTGCAGAGGAATTACAATTACACGACGTGCTTCCATTGGCAATCTTCGAAGGTTTAATTTAGCAACATGCACGAATAGCCTTTCGTCGTCGCCTTATCGATGCACAAAACCACAATGTGACGAGATAACGAGTTGATTGGTAAGACAGGGGTAGCTGTTGTTGAAATGAAAGGATGCAGGCGTCAATGCCCCCGGAACAGCTAAGCAGGCCCTTGTTTCTTGTCTGTTTCTGGGTACGAGGGGGACGAGGCCGGGGTGTTTGGTCGAGCGAACCTAAATTTAGGGAACTCCGGGAATTTTTCCTTTCCAGGTTCTGCTTTAAGCGCTCAATGGAGGCCCAAAGGGATGGAGGAGATTTTTCAGGTGGCGCATCCACTGGATTTGGGCTTTGTGGGATTGATTTGCTGGGGTAGTGCGTCGGCTACGGAATTAATGGGAGCTTAATGAATCGGTTACGGTTGTAAGATGAGTTCAATATCGTGAAAGTGGTCAAGGCTTTGGGTTTAGGTAGGTCAACCCATTTGGGTAATTGGCTTTGAGCTTTCTTTGGAAAGATGGGAAGTGCTTTCGTCAACGTGAACAATGACGAGATAATTATGTTACATCTGAGCATTGGTATTCTCAGTGGTGGCACCGCAGAATAAAACAGTCATTTGGTTACACATTGTCACGCCGGGTTGTTGGTCCGGGAGTCGGACAAAGAGAATACACAACCCGTGTGCTGTTGTTCAGGTGTTGTTATTTCCACTTGTGTCGCCTTGGCCATGCTCTTCTTTATTACATGAATGCAGTGCCGTTCACACAGAGGGGCTTTGTTGCGCACAGGAATCAAGGCACACAGATACACACGTGCCTCTCAACACACGTTCCATTAAATAGCTTTGTTTTGCTTTTACTCTGCATTGTCCTCTCTTACAAATACGAGATTGTCGCGTGAGGGGAAACAAAGTTGCATTTCCTTGTTTTTTGCCCGACAAGAGGGCGTTCGGGTCAACGCCATGTGCCGTCTGTATCTGCGATGAATGCCCGTATCGCAAATGCTGGATGCCACCATGTAAGCGGAGTAGAGTTTGGACCTGAAAGTGAAAGCCTCGGATTCCAAGACAAAGGGGAGAGTAAAATGACAACATTCATTGTCTTTCCTCATTCAACGTTTGTACATGCCTTAGTCCATCACAGCTCCCAACCTGAGACACATCAGCTCGCACCGCACACCGCTCTGGATTGTACGCCTCGGAGATGAAAGTCAGACATTCAGAACCGAGCATAACAAGGGAGGACAGTGTGTGGGTGAGTGTGTGAGGGGCATGCGGAGATGGAGCCCATTGTCTCGTGGCTCTTTTGGGGGTTGTATCACTGCCGGCGAGATGCGAGATGCCGGCACAATCAGTGATGCCGATGAGGCCGCGTGCGTGAGTGAAAGAGGCAACTGAGTTAATTGAGAGATGGTCACGCAGGATATCGAGATGTGACAGAGTATAGATGTCGATACAACCTTATTTACAAAGTGTTGCCTCGTACGGGATCATCAAGTTGGAATATCTACTAGTGCCTATCTAGAAATACGATGGATGATTGTATGTCAGAGAGAGAAAAAACTCAATTCGTTCATAAAGCTATGTCATTATTTGTGTGACATCATAGACTAACACAAGCTTGTGAAAACATTGAAGCAAGCACAGTGGTGGTGATTTCCTCAGTAAGACTGCTTCAAACCTATGCGCTCAAGGTATTACAAGGCAAGACAACAGCATCCTTTGTAGCTTCCTCATTGAGGCAAGCCACCCCGGTCTTCTTTTTTCCTTCTCTTTGTATTTTATTTCACCTTTTTGTATTTTCCCCTCTTCCATAACACATCTCGTGAACAACTTCTACCACCTCCGATTCTCCTCCCATTGTCGCAGAAGGTGGTGCACCGTGCGGGACACTGATCCTCGTGATGGATTCCCAAAGAAGGATCGGCGTCGATCATCTGCCCCTCGCCTCGCATACATACTTTGCACCAAGTGCTACCGTTAAATCCCAAGCCTCGTCCGCTTCGTCCCAACTTAATCATGCGAAATAGCCCGCAGCTCATCGCCCTGATTTTAAACCTACGCGCCGGCCGGAGCTAACTAACGCTGTCTAACACTCTCGGAACGAGGGAGAGAGAAACAGACTGAAAATAGAAGAGAACAATCCAGTCCAATTGGTGCCACCGCTGGAAGCCTCGCATTAGTCCCTAGAAGCGCTTTGTTATCCAAGACTCTTGGCGACAGGCCCCGCGTTGTCTCATACGTACTGTACGAGAACAACAACAACACCGGCAAAACGCAGACGGACAAAGCACAAAGGTCCGGAAGCGTGAGACACAAAAGCATCATTCACACAATGTTCCCCCGTAGCGCCACTCCCGATGCTGCGCCGTGGCTCGGCCGCTTTGAAGCCGCCATCGGTCTGGACGCCACTTTGCCTGGCTCGCCGGGCCCTGAATCCTGTGTACCCCTGACGCCGACCCAGCAAATGACAACCGCTGGCGCTGGCAGAGGCGGCCAAGCCTGCTTGTATGCCAACGATTGATGAAGGGGCACATGGTGAAGCCCGAACCCATTGCTACTGCTAACCAGTTTCATGCTCTAGTCAAGCCGCTTGCGACCAGTCCGAAAAGAATCGCGGCAGCCCTGCCGAGCCGCCGAGCTATCACCACCATGGATCCAAATCCGGACCCCTGTCTCCTAGCCCTTCATATGCCAGTCCCAAGCTTCGTCCGGACCCGCCACGGAGCTTCTCCCTCGCGTCCCTGATTCACAAGCTTTGCTTGGTGTTCGTGTTGCTGTCCGTTGCATTGTTAGTCTCCGGTTTATTAAGTTTATTAACTGCTCGCGGCCCCGATTTCGATGCAGCTCTTCCTGATGTCTCGGTATCTTCTTTCTTTTCTTTCCCATTTACCCCCTTCCGCTCATTTGTTTTTATAGACGCAGCTCCCGGCTTCCCAGCTGGATCGATTTGCCTTTTATTCCCACCGCAACATTCTTTACATCATGGCACTTCCAAGCTGGATCTGGAAGCACGCTCTTGCCTACTCGGCCGTCCTTTCGTCACTCGTTAACCCTTCATCCGCCGCTCCTTCTACTTCTCTATCTGCTACAAACTATGTCGCCAACTCCGTCACAGCTATCCGGGAGCTGAACAATGCCTTTTATGATGTTGAGACTGGTCTCTGGAGCGCTGCCTGGTGGAACAGCGCCAATGCTTTCACCACATTGGCCGACTTTGCACAGCTCCGTCTCAACGAGGCAAACCAGCTCAACGTTGGTGGCTTTCTACGCAACACTTACGCCCAGGCTCAGATCACAAGCGTCTCTGTCGCCAAGTTTGTGAATGCTGCCGGTCTTCCCCAAACTCTTCACTGCATCAACGGCAGAGGATGCTCTGCCTCCTTTGCGGCCTCTTTGCCCACCAGTCTCCAGAAGCGAGGCTTTGCTGACTTCCTCGATGACTTTTACGACGACGAGGGGTGGTGGGCTCTCGCCTTGATTCACGCTCACGACGCCACCGGCGATCAGGACTATCTCGATTCGGCTATTGAAATCTTCAACGATATGCAGACCGGTCGAGGAACTCCTTGTGGTGGGGGCATTTACTGGAGCAAGGACCGCACTTACGTCAACGCCATCGCCAACGAGTTGTACCTCTCTGTTGCCGCTTCTCTTGCCAACCGGGTGCCATCCAACGGCACTTACCTTCAGATTGCCAAGGCTCAATGGCAATGGTTCTCCCAGAGTGGCATGATCAACTCCAACAACCTCATCAATGATGGTCTTGACTCAAACTGCAAGAACAACGGCCTGACCACCTGGTCTTATAACCAGGGTGTTATCCTCGGTGGTCTCAGCGAGCTCGCCAGGGCTACTGGTGACAACTCTCTTCTCACCAAAGCTTCCGCCATTGCCAACGCCGCCATCAACGCCCTTTCCAACTCAGATGGCATCCTCGTCGAGGCAGACAAGTGCGAGCTCAACCCAGGCAACTGCGGCACAGATGGTCAACAGTTCAAGGGTGCCTTCATCCGCAACCTGCGATACCTCAATGACCTGGCACCAAGCAGCACCTTCAAGAACTTCATCCTCCGCAATGCTCAGTCCATTTGGAACAACGATCGCAACAGCCAAAACATGCTTGGCGTCGCCTGGACTGGGCCCTATGTGGCGGCTACTGGCTCGTCCCACAGCAGTGCTCTAGATGCCCTAGTGGCCGCGATTGCTGTTTCATAGTTTCACCTTGATTCCCCCGTCTTGGCAATTTGATAATTTTCTTTACTTCCCCCTTTCTCTCTCATCGTTTGCTGCTTTTGAATTGGACCGTCTGGTGACGACAACATTTCAGGAGTACGACTCCTTACTCAGGTCACAGCCGAGCCAGGCGTTTGCTGTGTGGGCTTGGAGTTTTTATTTCTCTAATCTGCGCGACGGGCACGCAACCATTTTGGGCATCATTAATGATAAATCATAATGTTGTGAAACATTCCTTTACTTTTTTTCCCTCTCCCCCTTCGCTTGAGACGGTGCCTTAATATGGGGCACATGGCAAATGCCCCTGTCACATTGTCGTGTTTCATATTGGACAGTGGCAAGGTCATGATTCGCCAGTGATAGCTAAGCAATTTTATCATTTTGCCAAGCTTTATGCGACCGAGAGAAAAAATGTGTGAGCCGAAATGTCTCTAGCTACTGAAATCTTTGAATACGAGCTTCTGCAAGCATCGAAATATAATAGGCGAGGATAACAAGAACAGCATAGAATGAGCGCCGCAGACGGATAAAAAGGCGCAGAAACCGGAAACGCCTATCGATTTGGCGATAAGATATAGATTCGATCTAGTGTTAATCATACTTTACATCAAACACTCCATTTACACATTTGTCAAAACCTTAAAAATTAATTGACATGTAGCTCCGAATTGCAAGATGGCGATCTGGAAGCGGTTAATTGGGAACAATTGCTCCGTTTTAAGTCCGTAGACAGATTGACATTGCCGAGGCAAATGCACAATGTCAGGCAGCAAGCTGTACCAAGTGCAGCGTCACTCAGCCGGAGCCTACCCTACAGCAGACAGTGAGCTATACATTATACACACTGTATATTACCCGATTAGATTGCAACTTGACAAGATGCACGCGATACTGATGTGAGCCCGATGTTCAGGCAGCCGTCAAAAGGTCACTGGCGGTCCCCAAGACGAACTCACAACCAAGAAATCTCATCTGTAAGCCGACGTGATTTTATTCAGCTGCCTAGCTGCAACGACAAAACATCGTCACCGCCTCCAGCTGCGCTCATAAAGTGGTGCCTAACGTCCCTCTTTTTTTCTCTTATCCTTTTTGATGTAAAAGGGATGCTCAGCCCGACTCGTTTTTGAAGATATTGAGCGATAGAAATCGCTTTTTTCTTTTTCAAAATGGATGCCTCTGAGAATGACATCGATGTGTATCTGCACAAGCATTCCAAGATTCTGCTTGATGAGTTGGATCAGAGCCTGGTGACCTGTTTGCGGAAGCCGGATGGCCGGGGGGGAACACGCATACGGCGATGGGTGCGGATCAGGGAGACTATGAAGGCTACTTGTGCTGTGAGTTTCTGAAAGAGATGGAGTGTGTATGTGTGTCTATTGCTGACGAGAGACTTTGTCTTTGTAGGTCTTGGATCAGTTTCAAGAACTGCCTCAACTGCTGGATCCGCATCTGCCCAAGTGGATTCCCTATTTAGCAGAGTCATATCTGGAGTATTTGCAGACGCGGCATCGGCACAAGAGGGTTCCAGAGCAGACCAACTTGCTTGCTCCCCTGGACTATGCAATTTCCAGGATCCTCTATTCGTTCTGCAAGGTCCGCGGGGAAAAGGTCATTGTGCGCTTTCTCAATGTTGAGACCAAGTATCTGGAGCTCATCCTTTCAGCTGTCGAAGAAGCTGAAGTCCACGCCGGCAAGGAAAAGAAGGATTTCTTTGCTGAGCGAGATTCCGATGAAGGATGGTCGTGGGAACAGCGTTATATTGCGCTGCTCTGGCTTTCTCACCTTTTGTTCGCGCCGTTTGACCTATCGACTATTTCCTCTGCTGATCTTGATGAAGAGGGCGTGCCGTCTATTGCTGGGTTTACCTGGCCTGCGAATGTGCCGGGACTTACGATGAGGGTTATTCCTCTGGCTACAAAGTACATCGCTTCTGCAGGAAAAGAACGAGATGCTGCCAAAGCTCTCCTTGTGAGACTCGCCATGCGGCGTGATATGCAGCAGATTGGTATTCTGGAGAGCCTCGTGCAGTGGTCTCTGAAATCGCTACGGCCTCAGAGGGAGACTGAGATTGAGAATCCTTATTTTTACATTGGTGTTCTCTCTTTCCTGGCTGGAATACTACGGTCTGCATCGGAGACGTCTGATATGGACACCTATCTGCCCACCATTTTTGAATCCGTGCTTGAACTATCGACTGGTGAAGATGCCATCTCAAAAATCATCATGTCTCAGGCGTCAGCACGGAAGATGATGCTGAAAGTCATCCGTTCGCTGGTTGTTTCGCTATTGCGTTCCTCCCGACGAGATATGAAGACCACAGTCTTGGTAGAGAATGCAATTGGCTACTTCCTTGAGAGCCTCTCTGACAACGACACTCCGGTTCGTTTGTCTGCTAGCAAGTCGCTTAGCATTATTACGTTGAAGCTGGACCCAGACATGGCATCTCAAGTTGTCGAAGCTGTTCTCGAGTCCCTGAACCGCAATGTGCTTTGGAGCAAGACGTCAGCCAAGTCAGGGGCTAAACCGGTCCGCGACTTGTCCGCTGTGAATCCCTTGGAGTGGCATGGCTTGATGATGACCCTGTCGCACTTGCTCTATCGGCGATCTCCGCCAGCCAGCCAGCTCTCCGACATCTTTCACTCTCTTCTTCTGGGATTGACCTTTGAGCAGCGCGGCGTTTCTGGAGCTAGCGTGGGATCAAACGTTCGCGACGCAGCGTGCTTTGGCATCTGGGCACTTGCTCGCCGATACACAACTGACGAGCTCCTCGCCGTGTCCACAAAGTCCGTCTACGCGGCCAAATCTCACCCTGCGACGAGCTCCATTCTTCAAGTCTTGGGTACAGAGCTGGTAACGACGGCGTCCTTGGACCCGGAAGGAAATATTAGGCGCGGAGCTTCAGCTGCGCTGCAGGAACTCATTGGCCGGCACCCGGATACCGTGGAGCATGGCATTGGAGTTGTTCAGTGCGTCGATTACCACGCCGTGGCTCGGAGATCGCGCGCCGTTCAGGAGGTTGCTACTGGTGCAACAAAACTTTCACCGCAGTATGGAGAGGCTGTTATTGATGGCATCTTGAGCTGGCGGGGGATCGGAGACTTGGATACGGGCTCAAGGCGAGCTGCTGGCTCTGCGTTTGGCACGCTAATAGTACAGTTGTCGAACACGGCCTCGGAAACGCCATTTTCTCGCTTTGAAGAATCGATCGACTTGGTGATGGATCGCCTGAGCACTTTGCAAAAAAGACAGGTAGAAGAACGACATGGTTTGCTAGCGTGCTTTGCCGGAGTCGTAGACGGCTTCCCTGAGCTTGCTCAGAAAGCTCAGGGGAAGTTGCTTGACCGAGCTACTGTCCGCAAGATACTGGGCTATATATCTGGAATTCTTGAAGATTGCAAGAACAATGAGTATCGTCGGCCTGAGCTTATTGTAGAGGCAGCGAGTCGCTTGGTTGTTTCCTCTTTGCCTCTCATCCAGGCTGCTACGCTAAGCAACTTTTCTTACGACAAATTAGAAAAGGGAAGCGATGTGTTATCTATGGAAAAAACGAATGGGCTGCCAGACATTGCCTCAGCCTTTGCTTCTGCACAGCAGCTTGCTGAGATGGAGACGTTGACTTCAAGGCTGCGAGATGTGATGCCAAATTGGCTTAGTAGAAACGAGCAGGAAACTGCCGATTCTGCTTCTGCAGCCGGTCTCATGCTTCTTTTGCTCTCTTCAACGGAAGAACGTATCAAGATTCTAGAGCAGTGGGCCAAGCTGATCGCAGCTAAGCCTGGAAGCCGATCGATAGTCACTGGAAACGGCTACTTTCACGTCATGGCAATGGCTCAACCTCTCTCTCACACTTTACAAGATAATTCTGGCAGCGATGTAGTGTGCAATGCGTTCCTTGAGCGATGGAGCGTCGATACTGAGGTTGAGACCAGGGTTGCCATTCTGCACAGTCTGTTGAGTAGTCGCATTCTCAAGGACAGGCCGACAGTTTTCCTGGACCTTCTTGCAGAGGGCCTCAACGACTACACGACGACAGCCAGAGGTGACGAGGGTTCTTTGGTGCGGTTTCAGACACTTAAAGCCATTGCAGTTCTTTGGGGAGATATTGGACATCCTACGAGCCAGGCAGACTGGGTTGAAGCGTCGGTCCGGAAGCTGATTTACAACATCCTGCGGCTCTCTGCAGAGAAACTGGATCGTGTCCGTCGTGTGGCCAAGGACGTTGTTGCGCTACTTATGAGTGAGAGGTGGGTTTCTTTCTTGTAACTCTATGCCCCTGTTCTCGAGTGACTGGTAAAGTATCAAATACTAATTCGTGTCTTCATGTTTAGTTCCGTTGATGAATTGAAGGACTCGAATCAGCCATCAAGAAAGACTTACTTTACGAAATTCTTGAGTTTTTCATCAAAAGGTTACTTTGCTCTGCTGCTTAACCTCATCCCCAAGGACGCTCTACACCCACACATCATGGCCATAGTAAACACCGACGACAACTGGATGGCCGGTCTCATGGCCGGTTTCGTCTCATCCGCAGACACCGGAAACGAAGAGCTGGTCATTGCAAGTCGAGCAGCGCTCACAGAGTACTGCGAAGAATCACCAGAAAACTTGCAGCGAGTATGCTCCGCACTAATACAAAACCTAAAGACTTGCCAGAGCGAAGACCGGATCATTGTGCCAACTCTGGAGATTATCGCGTTTCTCTTCTACGCGGGACTCTTTCAGCGGTCTCAGGGCATCAGCTATCGCGGCCTCTGCCTGCAGACGCAAAAGGCGGGATACAAGACGGGCAACGTGCGCAAGGTGATTGCCTGCATCAAAGTATACGGCGGTATCGCTGCGTCAGTCGGGACTGCGAATGGAGGAGTGAATGTGGAGGCTGGAGCCAAGGATGCGCGGAAGAGACTCGGTGCGCTCATGTCGCATCCGTGGCCGCGGGTTCGCAGTGCTGTGGTTGATGAGATTTGGGGGCTTGTGGGCGGCGAGGAGGCGGTTGGCGAGGATGGAGAAGGAGAAGCAGATGGGCATGGGTTGACGGGTGTGGATTGGGCGAGTGCGGAGAAGGGTCAGATCAAGGCTTTGGTGACGGAGCTGAAGTTGGAATAGACTTGCTATGGTGTAATTGCTGATACATCACAAGCTGTTTAAGAGGTACTGTTACTGATAGAGTACAAGTTGTTTATCTAAGAGGAGGTTGTCATGGATACAGCATAGCGTCTTTGTTTGGGCTACTATTAACATAGACAGATAGACAGAGCTTCTTAAACGAAGAATCAGAACTTATCTTATAGTCCAAACATAAAACACAAGATTGATGAAAATCGACGGGTAAGGCTGTTTAAGTAAAGAGGTAGCATTTATCGCCACCTTGAATACTAGGCCCGGTGGTTATGCTCCTAACCACAAAATGTGGCGATGGTGAAGATATCCCAACATGGCTATGATATCATTATCAGCCCAGCAATCAACGATCAATTCTACTCCCCTTAATTAATTCCTACAGACACTGGGAACACATCTATATCTATACATGATGGAATCCAAAAACGAAGCGGCCAATAAGAGTGAAAGCGACAGGGAAACACATCTCCGAGATATATACGGAATAGTGCCCAACCGAGCTCAACTCCTCGACCACCAGCTAGACGTACAACCAATCTAATCTCTCCCCCAATTGTTCGTCTGGACCCAAGCTGATTTTGAACAAAGAGGAGGACTTTTTTCGATTCTGGCGACTACGCACTGGAAAAAGCCCGTAAACCCTCCAACATGGGCAGCGTCACGACTGGAAGCGAGCATCCGTGCCGCGAGGCCATATCACATCCGTTTTGTCCGGAGTCGGGGCCGATGAGTCTTCGCGAGAGGTCTAACTCGAAGGATGAAGGGAGCGAGACGAAGTGTAAAAGTCATCTCTGTGAAGAGCAAAGCGGTGGTGCGTTGTAGTCGTTGGAATCTGATATGAGATGGGCGTTGGTAAAATTGCTTTGGATGGGAAGGTGATTTACATGTATGGTTAGTTTTGAATGAGAAGAGGCTTTGAGGATGTCTTTGAGAGATTGACAAATGAGAGCGGTTGAGTTTATTGTCTACACATATCATTATTGATGAGTTACGCCGTGGTAAATAGTTGATAACAAGCTGTATATACTTTGGGGTTAGCAACTTGTGTACCCCTACCTACCTACCTTGGTAGCCATCAGAGTTATACTATTGATCTTCTTCTATTGTCAACATCGTCTTCTACTATTAATATCTTCTTCTACCATTGATCTCTTATTCTAGCATCGTCATCTTCTAATATTGACAACCGCATGATCCAATGTTACTCTTTATGATAGCCGATAAACGAAGCCAATCCAAAGCGTCTGTCTCAAAAACTTGAGTTAACAGCTGCCAGCCCAAAGATGGATGGCGTTAATGTATACATCTGGCGACGTCTCAGGAATAAAAAGTGACAGGCCGCCTGCCACTTGCCACTGAGAAAACATAAAACGCGAAAACTTCTACAACGCCTGCTGAAAAAATTTCTCTCTTCCTTCGTTTTTCATCTTCATTATTCTACCTTTGTTGTCTCTCGTCGACATTATCAACATATCCAACATTACCAACTACCCGAAAGCCGTTTCTGCGGCTATTACAGCAACTAATCAACCACATACTCGTTGCATATTGAGGTCTCGTTGGTGTTACCTCAGTCTTTCTATCTACGGCATCACCTGTTGATAATGAACTTTATCGATGTTAAGGCTATCGACTGCTATTACCAGCAAGCTACATTGATGACCCCAGACGAGCAAGCAGCCTTTGCTCGAATGGTTTGGAAATCTGACAATGATCCGGCTACTTGGGTGAAATACCCAGCTCTGTCTATCAACTCAACAAAAAAGGCTGCATGCTTAAGCAGCTCAACAAAAGGTAGCTATCCACATTGCCAATTCACTCTGACCGGAAGCCTGCACCCGTGCCAGCTCACTTTTCCCAGTGGCCTTTCGTGCAAAGTTAGAAGGCTCCAGAGTCTTAACTAACAGGGCTCTATATTGCCGTCTTTTTTTTTCGTAATACTGACTAGTATTTATAGTACTCACTGTCTCTCACGTCTCCGAGATATTGTTGAACATGGAGATGGGTTATTCAAACTCTGCGATTCTTCAGAATACTACAATTACTATTACTATCCATCGACACCGTTATTAACGATGGACGAGACTACTTCTGGGCGGCCTGTTACACCACCCAATCTATCTACTTAGATTCAACATCTATTTAGATTCACCATTTACATACAAAGATTCAACATCTTCAGCCACCTTCTACCTATATCTATTCAAATATTCAACAGGTAATAATTACCCTTCGAAATCACACTTTGATGGCTTAGTAACGCCTATCTAACTGGTCTTTCTAGCAGTTCTTGTCACAATGTCGAGCGAATACCCATATCCCAGACCTCATCGATTGGATCTTGATAATATCAAGATCAGCATTACCCACGAATCGTACACCATCGCTCTTCAAACGGTGGATTACTATCACCGACAAGCTATAACAATGACCCCGGATGAGCAAGAAAAATACGTTGAAATGGTCCGGAGTTCTACTTTGGACCAAAACTATGCAGCCAACAAAAATAGTACAAACGCGTGGTAGAGAACCACGGAGACTTGGATACAGGCGGGCAGGTCGGCGTCGTGCCACGAGACACTCGAAGAATCCTGAAAGACAACGACACTACATGGGTGCCAGCATCGGGATGGGAACAGCCCGACGACCCAGATGATACCCCGGACAAGCGCAAGGACAAAGAAGATGACAATCGACGGCCAAAGAAACTCAAAGTCACCACCTCCCGCTTCCGCTTGCCAGACGACGACTACGGCGAAGACCCTTCCCCGACCTGGTTCGCGGCAACACCGCTACCAAACAACCCCACGGGAACAGGCGAGAGTCGAACTAACAAAATTGAGACCAAGATAGCGGCCTTGGAATTGGAACTCCAGACAGAAAGAGAGCTACGCTAAGCTCAGCAAGAAACAATCACCAGCCAGGGAAATCAGATTGCCCAACTGGAGGTGAGGAACGCCAAACTGGTCCCTCCAACAGAACAACGCCCAGTAATAATAAACTGTGGAAGTATCTCAAGGACCCAGTGAATGCTTATTGCCATGCTCACTTTGTCATGTTGGCCGCCGCTTATGGCATCTCCAAGCTCCCACATCTTCGAGAGAATGTTGAAGGCGCTGGCGATGTTTTCGAAAATTATGGACTACTCAGAACATTACGATCATTCTTATCACCACTCGACGCCGTCGCCAACTGAAGATAGTCCTGCTTCAGCAGTTGCGGCACCAGCCCATGGATCAACTTTAGTAGATGAGACTCCTTCTACTGGTGCAACCCCCATCAATCAGCCAATGACGCCGCCTCCCAACGAACCACAATTTGCTCCTGCCGCCCCGCCTCTTACGGCTCGTCAAGCGTGGGATCCCTTTCTCTCCTCCTGATGAAGCACCAGTCGAGCCAAATTCAGCGTCGATTCAACCAACCGTTGGTCTTTGGGCCACAACGCCCATTTCTATTCCTTCAACAACTCCCGGACCGCAGCCGAAGAGTCCAACTTACTCTCCTCAGCTCAACCCTACCCTCAACGCCAATGAAGGACGGCATTCGCCTTCGATTGAAATCGCGGCTTTGAGAGAGAGAGAACTAGAACTTTAGAAGATGAAAAGGCTGCTCTTTCGCAGATGATTCGTGAGCTTACCACCGCTTTTAATCACTCAACGCCAGCTTGGTAATGCTGGAAGGCACAATCACTATTGATTTGGGCGGTTTAAACAAGAGAAACTTCGAGATGAGGCGTTTTCAACAAATGTAGGTCCAGACATAGTGTCTATGGGCACAAGGTGATGTAAGTGTTGGATCAATTTCCCAAATACCTCTACTTGAGCCTCTCGTTTTGCCTTGCCCTTCAAGGCCCATGAGACTTTTTCCTTTCTAGGCCACAAATT
This sequence comes from Trichoderma breve, assembly GCF_028502605.1. Classification (NCBI taxonomy): domain Eukaryota; kingdom Fungi; phylum Ascomycota; class Sordariomycetes; order Hypocreales; family Hypocreaceae; genus Trichoderma; species Trichoderma breve. The sequence continues at coordinate 4,663,425 of NC_079232.1, forward strand.
TATCCGAAATGGCTCTGTCAAGCTCCTAGCCAGAAGTTGGCTCAAATTAACAGTCGGATTAGGAGGAGGAGGGGGCAAGAAGGAACTTTTGGCCACCATCTCGCGGATCATCTCGATAAGTTTGCGCACAGCCTCCAAAGTTTCGGAGTCGACGAGAGCCTCGTGCTAGTCTTCTAACAACGCCGTCTAGTTCTCTGACAACGGGATCATAAGTCGACAATTGCTAGTAGAACGCTTTGCAATTCGATGATGCCACATTGTGATGCCACATGACCTCCGCCTACCTACTATATAGGTAGCTACACTTGCCATAGCCCTTAGATACATCAAGTCACCTTCTGTATCACCTCCGGTCTCTATGTATTGTGACCATTGATGCCGTGATCAGACCTTGTATGGCCTGATACACATTGTAGGGTAAAGAGTCATTGCGCTTTCATGGCTAAGGGGTGCCATAACCATACATTAGCTCGACTCTGGCCAATATATATATAGCTGTTGAGTTTGGATTGTTATTTTGGTTTGTATATAGGTAAAGATATATGTATTTTGAGCCGGGCTGTTGCCATTCAGGTGTTGCTGTAGGCAACTGGGCAAGTTGTTGAGAAAGCAAATACTTGTCTCCTTTGAAATTCTGTAATATTGATTTGACATAAGGGGTAATTGCAGAAATAACTGATGATAGATTGTCTTTGAATGAGTTACTGCAGAAGAGCTGAAACCGTTCGTTAGGCATTCTGAGTTTCAATAGAGCCTCGGACTTTAGTTGGACGTTTCTCCAGAAGATATATATATGGTAATCCAGTCAGTCATACTTTGTGGCCTGAATCTTCGAGGTTTGACTTGGTCGGCTTTGGCCGATCGGGTTGAGCTACAGAGTGATTCTGGATTTCGAACCAAAGGCTGGGGCGTAGCCTTGCTCTGACCTAGCTATTGCAGCTTTACTGACCCTCTTGATAAAAAAATGTAACCCCCATATGGTAATCCAGAGTTATACTCGTTCGGTTTAGCAGAGTATGGAATATTCTTGTCCATAAGCGAGAAACACTCTTGCAATTTGACGGCAACGCTCGCTGGCGTGAAACTTCACTGCCGGCACATCTGATGCCGGGTGGCATTTCCTAGGGAGCTGAGAGCCGGGGCTAGTACACGAGCTGAACCGTATTCCGTATTCTTGACATAATGGGATCGACTGAGCTGAACGAATGAATCGTGATCTCCAGCGCTTGCTGGCTCGCCCTACAGGCTAGAAACAGCCATCTCTCTACCCCAGATGTTCACCTCGCGGCTAGAAGGAAAGCCACCCTTCTAGCCTGGAACAACTTCAAACCACCACGCTCAAATAAAGTTTCCCGCCACCACAAAGTCATCACAAAAGTCAAAAAGTCAAAGGCAAGATCGCGTAATTGCTCAAACGACTCATGCGGTGAGGCCTCACTGGGGTGGCAATGTGTCAGTCGCAAACTCCTAATTTGACGCCACCTGTCGTAGAAGACGTCTGGCCTGCTTCTAGGCAAAAGTAAAATTGCTTCTGGTTTCAAAGGGGCTTAAAACTTGTGATGCTCTCCTCGAACTCGGGCGAACGCCAAGCGGTATAGGAGGAGTACAGGCATGTACGTCGCGACGAAATTAGATGCTAGTAGTATCAAGCCTTCGTATGTAGTAGAACGAGTAGTGCACAATGAATGTCCCCGAATCATGGGTTTACCGCTTCAGGGGCTCGATGAAAGCGTGGCGTACCCGTACCTGTGGTCTGGGATTAGTCGATCCAATAGTTTGTCGTTCCATTCACGAAGCGATGCAGGGTGGCATTTTTCCAGGAAGCAAACACGTGGAGCGATAACCTTGGTGGCAACGTGCCTTGACCCCAGGATTTTGTTGGCAATGTTGCTAGGATAGCTCCTTTGTTGCAGGGATTGGATCTTGGGGATTTTTGCTGCCGAAAGACGGCAGCACGCATCCGTCAGCCCTGATAAGAACGTTGAGAATGGCGTTATCTGAAACTACATATCGCAAGATGTATGACCACATGTCGAGTCCGGACCGCTAGGATACAGTAAACACATGGGGAGCTTGTAATCATCCCCTGTGGTGAGACCGCCACCGAGATTCGTTTAGGCTGGAGATTCAAGTAAGGAAATGCACATCGCCCGATCCGGCAAACAGTGTTATCGCGCGCACGAACCATGCTTGCAGGATGGTGGTGAGAAGCTTATATTCCAGGCATCCACAGAATTGAAACGAAAACTGCACCCAGTCGACCCTTGAGTCAGAGTTGAAGCATTGTAACCACGTTTGCTGCTTCTCTCAGAAATGCATTCTCTCACGTGGCTAGTCACAAACAGCCACAAACTGCATTCCTGCCGCGCGGTTGAGAGCCTACCCAGCTAGCAAGCAAGGGCAATATTAAGTGCTGATGCTGATGCCATCTCGCACGTTCTCCTTGTGAGCTAGTGATGATAGGAGGTTTATCAGCACATGGCGTGAATCGGAACTTTAGAGCCTTCAGGGTCCAGGGCAAGAAGCACAGGGGAAACATTGACGCTCGACATTGAGCAAGCCGTGTCGCACTATTGTGGTCACAAGACATTGCGCACAGACATGGGAGCAGACTCAATCTGGTGTATGTCTGTATCCATTGAGTGTCGATGCAGATGATGGCGTCTATTCCGTATCATTCACCGAGCGAAAGATTTTATGGAGCGTCAGGATGGCAAACCCGGTAGCGGTCACCCCCACGACGTTTGTATGGATATGTACCTTTTCTTTCGATATAACGTTTTAAGAACTCGCTCCATTAGGTTGTACCTGCAGGGTACCGTATTGGATGAGAAGCATGAGAGTTGAGAAGGGAAAGAAAAATCTGATGGACATGGTTCAGCTAGAGCGGCGTGGCGCCTCTTAGCCATCTGGACGTTGGGTGAAGTGGAGTGACAACTCGGAGGTAGTTCGTCATTATTCCCGACTTTCTGGATGAATGGAAAAGGCGTTGTTGTTGTTGTTGCTGTTGTTGTCTCAATGCCACGGGAGGCTATGTATGAATGGTTTCATATTGGAATGAATTCATCTCGACTGCTCTTGGCACTTGTTGGTGGACCTGTAACGCTTCAAGTCTCGCCATCGACCAACAGCACGATCGCGACAAACAATGCCAGCTTGTCCTTGAGATACCGTAGTGACAGAAAACGGCCACTATCACAGAGTATTTTGGGAACGGAGTAAGCAGCTCAACTCGCACGAGATGCGCATCGGTCCGGCGGATAGAAATTTCATCTGTTGGTGGCGCCAAGGGATTGCTGGGATTGCCGTTGCTTCTGTACAAAGTAGGAAGTTGCTGCTATCTCGAGACGCAGCATTGCCGACACAATTGCCGTTCAAGATTAGTAATGTGGAGAGCTGACAGAAGGCAAGGTCACGTGCAAGCTGACTTTGAAAGCTTCAGCCCAGCTAGACAGTAAAAGCTCAAGGAAATGGCCACTGTCAAGCCCGTCAGCTCGCATTTTCTTGTCACGACGCAGCTGAAGATGCTAGATTACAGTACTTGACAGGTCCCTTTTCGGCAACAAGGTTGGGCGAAAGGGGGCAGTCAATCATGCATGGCGCGTGTTCATGCGGAGCCGTATTCCGAGAGCAAAGCAAATAAAACAATTTGACAGCTCCCTGAGGGGCCCTTTTCCACCCCTGGATATCGGCGATTGCTCCATCGACGCTCGTCATTTCAGTCTTGATACGGAGTTGATGGAGTACCTGCTCGTAAGGAGGGCTCCATAAAAAGCAACGGCTCCAGTTGTCTGTAATACTTTGGTTTCCACACGTCGGACCGCTCCTGCTCCGTACCTCATGCAGTGCCTCATGCCGGTACCCGCTTCTCCGTATAAGAAATGAGACAGATGGATGATACAGTCCACAGCGAATCAATCGGGGCTTGTCGCAACGGTGGATCGAGTGGTGATAGGTACGATAGGCGAATCCAAAGTGTACAAGGATGGCCTAGTTTTTTTTCTTTTTTTGTTTCTCTAATTTCATCTTTTTTTAATTCATTGTTCCTTTCGTCCTTTGTTATCATTGTGGCGGATGGCGCACAAGGCAGAGGCGAGCGACAAAGGACATCTTCGCACAAAGGTACGGAGCTACGTCCGTCGCACAGGCGCTTGGTGACAAGCTACGACCACGTGATGGAGATAAGAGATTGCGCAGTGACAGCACGGGAGGCGCTAACATTTGCGCGTGCCAAAGGGCGGGAGCGCAATGTACCCAGATTCCACTGACAGATTGTACCCTCGTATCCGAACTTTGAAGTACCAGGACTCCTTCAAGTACTTCTCCATACATGCGGTTTGGCGACATCTACCGCCACCAGAGCGCTTCCGCCTCTATGGATTATGCCAAGAACGAATGTGCAAGCAGAGAATGCTGCTGCCTGGCCATTGTGATAAGGCTCTTTACTGTGCATATCAACGCCTAGAAGGCATTCGGTGATGATGGCCCAGCTTTTTGGCACAGTGACAGGGGCCCCGCTAATCAATTGACTTGGAACCAAAGTCGTGACGTACTTGGTGCCCGTGCTCCGTCGGTGGCTGCAGTCCAGACCCATTGTCTTTTGCCATGGGCCTCCACTGCCCACCAGAGCTGCTTTGACGGGCCAAGTAAGAGATCAACAAACCGTAAGCCTGCAAACAACGACAACAACGGCGACAATCTCAGAAACGCGTACTCGTACCTCGTAGAGAACGCCAATCAGGGGTTCTGGCTGAAATTCATCCCCAGCACGGATCTCTAGTTCGTGGGCAATTAGGGTAAACCGCTAGCTACCCGGCGCCCGCATGCATCGAGCCGGCTAGCTTTTGCGCTCACCGCATCCCCTCCAGTCAAGACTCAATTTTCCGTCGTGCTGTACTCGTACAAAGCAGAGGGTCAGAAAAGGGACAAGGGGAGAGTAGTTAAGTCCAGCATCTGCAAGGCTCGAATGAGCTGGTCCCCTAAAAATTATCCGATATGGAAGCTGGCTCGACTTTTTGAGTTCTGGCACTAATGCAATTTGCTCTCTTGACCCTCCTCTTTAGGGCTGCCCGTTTCAGTCGACTTTTCGGTTGGAGGGGAGCAAAAGCCGACACGAGGGGCCCGCGCACGATCAAAATCGCGATCTCAATCACATCGCATCCAAAGCTTTGTTCTCTTGTGCCATCTGCCAGCACCGGCTCTTGGGTTCATTGACGGACGGCGGGGAGAGCTTTACTAGGAGTCCACTTGGAGGCCGATGCCTCATGCTGCTCCGTGCGCGCTGCGAGAGAGGGGCTCCATGGCCTCGGCTGCTCCCAGCGTTGCGGAACGGCCTTGGATGCTGTCGCAAGTTTGTGCTTGGTTGGACTGGGTCTTCAGCCCCAGAAGGCGTGCTGGGTTACCTTGCCAGCCAATCCTCAGCAGTCGAGATGACGCTGGTGGGTGAGCAGTATCATGCTCTCTTTGTCCCTGTAGGTACCAAGAGGTACGAGTGCTCGTCTAAGAGCTGAGTGTTTGCATGCACAGGCATGCACACAATGTGCTCCGTACGCGTTGTGTCCTGCGAAGCTGCATACATATCTTGGCTTTGAAGATGAGTAGGTAGTAGCGCCGAGAGGAATCATCGCCATGGGAATGCATGTGATGCACTGTGTCACTCAGAGCGTGGGATTTTACTGCGGGTGTGGTTTCTCTTGCATGGTACTTGGGGCTGCGCCTGGACAAACGCCGGGCCGAGGTACCGCGCTTTTCTTTTGCGAAGCCAGTCGAGCGTTCCGGCGGCGGCGCCAGGCTGTCTTGTCGTAAGAGCCTGGAACAAGAAAAAAAGCACCGCTCAGGCCACCTCCCAACTCTCGCCTCGTGGCCACCCGCCGCCGCCTTAACTCTCAAAAGCCGGGGCCCATGTACTGCAACATTGGTTGACCGACGCAGGTACTTGCGCGTCCTGCGGGCTGCAGCTAGCGCACTAGGTTTCTGCAGGTCAGGATCTTCGTACTCCATACTTTGGAAGCCTCGCTAGCTTTAGATCAATGTCTCAGAGGGCATGCGGAGGGCCAGAGACTGACACACGTGAGGCTCGCATGGCACAGGCGAAAAGCCACCACATCAGACACGAATTGCCTTGCTGAACCACATGTCGCGTACAGTAAGATGTACATACAGCGACCTGCTGAAAAGGATGCACAGAACAGACAATCTGATGCAGCATCCTTACCGTTCGGAACCAAAGTACCTACCTGTTCCGAAGAGTGGCGGGCTGAGATAACGACGCGAGATACCCTACCGCACTTGTACATTTTGGTACTTGACCTGCTGCAGAGACAGAGATGAGGGACGGTATCGCATCCTTCAGAGACAAGCATCGGTAGGTTAATTTGGATATCGGCGGGCGGAGCCATGCGCCTAACTCCTGGGAACATTATCGCAGCAGCGACTACGCAATTTGGCAGCCCCGTCGTATCTCGCCCTTTCGCGCTCTGTTTCGTGGGGCCATCATTAGGTGCAGTACGGAGTACAGTACAAAGTACATGCTTGATAGCCTCCATTTTTTTTCTCGGGTGGTCGCCGTCCATGGCTGTTGTTGTGGCTTTGTGGCTGTTTTCCCACAATAACGTCTCTCCCCCTCCCCCCTTGAAAGAAAATTTTGCCTTTTTGCTTTACCGAGCTCCGAACAAGTTCCATATGGCGCCAGACCGTTACACAACAGCCAGCCCTGCCACTGGCATGCGGCCTCTCATCCTTTTGCAGCGAGGCATTCTGGGGAGTCGGACTACTGAGCCTCGTCTTGAGCACGGGGCATGAGTGCATGTAAGCTGGCAGTTAGTCAGTCTGCCTGGCTTACTTGATACGAAGGCTCCAATGAAAAGAGTCGGTGGCTGACTTTGCAGGGCATCTAAGAGGCGGTGGCCAATATTAAATCATCGATTGTCGGTCGATAGATAACCAGCTGGTGCAAATAGTGAACGGATAGGTTGCCTTGGTCGCACAGGCCCCCCCTCTCTTGTCTGGCGTCTGGACCGAAGGCTTGCAGCATTTGGGATCAGGAGGGTTGGATTGGATGGGGCTGCAAATCGTGCATCGTGTGCTGCACCAATGGCGCTGCGCCACTGCGCTCCACAACCCCTGCCCAGTTTACTGGATCGAGTAATTCCAATGAGGCACGAGCTAATGACAAGTCCAGAGAGACAGGCGGGCTCCAGGAATAGCACCAGCACCAGGGAACAAGGACTCGGGTCCGCGTTATGGGGCCTGGCGACTTTGTGTGCGACGAGCACTGCAGCGAGCAGGTACCCACGTTACTGTAGTGTACTTGTAAGGTACCTGCGGAATGTACCGTCTGTGTTTTTGTGTCTTGTGTCTTGTGTTTTGTGCAAAGGCTTGGCAGGCATTGTAAATAGGTAAGCGTCTTCTTATTCTATTGATTCCATAGCCTAGCACCCCCCGTCTCTCGTCAGATAATTCGGGGGCCAGACGTGGAGGACAGGAGGATAGACACCGCTACCGCTATCTATCAAACGTCCAGTTGGTGAATCAATCAACCATTGAAGAGTCTAGCCCCTACTCCGTCCCCTCGCCTCGCCCCAAGAAGATACGGCGCAGTACTTGCATGGAACCTGCAGCTGCTCTAGTGCTGAAAGGCCAGTCGCGGCTAATTGGCGAAGTCGACCTGATGCGCGGTAGCAAATCCTGGCCCAGCCACGGAATTGGTGCGACTGCAACGGGTTAGCACCAGCGCGCTCGTGTGCATCCCCATCGCCCCAAGACATGGAATGTATCGCCAGGTACTCTCTAATTAAGTCGGCCAAGGTGCAGGTGCTGGTACTGCTAATTCCCTCCATCCCACTAGCAGGTGCTAGGTATTGCCTCGCACGCCACCGCATCCGGGGCTGCGCTGCCTTTCAGGTCCCATCTCCCGCGCTGCTGCTGCTCCAGTCTTATCAACGACGGAAACCCTGTGTCTTGGCCTTGCAGCGGATTTTTGCCTTCTGACTCCTCGCTTTTGTGCATACATGTACCTCTGCTCCGTGCTTTACATTACATTGCTACTAGGCCTAGTACATGCACGCACTCTCTTCTCTCAGCCGCCATTCCATTCCCTCCATCCATATCTACTACTTTCCACATCCTAACACACCTTTCTTCCCATTACATACATACATACATTTGGTCCCTCCCGAGAATCTCATCTCTCGCCAACCCTCCCATCGGTCTTCTTTTTCTTCTTCTTCCTTCTCTCTATATTTTTCTTGCTGCTATCCCGACGAGGTCCTTCCCCCCCGATGTAACCGCCTGCTGCGGCCACTATACTTGCAGCGTTCATGCAGCAACCCCTCCGAATCCCGCTATCCGAATCGACGCTCCCGCCAGCACAGCGCTTCCGCCAGCAGCAGAGGCCGAATGCCCGCTGGACAGAGACTCCCTAGCGTCTGCGTTTCTTCAACAACAACAACAACAACAACAACACCAAGAACAATAGCATCGCGACTCTCCTAAAAACCCGCCCCCGAAACCCGCCCTACCTCGCTCGTCGAGCCCTCTGCGGAGGTCGACGGGCGCGGGCCACAGCAGCAAAAAGCCCGCCATGTCCATCTACTCAGATCCCCCGGCGCTGCGAGCGTTTTCTGAGGACAAGCCCACGCTGCTTGTCTGCTGGTGGGCCACAATCTTCTGCGCCCTTATGATCCTGTTTCGCATCGCCGGCCGATTTATCCGAACCGAAAAGCTCTTCTCCGAAGACAAGTTCGCCGCCGTCGCCCTGGTCCCCTTGTTCCTGCGCATGGGCTGCGTCCACTTCATCCTCATCCACGGCACTAACAACGCCGACTTCACCGGCGTCACCCTCACCCCCGACGAGATTCACAAGAGATCCGTGGCCAGCGGCCTCGTTCTCCTCAGCCGCATACTTTATGCCGCGACGTAAGTAGTCCGCATGCTTGCAATGTTACTCAGCGCGTAGTGGTGGAGTGAATGGGATGGATGGATAGATGGATAGATGAATGGATGAATGGATGAGAAGAGACGCATTTTACTGACTGATCCCGAATTACAGACTATGGATCCTCAAGGGCACTGTTCTCGAATTCCTCAGGCGAATTACCGACCTTTCATGGCAACAGTCGCAAAAGTACACGCTAATCGCCATTCGATGGGCCCTCGGGCTCACCTTCATCGCCGTCATCATTAGCGATCTTGCAGAATGCAACCCCTTCAAGCATTACTGGCAGGTCTTGCCTGACCCCGGTGGTCAGTGCCGCCAAGGCTATGTCCAGCTCATCACCATGGCCACCTGCAACATCCTAACCGACCTGATGCTTGTCATCTTTCCCATTCCTATCATCATTCAGAGCCACATGCCGCTTCGCAGAAAGCTTCAGCTCCTCATCCTCTTCTCTCTCAGCTTGTCCGTCGTGGCAGTCACCCTCTACCGGGTCCCGCGGATTATCGACGTCGACGGTCGACAGCAGTACCGATCGCTCTTGGCGTCAGTCGAGTTGATTTTCGCCACTGCATCCGCAAACGCCCTTGTTCTGGGCTCATTCGTCCGAGACCGAGGCGTCAAGAAGCAGAAGCCCAGGCGAACGTCGACTGCCGCCGAGTCTTTCGAACGCACCAACACCATCCGAAGGCCAACCATCCACAGACAGTGGGGTAGCGATGAGGATTTGGTCAGGGATGTTGGGCTGGCCGTTGAACCTGAGCTCCGAGAGCAGCCCGACAGCCCGTCGTCTGATCTTTACGCGCCCATCCAGCCGATGAGCTCTATCGGACAAGACCGCCAACGGCAATGGCAGCAGCAGCAGCAGGACGAGAGTGCGCATGAAAGCGCCCAGGAGAGTGCTCAAGCGAGCCAAGACTTGTTGATCTACAAGACCGAATCCCAGCACGGATCTCAGCACGAATCTCGAAAACTCTCACTGTTTGATGTCGGTGGCCTTCTCGAAGAGGGACCCGCCACCAGCAGCGGAAGTTTCCGAAGAGGGAGCAGCTTTACCTCGTCTTCCCAGGAGGCAAGCACCTCTCAAGCCGCCATCCCGCAGGCGTCCCGAAAAGCCAGCACAAACGGCGTTCGACGTGGCTCAACAGCTCTGTTGCAAGACTTGGGTGGCCTTCTAGGCCCCTTGAACTCAAAGTCGTCAGTCCGTTCCAAGCATAGAACTGGTACTGAACTGCAACCAATCCCACAGTCTCATCAGGAGCATCATGCTTCTGGAAGCGCAGCGTCAGATCTCGTTCTCATGGACCCCGGTGGCCTTTTACGATCATGAGACGAAGACGCACTCTACGGCAGCCGCACCCACCTGCCGTTTATCTAATTGACGAACTAATCTACGACCTGATATCACGAATCTCTTTATTCCTTCTGGGAAATACTTTTTTTATTTGGCCCTTTTTTTTTTTTTACCACCTTCACCTTTATATCTTTAGATATGACCCGTCAGGCATGGCGTTCACGAAAGTACTTTTCGCTGTATACATATACACATATATATACATATAGTACACTTCCTTTCTGTTTTCTTTTCTGTTTTCTTCTTTTTTTCTCTTTTCCTGGCATCAAGAACGATACCTCGGCGGAAATGATGGTGTTTTGATGGCTTTGGCATATCCAGCTTTTTGGAATGAAGATGAGGGGGGTGACAAGCGATGAGAGGGATGAACGAAGCGGGAGGCAAATGCGATTTGTTTTATTTGCCAGGTACTTTGGCAAGCATATACCCCGGTGACTAGCACCGTTTTTGAAGAGGGGGTGCCCTGTACGTGTAGGGCATGGTTGATGATAAGACGTGGTAGATGAATACGTTGAGAATTGAAACGATTTAAACGTACATTTGGTGTCTGCATAAGTGTCTATGTGCTTGTATGTGCTATGATATCCATGTGAATTGAAACACGCCTACCGATCCATGCCTCGTCTGTAGTATTCATGCGGTTTCCACTCTTTGACGTTGTGAAATATACTTGGTAATTTATTGATTGGTTTGTTTCGTAATTCTAGTTAATTAACCCCCCAAAACGCCAGCTTTCACACTGCAAATGCAAAACAATATATCAAACAGCATCGTCGCTGCTCCCCTCCAGCTGAAATAATCCAACTTGAAAATTTTGCTTTTTTTTCTTCCAGTTACTTCCTCGCGAGCACATGCCCTCCCCCCAAATCGTCACCCTCTTCAATCCCCATCTCCCAATGTCTCTCTACTCAAAAAAGCTAGGAGACTCAAGGAGCAAAAGTTCCATTAGACGCCCATTAGACGCACAACCGGTAACTGGCATATCGACCCGCCGTCTCACTGACTCGGATAATCTTGACCACCTGCCCCCTCTTGAGCCCCAGATACCGCGCAACAGGGTCCTTCTGCAGGATACGCGGCAGCTGCGTCTCCTTGAGGCGGTAGCGCTTGAGCAACGCAATCTTCTCCTCGCGGGAGAGCAGCACGTGGCGGGGCACCAGCTCGTGGTGGGTGATGTTGACGAGCAGGTCGTCCTCGAGGAAGCACTCAATCTTGGCGAGGTTCTCGACGCTGGCGAGGGACTTGCGGGCGGCGGGCGACAGCGGCACGTGGGTGACCATGATGCCCGTCTTGTAGTTGTTGGAGATTGTGTACTTTGCAAACTGGCGGATCTGGCCGACGCCGAACTGCTTGTCCGTCAGGAACTCGACCCAGATGGGGCCGCAGTCGGGCACGGGGTCCGGGTTGGAGGCTGTGGCGGGAGGGGTGTTTTTGCGGAGCATGGAGTCGCTGGGACGGGCGGAGAACTGGAGTTTGGCGCGGCTGTTGTTGTATGCATTTGTTAGCCTTTTGTGACTCTGTTACGTGGACAAATGATATTTATAGAATTGGGAAAGGGAGGGGAGACGGAAAGGTGGTCGTACTTTACGGTGCCGTCGGGATGGCAGTATTCGTCGCGGAACCGGTCGAGAGAGATGGTGACTTCGTCTTCGGCGAGCTCGTACTCCTGAACAAGGCAACACGGTCAGTCAAGCGTTTTCGAGGCTACGATACGCCAAAGAACGAGGCACAGTAGAATGAGAGAGCCATACTCGGTCCGCAACCATCTCGTGAACAGTCCTCCACGCGCGCCAGAGTCTCACCACCTCCTTGGACTTGGCATCGTTGGGCAAATCGTCAATCATCTTGGGGAGCTTTTGATTTATCGCTTCGAAAGAGGTGTACGAGGAGAGAGATCGACAAGGGCCAGAGGTCGGAGGAAAGGCGGGCTGCGCGTTGTCGCGATGGTTGGTTTTTTTTTTCTTTGCTCCAAAGGTCCGCTGCGCAGGAGAGATGGGCGGTCGTTCAAAAATTGTTTGCGCAGCCTTGCATTGGCTGGCTCGCTGGGCGATTTGCTGGGGCCGCTCGGAGCTGATAAGGAAGTGTCATGTGACTTGGCTGATAAGTTAGTAAGCAATAACGTGGCATTGTGCCTGTGCCTGTAACTGAAATTCCCAAGAGGAGGTATAATCTCTCCCAGGTTGTGAATTGGGGGCCAAATTGAGCCTCGCGGATAGCTTAGCTTGGGAATCCTAAGCAGAATCAAGACACAAAATGCAACATGGCAGCGGAATTGCTCAATTGAGGCTGCATACGGGCAGAATAGCTACATACTCGTACATGTACATATGTGCTGGCTTCTACAGCAACTTCAGGGCTCTCATTGGCTCCCCCAGCTCTCCACCCCACTCAATCCCACTTCGGAAACCCTCCGCAGCAAACCAGAAGCACTTTAGCACTTCACAAAACAAGATACTGCTGCTTTTAACAGCTCCAACATTCGCGCTTAAAGTTTCTCACTAAAACTCGCCCTGACTTGGCACCACAGTGTCCTCTACAGCAGTGGCCTTTAGTGGAAGTTGTAGCATCCCAATCGCTAGAATATACCTGTAAAAATCCAATTGTGTCGTCGCTCAGTGTATTTGAAGTATCTGTTGAATTCGACAGCCTTGAATTTTATATTGATTTTTTTTTTGGGTGTGGGCCCCAGACCATTGAAGAAAAACGTGGTGCGTCCAGGGCAATTTTTTTTCACCACCAAATTATTGGAGAGTGTCGACTACGGCTTTTTTTTCCTCCTCTTGCTACGTCGCACCAACCATCGTCAACTTTCGCCCTTTTCCCTCCCCTTCCCCCGGTTCCCATTCCATTCTCCACAGGGAAGTCGTGACGGCTTCGTCTGGCCTCTTCATTCTTTTCAGAGAATATCTTCTGCCCATCGGCTTTGATTAGCACAATGGCCGCTCCCGCTGCCGCTGCTGCCCCCGCGGCTGATTCTGCGCCTTCTACTCGCCCGACTCGACCCGACGAGAATGTCTTTAAGCAGGAGCTCGCCAAGGCTGAGAAGGAGCACAAGGCTTCTATGGACAAGTTTGTATGTTTTCACATGGCGTGGCTGCTTTTCCCTTGGTGTTTAATACCTCCCTTCTTTGATTTATAAGAGGCTCTACTCGAGTGTGCAGTGACACGATCTCAACATGGTCTCCCCAACAAAAACTGGCAACTCGCACAATGAAGAAAATATAAAGGAGAAAAAAGAGGAAAAGAAGGAGAAGAGAAGGGGTTGATGACAAGAGGCAGATTGTCGATTGATGCCGGACTTTTGCTAATATACCATCCATTCATTAGAACGCCATCAAGGCCAAGATTGACGTTGCTCTGCCCAACAAGAACAAGGACCAGCCCAGCCCTACCCAGAAGCGTCGCCAGGAGCTCATTGCTCAGGCCAACGAGATCCGTCAGAAGCAGGCCGGTGGCAAGAATGCCCGTACCTCCAAGCTGGACCAGATCAAGCGCCTTGACGAGCAGCTCCGCAGCCGTATCAACGAGCAGAAGACTGCCAAGGCCAAGGTCCCCTTCAAGAGCGCCGAGGATATCGACCGCCAGATTGAGACTCTCGACAAGCAGGTCAACTCGGGAACCATGAAGCTTGTCGACGAGAAGAAGGCCCTGACCGACATCTCCAACCTTCGCAAGCTCCGCAAGAACTTTGGCCAGTTCGACGAGGCCCAGAAGCAAATTGACGATCTCCGCGCCAAGATCAAGGAGATCAAGGACTCCATGGAGGACCCCGAGCAGAAGGCCCTGTCCGAGCAGTACAACAAGATCCAGGCTGAGATCGACACCATCAAGGCCGAGCAGGATGAGGCCTACAAGAGCCTGTCCAGCCTCCGTGACGAGCGCACCAAGCTGCAGGCCGAGCAGCAGGAGAAGTTTGCCGCCATCCGCAAGCTCAAGGACGACTACTATGGCGCCAAGAAGGCCTACCAGGCCTACGAGCGTGAGGCCCGCGAGAAGCAGCGTGAGCGCCAGCGCCTGGAGCGTGAGAAGTACGTCCAGGAGCGCAAGAAGGCCGATGCCGAGCGTGTCCTTGCCGAGGCCAGCGAGCCCGCCTACCTCGACGAGATCCGCCGCGCTAACAGCCTGCTGGTCTTCCTCGACCCTACTTTCAAGGCTGAGAAGACCCCTCTGCTGGCCAACTCTGGCTTGACTGCTCAGGCTCAGCGCACCGTTGACGAGGCTGGTCTCAAGGGTACCAAGCTTGTCCGCAAGGAGGACCGCGATGACGAGTACCTCCCCGCCCAGTCCAAGGGCAAGAAGGGCAAGAAGGGTAACAACGCCGGTTCCGCCCAGAAGGGCTTCAACTGCCCTCCTTCCGTGGTCGAGGACTGCACGTTCCTTTCCCTCGATCCCCCCATGCGCAAGGAGGACGTGCCTGAGTTGATTGAGAAGGTCAAGGCCAAGCTTGAGCACTGGAAGGAGGACCAGGCTGCCCAGACCCAGCGTGTAAGTGCTTTAACCCCTTAAAAACAGCATTTTTTCAGAAAGGCATAGACTAATTACCCCTTTTCCCCCTGAACAGAACATTGAGAAGGCCAAGAAGAAGCTCGAGGAGATTGAGAAGGCTGAGGCCAACGGTGACAAGGTCGAGGAGGTCGCCGCCGATCTCAAGGACACCTCTCTCGAGGACAAGGAGAAGCAGGAGGAGTCATAAACGGCTCCCGAGTCTCTTGTCTCCCTTGCAGGTCAAAACAGCCATCGACAACCATCGACAGCCGATGGTAACCTCTTTTTTTAAACTTTTCAAAAGTTACGTTCATCATATCAAGCTGACGAGCCTCATCTTTCGTTCCCAGCTCCGCTCTCGTCTCTTTATACATCGCTATATTATATACCTCTTCCACCGTCAGCTTCAAGAATGTAGAATCCCAGGAGTTTTTCCTTGGGAATCAGAAAAGAAGGAATTTGTTTTTTTTTTAAAAACATGTCCATGCAAGGGAAATGAGAAAGAACCAAAAATAAGGGAACAGGAGAGTGTGATTCCATCCCGAAAACCTCTCTCATCACCCCCTATATCGTTATACGTGTGCCCGCGTGTGTTGGGTTGTTTTTTTTTGTCTCAATTTTCTATCTAGTTTTTTTAGCTTTTTGTCATCTCTTTATTTTGTACCTAGGTATATCTATCTTTATTCCTCTCATGGGAAAAGGAGTTTAGGCCCAAGCACGAAATATACACCTCATGATTTGATGTAACAAGAAAACCAAGAGATTCAAAGGAAAACACGCTCTTCCCTCCCTGCAACATGACATGTGACGCCCGGCAACTTTGTACATGCCCGAATCTTTTTGTTCATTCTCGGTGAGTGTGATGGTCTTGAGTGGCTGCTTTTCTCAGCGGCCTGCATCCGAGGCCATCAAAAGGGGCTGCATGCGTTGTGCGTCTACGGGAACACAGAATACGTTCAATTGATCACATGTGAATTGGCTGGCACCAACTGAAGCTAAACTAGGTGCATCCACAACTGTTCAACGCATGAACAAGCTAAGGTTAGTAGTTGAGCAACATTCTTCACCGCGTTTGTAAGCTTTGGCTCGTAGTATTCATTCATTTAGATATTTTGCTCAACCAGCTTCAACTATTTTGAGAATCTCATCTCGAAACTGCCCACCACGAGGACCCATGCGCGTAGTGGTTCATACGGACCAATTTATCCTTCACTATAGACGGGTTTCATGACGAGACACAAAGAATCCAGTGCGTACGAGCACTCCCCTCATGGCTCAGCCACTCACATTTCGACCATGGTCATGCTGTGCTCCAGACAAAATCATTCGCTTCCTTTGATGCATACTTTATACGCCAGGCTGAATGGTATGTATGTGTGTGTGTGTGTTTCCAAACTCGTCTAAACACAGTGATCCAAAATCTTGTAAATGTAGCCAAAAAGAAGAGGAAAAAAACAGGAAAAGGTTCCAACGTCCAAGGTCCCAAAGTAAGGCTACTCCAACTACCATGCAATCATGCCATTCCCATCCCAGACAAATGAAACCTAATGGTGATCGTACATGTCGTGATGCTTTTGTCGCAGAGGTGGTAGAAGTAAAGTAAAATGATATGTAGACTGTTTGTGCCTCTGACGTTCATGTCATGATGAAAGAAGAAAGTTCATTCATATTTTTTTTGAGTTGCTTATTTGTTTTTGGTATCCTTTTCTTCGGCTTATCCAAATGGTGCGTAGTATGATGAAGATGGGTGGTGCTGGGGAGGTGGTGGCCTGAATGTCCTTCGGTCTCGGGGTGCTGCGGCGGGTGCAGGGGTACGACGCTCCATGAGGGCATCGCGATCTGCGTGAAATTGAGACGGAGGAGCTATAGCAGGAGGAGGAGCGGAACCAGCGCTGGCACTGATTGAGCCGGCTCGACGGCTCGGCTTTCGAGGAGGAGGAGCAGTCAGGGGAGGGTTCTTTACGGCAGCCTCATCATCGGCGGGAAGGGTAAGTTCAATGAGGCTGTAGAAGTATTCGAGGACTTCGGGATAACGTTGCACGCTGGCCTGCCAATCCTCATCGATGCCTCGCTTCAGAGTTGCCTGAGCTTCGGCGATCTGGTTTGGATGTGGCGGCGCATTGTAATGGTAAAATGCGTGGGCAGTGATGTGGTCAAGATGAGCCGAGTGGGCCGTCTTTCGTCGCTCGGCAAGTTGACGGAAATACTCGAGAATATAATCTTGAGCATGGGCCCGTACCCACGAACTATTATCTCACGTATTAGTGGACGCTAAGCCTCAGCATCAAGGGCGGTCAAGGTAGGGCAGTATAAAAAGAAGATGAAAGGGCCAAACCAACCGTATGTCACTATATATGGATCGCATCATGCGTTCCTCGGCCTGCTTAACGGCTACTTCGAGGCCCTTTGCCTCGCAGTCACAGGCCATCGAGGCCGGAGCATGGCATATGGCGCAGTCCGGGTCCATCCTGATGAAGGACTTGCGCACCTTGGTATCTCTGGTATGCATCTTAGCAATGGGGTATCTTTGGGTTTTGGCGGGGAGGCGTTGTTTAGGTTGAAAGGTGTAATTGAGAGGGTATCCCAGGGAGAGACGGATAGGAAACAGAATACGGGCTAGTATTACACAGAAAGCATTCAGGCACGCGAGAGAAAGGGCACGGTGGGCTTGTTGGCAGGCAATCAACCGCAGTAGCAAGGCCTCACTCCCCCTTTGGTAAGCCCATAGACGGGCTTCATGGGGAATGCAAGTGGGAAAATCGGGAGATTGTGGCAGATATCGGATGGAAGATGTGGTATATGGGCAGAGAAGAGGAGCGGAAGAGGAAGAGGGAGGGGAAGGGATGGAAGAGAAGGAGAATGCAAGAGAGAGAGAGTGAGAGAGAGACTGACCTGGTTGAGGAAAGGATAAGACAAGCAGAAGCAACGATAGAGTCACGCCAAGCGGTAAAGGGAATAGAGGAAATGCCAGCAGAAGCAGCGGCTGCTGTGCTAGATCAGAAGGCTGACGCTGTCTCGCCGGTGAGTTGGGATGTATCCTGCAAGCACAAGCACAAGCACAGCACAAGCACGAAGCAGCTCTGGCGGCGTCGGGCCCAGGATGAAGCTTTCCGGAGGGGACCAGAAAGAGGGCCTTTGGGAGGGACAAGATCTCAAGGTCCGGGACCGAAGCGTGGGGAAGGCCAAAGGGCAGCTGCAGCACGACGAGCGTGTCCTGGGGGTCGAATGAGGAGGCGGCAGGTGGGTGACCAGCTGTCGTGGCTCGAATGCGGGATCGAGGAGCCTATGCAGGCTAGCCTAACGAGCAGCGAACTGGCCCAACGAAGATGAAGGTGCCCAAAGAGGAGAGGAGAGTCTGTCGAGCAGGCGACGTCTTTTTGTGGTGGCAAGAGAGGGCTTGGGGAGGGCAAAAGAGAGAAAATCCGAGATTGCAAAGAGCAGACTGGGCTGAGTAATTAATTCCGCTGGACTGCCAGAACAGACACAGATGCAGAACAATGCCAGCTGGTTTCGTACGTACGTGTAGTATCCCCAGGCCGTACAGTATCTGCCGTGGCCGAGACGCAGAGTCGCAGTCCGTCTTCCCGTAGCAGCACTTCGTACTTGTAATCTAAAAGGTGGCGGTCGATTCTTGCAGTCTGGATATGTGGCCGCTGGCGTCTCGTTGTCCGTGCAGCAATGGAGCCGCTGGTGTCACACAAGCAAGACACGACACACACACACACACACACACAAGGGAGGCTGGTGGACCGACCGCTGACTTGTTGACCGTGGTGAGGAGAGAGATGGGCTGGTCTCATGCAGCGAAAACTCAGCAGGCGGATGGAGCCGGCAGAGGGCCAAACCGATTGACGGCGGTTCGTCTCACCAATCGGGTCTGGCCTAGCGAGACACTGATATCCTCTGCCTGCAGCGGCCCCGTCGTGTCCGTACCGGTGCCTTTTCTTTTGCTCTTTGCCTTGTGTTGCCTGCGGGCGTGCTGTGCCGTAGACTATATGCTGTATGTATTATGTAGGTGCTTGCTGCGGGAATGCGGGCAAACAGGTGGGAAAGTCACCTGCGGATGGAGACGTTGAAGCCGCAAATCTGCGAGTAACAGCATATCAGACAGCCAGGCCGACGAGCGGGCATCTAGACTAGCTGGCAGCCAGCGAGATTTCACCGCACTTTGTAGCATTGGGAAGCGGGCTCGAGCATGCACCGTCGAATCACGAGGGGCGGGACATGCATGGACGAGGCCCGCCGTTGGCCGGATGGCTTCCCTGTGGACAAGGCTGCGAGGAGCTAGAGGAGCCCTAGCAGCCAGCAGAGGTCACGATGCGCTGACTATGCTGGGAAACTGGTGATATGCGATGCGATGCTGGCTGGCAGTGGTAGAGATCTGCCATGCTCTAGCTGTTGACTTGTCTCTTGTCTGCTCTGCTTCGCCCCTCCGCGAGAGGCATGCCGGCACCGGGTGCTTCTGTTGACCGTACTCGTACATGGCACTGGCGATCTGACAGCAGCAGCAAATCAAATCACAGGCTGCCGACCTCAATTCTGCACTCGTGCGTGCTTTTTCTCCTTCTCCTCTTCTCTTCGCTGTCACGGATTCGACATGGGGGACTGAAGAGCCAGGGTCCAGTGATTGGCCTCAAAGCGGGGGTGCCAGACAAAATGGAATCAAGCTTAGAAAAGTCGAGTGTTGATTACAGCGCAGTTGCTGTTGCCAGCTGGACTCGCTGAGTTGGCAACACCTGCAGCGTGTGTACAGGGTACATGCAAATGCACAAATCCAATGAGTGCAAACTGACTCATTCGTGTACGTCGTTATGCACCTATGCATTGAAGAGTCGTACAAACAACCGCTAGAGCTTGTAGCAGCAACTCCAGCAATCCAGCCTCCCGTCTTCTGCCTATTATTATAGCGGCTGATCAAGCTTCTGGTGCTTGATTCAATTGAGCCTCTGATCGGCCTCCAAACCCCGCCATGCCCGTTATTATGCCGGCGCTGGTGGGGTCAAGCCCCGGCTACAGGCCGTAGTTACCACTAGAACCCCTCCATATCCAGCGGGTGAGCCATTGGGTTCTTATCTTATCGGCGACGCAGCATCGTCAAAATTTCTGGTGCATCAATGTCGCATCATCAGACACACCCGTATATAATCATGGGCGAGCAACTACAGCGGCGCAAATAATCTCATCATGCCGCCTCGGTGTCCCGGCCCGTCTCAGCTGCCTCTGGCGCCGTTCCTCTACCCGGCACTCTTTCGCCCTCGGCTCGTCCACTCTGCGCTGCTCCGAACGACTCTCACTCGTCACTCTTCGTCCTCTTCGTCTCCCTTGAACAGCCTCCCCGAGTCGCGACTGAATCCCGCACCGGACGACTATGCGGCGCCGAGCTTTGCTGATAAAGCCGAATTGACGCTTTATGCCGGCCGTGGGGGCAACGGCTGCGTCTCCTTCCAGCGAGAGGCTTTTCTCCCTGACGGCCCCCCCAATGGTGGCGACGGCGGCATAGGGGGCAATGTCTATATCCAAGCGGCGCATGGTGAAACCTCATTGCATAAACTGGCTCGTCGACGCTTCGTCCGTGCTGGGCGCGGAAGGCACGGACAGGGAAGTGGAAAAGGAGGCATGCGAGGAGAAGACGTTGTCATTACTGTTCCCGTGGGCACAATCGTCCAAGAGATTGAGCGCCATGACCCAGCAGCCGAAGAGGAGATGGCCATGAAGGCATACAATGCGCTGAAGAAACAGAGGCGACGCGAGCTTTTGGCTCAGCAGCAACAGGAATTAGAGTCAAAAGTAGAAGAAGAAGCAGAAGAAGAGGAAGACGCCATGGATGAGCGACGCTCAAAGAAATACAGTCCCGAGGACGACTACGATCCAGATGCCGATGATCCGGAGCGGGAGAAGTGGCTTCTCTATCCTGGCATGTCCAAAAACGACATGAAATCAGCAGAGTTCCCCAAACTGCCCAAGAGAACTCGCTTCTTCCAGCAGCCTGCTGCGCCAGTCTATCTCGACCTCTCCAGACCGACGCCCACGCCCATCCTGCTGGCCGCAGGTGGTATCAACGGCCTCGGAAACCCTCATTTTACCTCGAGAAATCACCCCCGACCGGTCTTCGCCACCAAGGGTGATGAAGCCGTGACTATGAAAATCTCCCTAGAGCTCAAGCTCCTCGCAGATGTAGGTCTGGTGGGTTTGCCCAACGCCGGCAAAAGCACTCTCCTGCGAGCTCTCACCAACAGCCGCACGCGGGTCGGCAACTGGGCTTTCACAACTCTGCAACCTAACATTGGCACCGTCGTTTTGGACAGATACTCTGGCCGCCCCAGCGTCAAACCGCGCCGCCACCGCTATCCATCTTCATCCCAGGAAGCCAACACTGACGATTCCGCCCTGGGAGAGCCGCGGACACGGTTCAGTGTGGCAGACATCCCAGGTCTCATCGAAGGAGCCCATCTCGACCGCGGCCTCGGCATAGCCTTCCTCCGTCACGTCGAGCGCGCAGGCGTCCTCGCATTCGTCATCGACCTCAGCGCCGGCAACGCTGTCAAGGCCCTCCAGTCCCTCTGGCGCGAAGTCAGCCTTTACGCCGAAATGCGTCAGGAAGAAGAGCGCTCCCGCGAGATCGAGGCCCGAGTCGACTGGGATCTCGCTTCCCAGGTCACGCGCGGACCCGTCAACCTGATGGGTGCCTCATACGGCACCCCGCTGCCCATGCAGGAGGCGCAAACTCGGACGCCGACGCTGCACATTGCGGGCAAGCCCTGGTTTATCGTCGCCACCAAGGCGGATCTGGCGGACACGCAGGACAACTTCCGGGAGCTCAAGTCGTATCTGGATGATGTGACGGAAGGACGAGAGCCGCATCCGAGTGGCGTTGAGGGAGCGTGGACAAAGAGCTGTGCGGCTATTCCAGTCAGTGCGATTCATGGCCAGGGGGTTGACCGGATTGTTCACTGGACTGTTGGACTTTTGGACGAGTAGAGTCGTCGCATAAAAGATGGACTAAAAAGCGGGATATGTACGATATGTATGGGAGGACAGCAGCGCTTGTATGAATAGATGTGATACGCAAAATCACCCTGACGAAAGACATCTTTGGATCAAACGAAAATAAACATATAGACATAAGTACCTAAATAGATAGTTCTACCAATTTCTTCCAAATAAGCTCCAATTGTACATTTTTCATCCTTGTCTCAGGGGTAGCTATTATCACGATCCCATTTAATCAGATCCTTCTGGGGTGGGAATATCCTCCAGGTCAATCTCCTGCTGTTCCTCCTCCTGCTGCTGTTCTTCAGCCTCCTTCTTCTCCTTCCTCTGCAGACTAATGTTAATCAACGGCGAAGTGTCGTTAAACACCCTCAGCAGCATCGCCGACCGATCCTCCTTGGGCAGCATCAGGTTCAGCGAATGGATGCTCTTCCACAGCGGAAGCGCCATCCTCTCCTGCCACTCCTGGTCGTCGCCCTCGGGCTCGACCCTCAGCACGCAGCATCCCATGCCAATGTCGCGCACCCTCTCGCCAATCTCCTCAAAGTTCTGCCACCCGCCGTCGCTGATCTTGGGGAACATCTCAATCAGGAGCTTATGCAGCGTCTCCTTGTTGCGCAGTCGCACGATTCGGGTCTCGCCAACGTAGCCTTGCAGGATGGGCATGCCTTCGGCCTGGATGCGCCAGCGGCAAACCTCGGCCGAGGGCGCGTCCTGCTTCATGAACATGCGGACACCGCCGTGGATGAATTTCAGGCCTCGGCCCTCGTTCTCCGTGAGGATGTCACGCATCAAGGCGGTGGTGTAGTAGATGGCCTTGGCAGGCTCTCCCATCTCATTTCTCACCATGTATCGGTTGGTGGGGAAGCGGCTGGACAATTTATAAAACTCCTTAATGTTCTGGATGGTCGGGTGCTCGGGATCGAGATACTTGAAGGGCTCCTCAACTGGCCCATTTCTCTTGGGCTTGCCTGGACGGTCCTCGCGTTGTGTGGTAGGGGCGGGAACGGGAGTGGCGGCTGCTGAGCTTTCCTCTCCAGTTTTGGTCTTCTTGGCTGGTTGCTCTGCACCATCGTCAGTCTCCAGGGGGCGCTTGCTAGCGGCTGGGGAGGCATCGTCCATTGGCTCATCCTCCTTCTTTTCTTCCGCTGCGGTAGACTCCTCTGGCTTTGCCTCGGTAGCAGGAGCGGC
The DNA here is from genome assembly GCF_028502605.1 of Trichoderma breve. Lineage (NCBI taxonomy): Eukaryota > Fungi > Ascomycota > Sordariomycetes > Hypocreales > Hypocreaceae > Trichoderma > Trichoderma breve. The sequence goes on from NC_079232.1 coordinate 4,686,380, forward strand.
GAGGGTCTCAGAGGCTTCGTTCGACTGGGCAGCCTCCTTTGCCTCGTTCTCAGGCTTCGCCTTGAACTCAGACTTCTTCTCCAAAACGGTGATGAAGAAGCCACCAGTATCCTGCAGGTGAGGGTAGACTCGCATGCAACGCTCCAAAGGCAGGTTGGTCCCCGCAGGGTCTGGGAACATGGATGACTGAAGTCGTCCAGGAATCACACCTTCGTTGCTCTCCTTGGCGAACTTCTCGACCTCCTCCCATGAGCTCCAAATCCTAGCGCTCTTGTCCATAATTTTCCACGTCTTCAGACCGGGTCGTCGCACGAGGCCAGGGAGTTGGTCACTAGAGTCAACAATCTCAACATTGTCCAAGCCACCACATCTCTCAATGGCAGCAGCAATGATCGATTCATTCTCAACTGGGTTCATGCTGCATGTGGAGTACACAACGCGGCCACCAACTTTGAGGAGCTGCAGGGCTCGGACCAGGATACGGATCTGGGTGACGTGCAGTCCCAAGGCGCTACCCGGCTGCCAGTCCTTCCACAGGTTAGCATTCTTTCGTGCTGTTCCGTCTCCGGAGCAAGGAACGTCGGCCAGAATTCTGTCAAATTTAAGGTAGACAGGCTTGTTGTCGGTCGAAGGCAGCTTGATAGAGGGGAACTGGGTGGCATCGTGGTTCATCACAAGGAGGTTAGGCGATGACAGTCTCTTAAGCTGATGGACAAGAAGATGACCACGCTTGTAATCCGCATCGTTGGCGATCAACAGGCCCGTGGCGCGACCGGCGTCAGAAGGGTCGGCCTCGAGATCGGCTTCGGCTTCGTCCTTGGTCTCGGAACCGAGGTCCAAACCATCCTCCTTGGCGAATTCTCGCAGAACCTTCCTCACGCGAGACTCTTCGCCGACGTGGAGCATCTCCAGCAGCTGAGCAGACTTGCTTCCCGGCGCGGCGCACATGTCCAGCACAGTCATGCCTGGTCGGAGATCCATCAGAAGAGGAGGGATCATGCTGACGACTTCCTGTCTGCTGATGTTGCCGACACTGGTTTCGGAGACGAGGAACTTTTGGAAGGCCGCAAAGGGCGGGAACTTGCGAACAACGTTCTTGGGCGTAGTCATCCACCAAGCGAGTTCGTCGGGGTACCAGGACACAGGCTGGGGAGGGTCGACGGGGCGGCCATCCGTGTGTTCAATCTTGACGATTTCGGGAATGTATCGGGATCGCAGAAGTCTCTCGACGGCGAGCGCATGGCTATGCGACAAAGTTTAGCGTTGAGCGCAGGTAATCAGACCGACGTAAAAGGAAGAGTTGGGAAAAATCAGCATGAGAGCGCAAAGCACAACGTACCCCTTGGAACCGCAGAAGCGGAAGCTGTTGGGAAGCTCTCGCTTCAATGCGTCCCAGAATTGCGTCTTCTCCTCCTCGGGAAGCTGCAGCAGCGAGTCGTAAAACTCCTGGAGCTTCTGATTCTCCTTCTTGAGAGCAGGGTAGTCTCTCCAGCTTTGGCCGCGATCACCGCCTCCTCCGCGTCCACCACCGCCTCCACGACGTCCTTTTCCCTATATATGAAGAATAAATCATCAGTATTTGACAATTGCTTTCAATTGAATCCGCTGGTTCCTCGATGAAACTCACTCTGAATTTCTTGCCCATCGTTGCGATTTGACCTGCTGGCGTTTGGAGCTTGTGATGGTTGGAAATTTTACAGGATAGAAAATCTGGATGCCCCGCTATATCGCGGGTAGAATGCGCTAAAGCCAGAGGGTGGGTGGCGCCAAACCTCCAAACTCAAAGACTAAGGGCGCTAAGGAATGCAGGTTGGTAGCATTTGATCCATCCATTGATTGACGATGGATGCCTACAGCCGTAGAATTCAAATAATATGGATGGATCGTGGATATGGATGGTGAATGTAGGCTCATCCAGAGGAAAACGTTTTCGAGGTTTACTTTCATATCATCTGTTGTAGGCCTTGTAAAACACCTATAGGGTATCTCTCTCATAGCTACGATAGATGTAATTAATAAAGCTTCACACGATGAGGTACATTCACTCTCTATTCTACAGCTAAAGTCACCTCCTCCTGGCCCTCCTTTCGAACACTTTCTGATGATTGTACCAACAGGTCATTGTTGACAAAAGAGGCCCGGTGGCATCGTAGATAAGTTGAATGTAGTAGATTGCTTGCCGTTGTGTTTCAGGCCATGTATATGAAAGGGTTGAAGATCGTCTGGACAATGTATTGGCTCGACAATCATTACGTGATGTTAGCTAGGAGTTGGAAGATACCTAATACAATACAACATGCTTTTGGTTGCCCTTGTCCTCGCCTCACAACACATCTGACGCCAAAGAGGTGCTGGCAAGCGATATCGAGGCCATCAAATCTTACGCAAAAACAGGGCGGAAGGGGTTGAGCTCGATCAGACCTTGGATACCAGATTCAAATTGTCATCGAAATGATCAATGGGACACTGGTGATTATTCATTGACCGTTGATCATTGCTTCGATGTAAGAAAAGATAGATGGATATAACCTTCAGGGCCAGCTACCATCCAGCAGCGACAGACGACTGCAAGACTGCCTCGATCGTGATCTTGGCAAGACGTTGACCAACTTTCTTTGGAACTTCAACACCTTTGCAAATTTGGACTACAATCTCCTTTACCAATATGTTTTTATGAGATCAACTGATCATCCCAGTCTGCCTGATCTATCATTCGACTGGCGTATATTCTAGCACCATTGATCCTTTATCACGGGTTCCATTTCCCGGCTGCCGTCTTGAATGGCGTACTGATTATGCCTTGATTTCAAATACAAGATATTTTTAATAACAATTGAGCGATTAGTTGGGCTGACAACCTTTAGAACATTTTGTACTCCAACCATCGGCGATCCGAAGCTCCCATCCTCCTCTCATCAGGCATCCATCTCAGCCTCACCTCAGGAGTAATGCCATCAACTCCAGTTGACGCAAGAAAAAGTCCCTCTACAAACACGACTGACCAACTGCAAGTACAGTCACCTCATCTTCCCCCCAACGATACATCACTTACAGTACCTATACCTTCAATTCACCCTCACTTCAGCCCTCCAGGCAGCAGCCTCACCTGCCCATTTTCACCGCCCTCCTCCTCCCCGCGCACAGACCACTCTGCCCAACTATATAACCCTCCTCCTCCCTCTTCCCTTTCGATTCGCTTTTCTTCCTTTCTTCTGTATACTTACCTTGCTCCAGCACCTTATCTGAGCTCAAGAATTCAGAGTGCTAGTGTGGAGGGCCTGCATTGCACATCGCGGAGTCACTCCTTGCTCCATTGTCCTTCGGGGCCATGGGAGGCGCAATTTTTGATTTTGAAGGCTTCGGCTTTTTGTTTTCGTTGTGTTGCTTCTGCTTGCGGGAGCCACGAAGAAGACGTTTCGTGAATATGAGAAGGATGCTGTGAGGTTGTGCTGTGAGGTGTCTCGTAGTCGTGTAGAACGGCCAATAGCAAACAGATTTCGAGGCGCTCGAGTTCCGGTGCCATTTTGCGTTGGGTTTGTTCGTCGACTTCGCCAAGTTGCTGCGCGTCCAGTTCGTGACGTCCAACGTTGTTGGTATGATGTTGGTGTCTCCCTCTCTGGAGTGCTCGATGGACGCCTTGGCAAACTGCAGCATCTTGTATTCGATCTCTCTTTTGGTGAGTGGTACATAGTTTCTCACATCATCCTTGTCGAGTCACATCGTGCACATCATAAATGAACTTTGACAGATCACATGCATTATTTTCATCCGCTCCTCTATCCATCTATTATGTACCTTTTAAAAACCACAGCTCATCACGTCCTTGGGCTTCTCAAAAAGCTCACCACGCCGCTGCAATATCCAACCAAATCATCCAGCCTGTTGCATTCCTTCTCCTGCTGTCCCTTCCACTCCTCAAGAGCCTTGAGCAGCGTCTTGTTTTCCATCACCATATCAAAGTGAAGTCGGAGGAACACCGTCATCCACGCTTGCGTCAGCTCGTAATCCTTTCGCGCTTGTAACCGTGTTGTAAGAGCTCGGATAAAGTGGAGGAGCTCGTTGGAATCGTCATCCTCGCCCAGGGAAAGCGACCGAAGCTCAAGATCCGCAGTCGAGGGAGAGAGAGATTTGAGGTGCTCAATGAAATCATCATCTGGTTAGAAGAGGAGAGTGTCAGTGTTTGTAGCTTTGTAATGTCTAGAAAGAAAAAAGAACTTACAGTTGCCGTCGGCAGCGCCAGCACGCAGCTTCGACGTGAATGTTTCCTCAAATCGAGCCTTGTCGTATCTACTGATACGAGACTTGCTCCCGTTTTCTGGTTCATCTGATCCGTCCTTGGTCCCAGGCACCTGTGCCCCGGATGTGGATGGCAGGAAGAAGGGTGCCTTTTCGGGGAGCTTGGGTGCCTCCGTCGGCTTATTACGCTCCTTGATCAGATCCAGATGGAGAAGCGTCTGCCATCTGCTCTTAGGAACCAAACTGAGCGTCATCAGGTCAGCACTGATTTGATCGACGGTAGGCGCGACGACGCCAACGTCCTCTTCTGCCTTGTCCTCCTCAAATGCTGCCTCCAGCAAGCCGAGGTTTCCTTCTCCGGACGTCGTAGGGGCAGTCACCAAGCCAATTTCAGCTTCGGATATCTGGCGAGTTGGGACATGTTTATACAGAGCCTTGTTCGTCCATATCGTAACACCAGGGCTGTCCTCCAAAGCAGCAGCCAGGTACTCGCCTGTGTATGACATGGCCACAGCTTTGCACGGCTTCTCCAGTCGAATAGCGTCGATGAGATGGCTGGTGGGAAGATCCCATATCCTTATGACGGAATCGCGAGAGGCGGCAATGATCCACCTTCCGTCATTTGAAAAGCAAAAGTCGTTGATGACATCCTTGGGACCCCAGAATTCTCGAATGGTCTTTTTTGTTTCCAGGTCGACAACTCGAATGGACAGGTCATCGCAAGAAAAGGCCAAGAGGTTGTTGGCAGGGTGATAACGGCAGCCAGTCGGGAATGTCATGGGCGCCCAGTCCAACTGCTCCAAGAGGGTTCCAGTCAAGAAATCCCAAAACTTGATCTTGCCGTCTAGCGCACAAGACACCACAGTCTTGTTCATGGAATCAACAACTAGGCCTGTGATCGCCTGGGTATGCTTGCCAACACCGGCGGGATACTTTCGGTTGCCTTCGCTTTGAAGCTGAACAACGTCATCTGCCTGTCGAAGCTGCTGCATTTTCAGCTGACGGGCTTGTGCTGGCGTCAACTTGGAGGGGAAGCGTTGGCGGTGGACACCAGACTGAAGATTGTACATGTCGATACCACCAGCCCCGGAGCCGACCAACGCAAATGTTCCACAGGGACTAATAGCAACGGTTGTGACGTTGGTGCCATCGCCAGTTGGGAATGCCCAGCGCCCAGCTCTCTTTCGACCCCAGAACCAGGTACGGGCGAAAGGGTCGCCTTTATGGGCAGTGACTACACTCTCCCAGCCCGTCATCCCGCTAATCTCCGCGTCCATCTTCTTCTTGGGGTCCCGTCCTTTCTGCCAAATCTCCTGCTTGCCAGGCAAGGCGCCAATGCCACCATCGCGGTTAAGTGAAGTGGCAATGCATGTGATTTCGGGGGCTTTAAGGTCCTCCAGTGTTGTCGTTGGGCCATGCGCGAGAGCATTGCTAGCCAGGATGCCAATCTTCTTCGCCTTCTTCCGTATGTTACCCTGGCTCAGCTCTGTGCTCTGACCATCGCGACGCATACTCCATCCCCAGAGACTTCTATCCTTGCCGCCACTGATGATCCATTTATTTCCAGCTTCAGCACCATCGAAATCGGAGGGCAAGAATTGGAGGCAGTTTACAGGACCAGAATGTCCGCTCCGGGAGTGCAGGATCCTTGGAATAGGAGAGAAAGGCGTCTCATCAAAGATCCATGACTTGAGCGAGTTGTCTCGGCCGCTAGACACAATGACTGCCTGACCAGCCAAAAATTCAACTTTGCTGATGCCACCGCGCACGTCACCGCCCTCACCTGAAGGTGGGTTGTGGGCACTTCGAAGGACTCCCATCACACGACCTCCCTTATTCAGATCCCAAAAGGTAATATCGCCTGAGGATGGTGTAGCTGTGGCCATGACGCCGTCCTTTCTGCCATCATGTCCAGCTCCCATACCATCGGTTCTGAATGATATCGAAGTAATGGGGGCCTCTGGGCTTCCAGCTTCGACTTGGAGAGCGCGCTTATCGGTTAGAACATTGGTGATGACTAGGGTACCGCTTGAGTAGGCGATGGCCAGCAAGGAGAGGGCTGGAGTGGGTTCGAGACAAGTTACGGAGCCAGAGTCAGGAGAAGGAGGTAAAATGGTGTATATCAGTTTTCCAGTGCTGACGTTCCAGATCTCGACCCAACCATCTTTGCGACCAACGAAGATCTTGTTGAGGAATGTAGGCATAGTGACGACGCCGCTCGTGATCTCATGGCCGCCTTTGGCAGCAGCCATGGTGTGGATAGTAGTGTAATGCTCGAGTGTGGCGGTTTTGAAAACCTCAATCCTCGTCTTGGCGCAAGCGATGAACCAGCTTCCAAAGATAGTGATTTGCTGGATTGGCTCTGTCAAGTCGCTGGGGAGAGCTACCTCATCAACCTTTCTACCTCTTTGGAAGACCCATAGGCCTTGAGGCTCGCCATCCTGCGATCCACCCCATGCGGCAAAGACCTTCTTTCCCCAGGCATACGTAGCAGTGATATCCGCGAGCGTCTGCGGCCGGGTGACAAAGACTAGGTTGAGACCTCGGAGCAAATCGTAGGTCTGGAGAGACCGGCCGACCGATGTTGTAATTTGGAAAGTAGTCTTTCCCAATGGAAAAGACGTAAAAGGAATACTCGATGGAGAGACGAGGCCGACAGTCTACAGGATGAGCAGTTAGAAACACGCATCTAGTTGCTAAAAGCTGTTTTTCATAGGAAGAGCGCATCGCATATACGTACTCGGAAAGGAGCAAAGATTCGAGAGGAATTGCTTGAGACTTGAGGCGCATTGGCCAAAGTCGACACTTTCTGGCGCTTTGCCAGCGGCCCATCGGGATCGGAATGCGGCATCTTTACGCTGGTGTTGTGCAGCGTTTCGCGATTCGTCGTCGGGAGCAGCACTCACTTGTTCGTGGATCTGTAAATTTTTGGCGGTGATGGATACTGCCGTTTTCTGCCGCTTACTTAATGAGCAGCTAGCCATGACAAGTGGCTGGACCGCATGTCCCCGCCACATGACACCGCCACATGCCCTCCAAGTCTGTAGACGATGTGTGTAAGGATTTCATCCCAAATGTGTGGCACCAATTATTTCCCTTCCTCTTGTGATCTATATGCGCAGCATCATATTGATCGACGACAGATGCCCTCGGCTGCTTGGAATCATCTGCATAGGTGCTCTTTGATGCGAGATACGTACATACATGCTTACGGCAAGATCTCAAGGTTCTGCAAAGTGTCACTAAATACCACAAAGCTTCAACTTCGTATTAACCTTCAGCAAACTCTCTTTGATCGCCATAGAGCCAACCACACGTGTCGGACGACCACCTTTTTTCAATGGATTTGAATCCTCGGTGCGGTTACACAGACGGCATCTGCTGCCTCTCCGGTGTTGCAGGCTAAAAAACCTCATTACAGTGCTCCGTATATATGATCCATCCCCAGACTGCAGCGCAAATCAATGAGATAAAGAGACCCTCATAGCACAGGTTTGTCATAGCAGCTCGACGACGGCCTCACCGCCAAGTGGATTTAGACGTCAAATAGTGATTCTGTTGGTTGGTTTCGCTCAGACTTGTCCCCTTGCAGCCCCAGGACATCAATTTCCATTCGCCAATTGGACTTTTGCCCCTCCATTGCAGCTTGTTCCCTCTTTTTCTCTTACTTGGTGCCAAGCATATCCTTGCTCAGCTCCCCGATTTGCCCCTCGTTTAGCTGACGCTGCATGTGGCTTGAGCCAATTATATCTCAGCAATCGCCAAAAGGGACCGTCCAGAAGCCTAGAGAAGAAGAAAAAAAAAATTATTCCAAGGACGCCGCCACACAGACCGTCTCTGGAGCGACTCCAGTAGCAAGTTACACTTTTGATAAGGTTCGTTGTAGGTACATATATGCACTGAGGAAGGAATGCTCTTCAATTCTACATCTCCTATCTAAACGCTCTACTTCTTTCAATCCAGCCCCCATTCATTATCTTGATTCAATTCCAGCCCCCACGTGTCTTGCTGCAGCGTGTAAACTCGCCGCTCTCGGATGATGTCACCGCCCGCCCGTGTCTAGCACCGGATGATTGCAGCCAAGCTCCTGCAAAATACTTGTACCCATATTGACCGCACAGAGTGGGTTCCTCCCGGATCCCGTTCGGCGAGAGACTCCAGTCTTTTCTTTTCCTTTCCTCCTGCTTACCTCCAGACCGTTAGCCGATAGACTATCTCCCCTCCGCCAGCCCGCCCAAGGCTTCTTTCTGCTGGCAAGCCTCCGCCACTATCCAAATCATGGACCCTTCCAGTGCCAGCCTCAGCGATCCCGCCATGGGGAACGAAGAGGCTCCGCTGCCACCACCATCGGAAGCCTCGTACGACGCCAGTGCCGCCAATTCCTCGCCGAACACCTTGCCGTCCCAGCCATCGAGACAATCCCGCAGCGTGTCTGTTTCCTCCTTCACGGGCTCAGTCAGCAGCAAGAGCCGCTATGCCGAGCCGGGCACCTCCGACATCCACGCCGAACGATCTAGCTTCTCTAGCAGCCCTCACTCTTCCACTTTTCTCAAAGGTGCTCGATCGATGAGTTCGTACAGTCGACGACACTCGGCCGCTTCAGAAGCCCTGACTGAGGAACTCTACTTGGGAGAATCTCAGCAGGAGCAGGTCTTCTCTGACAACGATACTCCTCGGATGCGCCCCAACCCAGAAGTTCCAGCCAACCACTCGGCTCTCCCCGAACCCGCTCTGACTACCAGGTCGTCGTTTTCAGATTCTCATTCAATTCGATCGAAGCGTCTGTCGGGAACATCGTTGTATTCATTGGCTTCGGCACGTGGCGTCATCATCAGCCCATCGCAATCGCAACCCAATCCTGCGTCTGATCAAGGACCGCCTCCGCGATCGGTACCGAGTCTGATGTCGTCCGGAAAAGGGCCAGCCTCGGCCCAACCTGAAGCTGCATTGTCTAGCGTCACCGTCACCACTTCTTCAGGCAGCCAGTCGGGACATGGATCGCCTAATACTCACAGTCTCGCGGCCAGAGACTCGCAACCGCCGCATCTTGATCTCGTCAGGCGAAACCAACGATCCGAAACCATGCGAAGTACTCAGCCCGATCGTTCTCGGAGTAGAGCAAAGAGACGGTTCAGCGGAAGCACTGCATACAGCAGTCAGAGCCCAAGCAGTGAACGAGGACCGCACCATCGAGAGAAAGAAGAAGGTTCGTGTGGAATCGATTGTCGATCGGGCAAGTCTCCCACGTTGGATTGTACATTGTAGCTGACAACTATGCTTCAGTCAAACCTGCGCCGCTAGGTGTTATTGGCATTTGCGCTCTCGATATCAAGGCCAGAAGCAAGCCGAGCCGGAACATTCTGAATCGCCTTATAGCGAACCGCGAGTTCGATGTGGTGGTTTTTGGTGACAAAACCATTCTCGATGAAGGTATGCCATTTCTTCGATTTCACCAGCCTCGGATTAGGAAAAAAAAATACAGGTCGTCTTTAATGTTTTCTTGAAAAGGATGGTGGTACTAACAGAAAATTTTTCGTATAGAGGTTGAAAATTGGCCAATGTGGTGAGCAATTCCCTTCTCGGTCAGCGTAAAGAGGATAGTGGCATGATCCCCTTGGCGTATCAACCAGATGACAAAAACAACAGACCACAGAACACGCAATATTGGCTAACAGTTTTCAGTGACTATTTAATATCATTCTACTCGGATGGGTTTCCTTTGGAAAAGGCTATTGCATATATAAAGACGAGGAAGCCCTTCTGCGTCAACGATGTGCCGATGCAAAAGATCCTTTGGGACAGGCGTGCGTGCTTGCGTCTGCTGGACAAGATTCAGGTTCGCACGCCAAAGCGGCTTGAAGTGACGCGGGACGGTGGCCCAGAGGTTCTCACCCCAGAAATGTCAAAATATATCAAGGAAGTGTCTGGGGTGACACTGGAACCCGCTGACCCCGAAAATACTCCACCACCAAAGAAAGTTGAACTTATAGACGACGGAGACGTTCTCAGTGTTGATGGAGCCCTTCTCAAGAAGCCCTTTGTAGAGAAACCAATCAGCGGCGAGGATCACAACATCATCATATATTTTCCAAAGAGCTCTGGAGGAGGAGCACGGAAGCTGTTCCGAAAAGTTGGAAACAAGAGCTCTGAATACATTCCCGAGCTCAACGTCCCCAGAGCCATCTCCGAACCCGAAGGCAGCTACATCTACGAAAGCTTTATGGAAGTGGATAACGCGGAAGATGTCAAGGCTTATACTGTTGGCCCTCAGTACTGCCATGCGGAAACCCGCAAGTCTCCAGTTGTCGATGGCATCGTTAGACGAAACACGCACGGCAAGGAGCTGCGCTATGTGACGAGTCTCGGTGCGGAAGAGCGAGAAATTGCTCGCAAGATTTCGACTGCTTTTGGACAGAGAGTCTGCGGATTCGATTTGCTCAGAGCTTCGGGAAAGAGCTATGTCATTGATGTCAACGGCTGGAGCTTTGTCAAGGACAATGAGGACTATTACGAGCATTGCGCCAGTATTCTTAAGGATGTCTTCATCAAAGAACGAATTCGCCGTGGCGGCATAACACCGCCGCCAGTTGCTTCTCCCGCCCCGTCTTCGGATGCCGACCCTATCGCAAAAGCAGGACAGACGATTACGGAGCACGAGCAATCAGGAGGCACAAACACCACCGGGGCTACCACCAGCCAGCCCATATCTGCGGCGAAGCCAAACAACAGCACGACGCAAGCTGAACAACCCAGTCAAGCTGAGTCCGCGCTAGTCCCCCCTAGCGGTACGGCATCGCCAACCATAGAGAGTGCGCGGACGTCCGTTGGCCAGAGCTCGGCAGGGAGCCCCTTGCTTCCACAGCCGCTGCTACCGCCTTCAGATGTTTTGTCACCCAGCGTTTTGTCATCAACTCCCAGGTCCAGCAAGGATGCATCACAATCTCCTGCTGGTCCATCAGCGCAGGAAGAGGACGTGGCTGAACCTACGCCTCCCCCTCCTCCTCCTCCAAAGCACTCGTGGAAGTTGAAGGGTATGGTTTCAGTTATCAGGCATGCGGACAGGACTCCCAAGCAAAAGTACAAGTTTACTTTCCACACTGAGCCTTTTATCGACCTCCTTAAAGGCCACCAGGAAGAAGTGCTCCTTATTGGAGAGCCTGCCCTGGCGAGCGTGATACAGGCCGTAGATGTCGCCTACATACAAGGTGTTGAGGACCGAGAAAAACTTCGATCTCTCCGAAATGTCCTTGTTAAAAAAGGAAGCTGGGCTGGAACCAAGGTGCAGATTAAGCCCATGTTCCGCAAGAAGAAGAAGGAGCCAGTGCCGGAAGCTGAGGAAGCTCCCCAGCCGGGCCAAACCGGCGATAGCACGCCCCTGGTCCCAGGAGACGATGCAGATAAAGCTGAGGGGCGATCATCCAAACGACATGATTCAGTTTCAGAAGTCACCATGTCAAAGTTTACCGCCGCGGAAGAGAGCCTAGTCCTCGACAAGCTCCAGCTCATTGTCAAATGGGGTGGCGAGCCGACCCATTCGGCAAGGTACCAGTCACAAGAGTTGGGAGAGAATATGCGTAATGATTTGATGCTGCTCAACAGGGATATCCTCGACGAGGTCCACATCTATAGCAGCTCCGAGAGGCGAGTTACTGCTAGCGCACAGATCTGGGCATGCTCCTTTTTAGGCGAGAAAGAGCTCCCGGAAGACTTCATCACCATCCGTAAGGACCTTTTGGATGACTCTAATGCCGCCAAAGATGAAACAGACAAAGTCAAGAAGAAGCTTAAGGGGCTGTTGCGTGAGGGCAATGAACGTCCAGCACAGTTTGCCTGGCCTGAGAACATGCCGGAGCCGTCAGAGGTCCAGAACCGAGTCGTACAACTAATGAACTTCCACCGCCGAGTGATGCAGTACAATTATGGTAAACTACACAACAGCAACGCTGCCACGTCCCTGACTGCCATCTCTAGCTCCAGCACCGAGAAGCTCAATGGGGAGGGATCTAGTTCGTCGCTTTCGTCAGCACTATCGCAGGCTAATGCAGTCACCAACATCCAGCCCAGATGGTGTTGCGGAGAGGACGCGGATCTCTTCCGCGAGAGGTGGGAGAAGCTCTTTACGGAGTTTTGCGACGCAGAGAAGGTGGATCCTAGCAAGATCTCTGAGCTCTACGACACGATGAAGTTTGACGCCTTGCACAACCGGCAGTTTTTGGAGTGGGTGTTTACCCCGCCGCGAAGCATGCTCGAGGAGGAGTATGGTGTCAAAGATGGTAAAACAAAGGACGGCGAGGATGTCGCCGCCGGTAAAGGGTCGTCGGCGGCGGCGGATGACGGCAAGGCGACAGGGGCAACTCCCGACAACTCAGACAAGGCTGACAGCTCCAACCGGTCGGCAACAGTACGCAAGCTCTTCCGGCGAAGATCCTTCCTCAATGGCCTCCGCCACATGAATGACGAGGCGCCCCCTGAGCAGTACTTTAGGCTGTATAAGAGCAATAGCGGCGCGGCGGATAAGACGGATCCGCGGAACGAACCGCTTCAGGAGCTGTACCGGCTGGCCAAGATTCTTTTCGATTTCATCTGCCCGCAGGAGTACGGTATCTCGGATAGCGAGAAGCTGGAAATCGGACTTTTGACATCCCTGCCGCTCCTCAAGGAGATTGTCCAGGATCTGGAGGAGATGCAGGCCTCCAACGACGCAAAGTCCTTCTTCTACTTCACCAAGGAGTCGCACATCTACACCCTGCTCAACTGCATCATCGAAGGCGGCATCGAGACCAAAATCAACCGAAGCACCATCCCTGAGCTGGACTATCTCTCGCAGATTTGCTTTGAGCTGTATGAATCGGAAGTCAACCCGCCTCCCGAGGATGGCGACGAGCCCACTTTTGCTTATAGCATCCGCATCACCATCAGCCCTGGGTGCCATGTCTTTGATCCCTTGCACGTCCAGCTGGATAGCCGGCACTGCATCGGATGTGCGCCGCGGCGCAGTCTCACGCCCCATCTAGATTGGCTGCAGGTCATCAAGACCCTACGCGCCAAATTCAATCAGTATGTTATTCCCCCTTTAATTCCCCTCCTCCCCTTTCGTTTTCGGCTCTTGTCTGGTATAAGCTTGTTTTGTTTTCGTTCTGTCAGTGATCTCGTTAAGAAAGTACGGTGGCTAACATGTTTATGATATAAAGGGTTAAACTGCCAAAGACGTTCCTCGCCATCAACCTGTCAGATGCCTTCACCTTTGAAGAGCTCGAAAGACATGGAAGCGATCAGGAGGGTGGCCTCGAAATGAAGTCAACAACCCATGTAAGGGATAAGGCAGCACCCGCTGATGCCGGCAACGAAGAAAGCAGCTGCGCGGTCGTCGACGACGAAGCTGCTCCTATCCCCGAACCCGAGGGTCCCATTGTCAATCCCACTTGATGCTTGATTAGTTTAGCCCTATAAGGCGAGACAACGATCATGCCTTGGTGGGGATGACAGCGATGCCCCGGCTTCAGAATAACCTTGATTCTCTTTCCTTTTTCTCTTTCTTTCTCGTTCCGCTAGGGGGATGTAAGGATGTTTTTCTATCCTTACTGGGGTACCCATACATAAGACAGCTCTCTCCTAGGGCTGTCGGCGTGTTTTCCTCTCGGACTCTATTTTTTGACGACGATGTTTATTCTTTAAGAGTCGTTGAAACATGCCACGCCCTGACGTCGAAGCCGAGGCTTGCCGACACAGCCGCCAATACTACAGAACATGTTCCAAACGTCATGTGTTCTGATTCAGCCTCCGTTGTGACTTGTCGGAAATATCCGTGTCAGGGCCCGGGGCGTCTCGGAAGGATCGCATAGTCCATGGGCATCGCGCGCGCGGTAATCGGAATCGAAGTGGGAGAACGCCTTTGCCATGTGTCAAGTGAGATGCATAGTCGGGAATAACAACATTTTAGATAAGGGGCTTTGTTTTACATCACTCTTCTTGTCTCTCTAGGATCAAGGATATTGGAATGGTTACAGGGAAAGGGGGAGGGGGGAGGGAGGGGTTTGCATATAGATAGGTAGAAACTTTGCATGTTTAGGCTGTTTTTCTTTCCTCGAGACTTCATCCTTGGAACCAATAGATGGCAATACATCTTTAAGATGATAATCGTTGTTTCGATTAATCACAAGTGTGCAGTAGTGTAGATGGACGACGAATTATTATGTAAATGCCATTCTCTCAATTATCCTAGCATTGGCGGGCCAATGGGAAGACATCTCCAGAGTTACATGATGTTATGTCACCCCTCCTGAGAGCATGCAAAGACAATTTGTCTCTGACCACTACAGTAAGCATTTCCCTCACTCTCATGAGAGAAGTGACTCCACAGCTTTGCATCAAACGTAATGGCAGTAGAGCAGTACCATTAATAGCATGTCTTGGCAGCAAAAAGTCATGCGCAAAGTCATGCGCGAAGCCATCAATACGTCAAAAACACCCCTGCTACTCACTGCAAGCCCCGGTTTCCATCACGGCTGAAAACGGGTTCATTCTCTGGCCGTCCCAGCTGTGTGTGATTTAGGCAGACACAATTTGAGCCGGCTTCCCACCACCAGCGGCCTCGAGGGCGCGCTCGGTACAACACCCTAGAGGATGACTTGTCTCACCGTCCAGAGATGGCAAAAGCTGCTCCCCAATCAACGTCAGACCCAGGAACTTGGGCACGGGAGGAGGCGCATTAGCGCTGGTTCAGGACCTTGTCTAGCGTGCCGGCGCAGCGGTGCTGGTAGCATGACCAAACTTGCAGTAGTGTTCCCTGATACCCATCAAGGAATCCGGAGCGGCCGCCTGGGGGGTGTGATGGGTGATATGCTAAGTACCTGTATTTTAGGTACGGCTATTGCGGAGAGGTTTTGGAATTAATGCTGCTACGAGTACGTAGTGGCATGCCATCCCATCTTTGACGGGTCTCTTGGCGATGCTGCTATGGCCAAACACGTGGTCCTCGGCACTTCGTTCATATTGCTGACAGGCCAAGTCAGCAGACTAACAGACTCGGGGCTGCATCGAACATATGTATCTTGAGCCCTGCCTGGGTTCGAGTACGCAAGATCCCAAGGGTCGTGCTCGCTTTGTCGGCATCGGTAAGCACTACAATTCCGTAGGCCATATATGGCAACTGATTGCTGTGGAAGGCTCCCGTCAAGGTATAAGATCTGAAATGAGTAATCGAGTTCCAAAGCAACAGATATTCAGTAATACATAGGAGTCTTCATACGCCACAGCCGCTTTCAAGGAGCTGAGATACAAGTAGAGTTGCGGACCGGACTAGTACGTTGATGGATAGCTTGTGCCCGCCCTGTTTTCATAAACGCCGAGCCGGCGGCGCGGTGAACAGGGTAGCCGATAGGTGTGCTGTGAAAACGGGAGCAGTTAGCCGGGATCCCCGATCGTGTCTAAGAATACCCCAGAAGTCGATTTCTAGAATATACCTGTCTACCGTGTCGCTCAAGACCATTCGCTGGTAGTCCTGGGATATACGAGTAGACCACCTATGAGACCAGTGAACAGCTCAATTTTGCAATGGCCCATAACGCACGTATAGACATTTTAGAACTCCGAGAGATGCCTCTTTGATCCAAAATCGCCTGGTCAACTTGGGAACCAGCTTCCGATTTCAAATTCCAAAAGCCTAGCTGATTGCAATCGAAATATCTTGTCTCGTGTTCCAGGAGGCATTTGCTGCACAACGGTACATCATTGAAATCGGCAGTAACGCCGAGGTAGATCGCTTACAAAGCGGGAATGAGTACGGAGTAAAGTATGTTGAGATGTCGAAATTGGAGTACACCTGTAAACACCAAGCGAGACTATTAAAACGCCAGCGCCAGATGTTGCAAGGGGCCATGCTCGCCGGCAACGGGGCTTGATGTAAGAGCCGTCAGTCCGTATTATAACCAACATGGCGCAGATGGCGCAGATAAAAGTCGAGGTTCACGGGCGGCGTTTATGCCACTACACCCGCAATCAGGATTTGCACAGGCCACAAGTCATCCCATCTGAGAGCGTCATTGGTTTGGAAAGATTCTCTTCAAACTTGATTATGCGCCGGCGTCGGATGAAGGCCATGTTCCGGGCATGGCCGCGCCGTCCTCACCTTTTCGAGCCAACACAGTGGGGCCAGTCAGCGGCGTGTCTGCCATTGTTCGGGTGCCAGATGTGCGTCCTCTCATATGTAGGGAGTAGGTAACGCCGAGAACACCGGAGCTGCATCATCTTCAAATGACTCGATCACCACGCTGAACAGGGAACACGGAGCACTGGGAAAAGATGGCTCATCTCCTACCGCAGCAGTCACATGATAAACCACTAGTGCGGGTAAGGGTAAAGAGATGGACAATAACCACGGCCGGGGGAGCTGTTTCATCATTCCAGCCAGCATTCAGAGGCCTCATGCGTCCGGGAATAAAGTATGTACATACAAGTAAAACGGCGCCCAGACCCTGGCCCTGTCAGCCGATAGCCGGACTGGGTTGATATGTAGAAAGCCCGTCCATGCAAGTTTTAGGTGCGATGTGATGCGAACCAACCGGAATCGAGTGCCGGTGCTTTAATGGCTAGATCGTCGGACTGTGGTCAACCACCTTGGTCGACTCATCATGACTCTCAAGGCTGGTGTCGTCAATGTGCACGAAGATCTGCATCTGCTAAAGACAACAAGCCAGGACCAAGGAAAATATGCGACGGCTGCTGAGCAAACTCTTCCGTGAGGGCCGAGCTTGGAACTATTGGGGACATCTGTTATACGGATTCAGTGGGCGGCCGTGATTGTGGGTTGAGACTGAAGCAAGAAGAAGTTGAGCTGTGTACTTTGTACCAGTAGAAAGCCGGATGCCGGAAGAGAGGTGGTAGGAGCGCAGCAGTAAGGATTCCATGCGACTGTGATTTCAGTGCCGTCGCTGTCTGCCGGCCAGCTTTCCCGCTGCTCTCTGCCGATTTCATCCTCCTCCCTCTCGGCTGGGGTTGCTGGATCTGGAACGCTGGGCTACGTGTTTCAATGATTTATGGCGCAGCACACACTTGCGAAATCCATTCTTCTGATAAGTGTACTCGTATACCCACGGCTGGGGATGATAGGCTGGCGGCTTAGGATATGAATGCATTGTTGATCGACGTAGCCCTGTGACTTTTGGTTGGTGGTCAATTGCAGTTGCCAATCGCACAGCAACCGATTGCTTTAGTTGATCTGTACGAGTGCAAATAGCATGCGTCTCGGTAATACAACGCTCTTGGTGCTGCCGGGAATGGCTTCCGGTCATGCCGCCCATACGAGGTCGGCGATGGTAATGGTGTGAGCGCATGGTTACGTTTGCAGGTGGCTTACCCTCCTGTAACCTTGGACAGATAAGTCATGTTTGGGAATCATTCGTGGATGAGGACGACATGTCGTTTTCTCAGCATGTCATGCTGCTGAGAGCATAGATTAGCTGGACTGCGTGGTTACAATGGTCTGCTCGGATGTGGCACCTACGAGACAAGCCGGCCGTACCTTTCATGTAAGGGTTAGCCAGGGCCCCATAGCCAGAACGGATGAGTAGAGCAGTCATATATCGGCCGCGGCAATAGCTCAGGCATCCTGCATGCAAGGACAGCAAGCCATGTTTGAATGCTTTGAGAAGCAGAGTCGTATGGAGGGGGCGGGCTAGATTGCGTCCATGGAGTAGTAGGATGCAGGCGGGGGTGGGAGAAGAGCCAATGTCATCCCAGGTGCTCCTAGTGCGACGATATTACGTGCTTGTACCAAGTTGATACGCACTTGGTCAATCCCGGGAGCTGAGCAGCCACGGCATCATCGCAGCACAGATACCTTGGATGGCCATTGATGGCGGGCCTTGTGCGTGGAAGAAGGGCAAATCGTATATAAAACAAAGCATCGAGCTCGGAGTACGTGGTAAGATGTGACAGGAGCAGAAACGGCGCCAGGATTCGCTAGCCGTTAAGCTACCGGCGGCAGGCAGGCGGTGGCGCACGGCGAATCGTAGATCGGCTGGGTTTGGCAGCGAGTGAGTGGCACATGTGCGACTACATGTATCAATCAGCACGATCCTGTTGTACAGCGAGATGAGTTCACTGTAACATGGCATGGGGCGCGAACCAGGGCAGGCCGGTTCCCCGTGCTGTGCTGCGCAGCCACGCCCGGACAAAGGTGTTTTGCCTCAATGCCGTTGCTGGCACTGACACAGGCGTAGGCGCAGGCATATGCATGTGCGAGTATTCGTCTTGCAGCGCTGCACATCAATCAATCATACCCAGCACCTCTTGTACCATGGATGACAACTGGGTAAAGCAACTTGGCAGGGGTTGCGGAGCCTTTGTTGTCGGCCATGCGGGGTTTCAAAAGAAGACAGACAGTTGGCGGCGGAGATGATTGGTCGCTGTGCTGCGGCGGCGAAGATGATATTTGACGAGATGGCGGTTGAAGGGTGAAAAGGGTGAACGTATCAAAATGTGGCCAAGCCGATGGGGAGGGAGAGAAGAGGCAAGGTGGTGGTGACAACAAAGAAGAGAGAAAACACGGGTGGTCAGTGTGCGTACCCAAGGTGTGAGAGAATGATGATAGGCCCAAAACACTGGCAATCGTTCTTTTCTCTGAGTTTATTTGTTTATTTGCTTTTTTCTTTTCTTTCCTTTATTCATTACATGTCATTTTATTAGAGCCTATCATTTTAGTTCCTTTTCTGGGCTACTCTTGTTGTCTCCTTCCTCCTCCTTTTTCTTGCTTTTCCCGTGCTCTTTCCTTTTTCCAAACGGAACTTGGGCGGCGAACCAAAACAGCAGTTTCACAGAACCAACAAAGGAAGCAGTCGTGGAATAGCGGGGCATTTTATTCGCTGACATTCTGTGTACCAAATAGGGAAATAGGCCCCCTGTCATCTTGTTTGTGCTTGCCGAGAGCATCATGCCCTGTAGTACAAGTGCGATACGAACAAGTTTTACAGATACGAAGTAGTGGCAGGTACTTTTGCAAGTATTAACGCAGCGTGCCATGCAGTCCATCAGCCTACAGTACCTAAGAGTAACACGGTACGTACAAGGCTCGCTAAGCCACAGATTTCCGCGTCCCTTGTTGGATGAGGTTAATTTGAGTCCCAACCTAACATGAAGCATGGAATACTTGCAAGGTATCAAGGTAATCAATCCATCTCACGGAATACCTTACCTTACACGCCTGAATTTCTTGGTAAGCTCCCCTTACATAAGCCCGTCGGGCAATGCTCTCGGGCAACACTTCAAATTGCACGGGCACGTCCAGGTCCACGGTTTGAATCACACTACCAAGTATTACAAGAGCACTAAACACCTTGTCCGGGACATCTTCCAGCATTTCCCCGATGTCTGTCCGTGTCCGCGGGAATTGATGCGAGGTTCCGGAATGCCGCGTCCTTTTCTCCTTGCTTTTCTTTTTGTGTCTTCCCTCGAGCATTACACGTACCCTGGCCATCAAACGATTCATCCCACATGCAAACATACACACGTCTCGTACTGAGCAGGCTTTGTGGGTGGTGTGGGTGGTAAGAGAATATCAGGCAACTCATTGCGGGCCATGGGGTGGGTTAAAAGCTAGAACGCCTTGGATATCCATTGAGGGGGATAAGTAGAGAAAAAAAAAAGTAGCAGCCTGAGACACCACCCTGAGAGATGAGACCACGAAGTATTAGTCGTCCAAAGTAAACGCCTCAAAATGCGAAAACCAGCGCAGAAGAGATGAGGGCGTCTTTTCTCCCCTTCGTTTGGCCAGGTTCAATGACAACAATGCTGTGGTCGAGACTCCGAATCTCATGCCAAGGCCAATCAATGCGGCATGCAAGAAAGCGTGTAAAGAGTGATAACTCACATGTAGTAAACAAAAGAATTACCTTAAATCACCATTGGGCGTTCCCATGTGAGAGATGCTGCGCATTGGACCCAAACCGGTCTCGTTTGCATTAGCTGGCTCGCTTGTTGGCGCCGGTGCGAAAGCCCCAGGCAGGGAGCAGAGATGCGGGCGGTGCCTACAGCAGCTGAGTGAGAAAACAACAGCTCTAAGATCGCATTGGCTGTTGGGCTGCATACCGGTGAAAAGAAGCTGCATGCTGCTGCAAGCTCTACTGCAGGCTCTACAGCAGGCTACAGTATCTTTGCAGCAGCGCGAGATCGTCCCACGGCTAGCTCCAGACTCGGTACATTTGCCCAAGGTTGGTTGAGATGCCCTAATGAAATGCAAGTGCAGATGTACTTTGGTCTTGGGGGAGCGCCTCTCATTGGTCAATTGGTGCGCTGAATTACTCTGTTAAGCCATCCCGCTATAAGAGCCTAGTCGATGTACCTGGGCCAACTCAAGCCACCAGATTGAGAGATGTTAGTAGTACTAGATTAGCAGCCAGGGCAGTGAGAAAAGAAATCAATCACATCGGCTTCATGTCCTCCCTCGCTTCGCAATTGAATCCTGTGGGTCAGTATCTCCCTCCTCGCTAGGGCTAATTTCATCAAGCCTGCTTTTGCATACTTCGAAGCAGGCAGAGCTTGCGAGATGCTACCTCGGGAAAAGGGTGCCTTAGTACCCAACCGCTACCCCCATACGGGCTGAAAAAGCACAGGTCTGGACCTGTAACGAGGCAAGATACGGAGTGCATGCCCGTACATGCATGAGTGCAGCTAATGTATGAGAAGCCTTGTTTCCATATGCAAAGAGCAACGGCAGATTCTCAGCCTCAGTGTATCCTGGCTCTATGGAGTTACTCGTATGGTGTCAGTCAGTCTCGCTGCCTTACCTCACTCAAGTCCTTTCGCCGAGCACCTTCCTCGCCACGCTTTGGCAGAAAAAAACAAAACACACCGCTCCCATGGCGCGGCAAAATGATTCAGCAAGACTGATTCAGTCAACATCTTGGCCTGCTTCATCCTCCTCCGTGTTTTCGGTCTCGTTCCAAGGGCGGGCCGCCCGTCTCCATCTGCTTCCAGCTTCGGCTCAGTGCCAGGCTCCAAACGGCGCCGACACACGCAAAGCCCTGCCTGCAAGGACCCCACCGAAGAGCCCTAAATAAACAGCATCCGACATGAGGCGCTGCTGTCAAGGTCCACGCCGGGGCCGGCTGAGGGAAGAGACGAGAGAACCACGGCGTACATCATGGACGGCAGACGTGCGGTAAACTGCTCACCTGGAACAAGCAAGTGGTCATACAAGTCCATACATGTAGGCTGTCACCCGCTCGTCTCACCCTCTCACTTTCGCTTTCGGCGCATCTTGATCCCATCTAGGACAAGTGTCGTCAATACGGGCCTGGCTGGAGCTGGGAACTTTTCCCTTGAGCGGCCCCATTCCGTTAGCCGGTAGGGCTACATGCGGCGTACGAGTCTTGGAGATTAGTCGTATGTCTGTGCCGTTCTTGTTGAAGCATACGAGCCCGAGTACTTGCAGGTGCGCAGGTGTCGTGTATGACTGCCAGGGTTGTTCCGCAATGCCCCGGGAGAGATGCTTCCTTGCCAGATACTCAAGGTGCGTCATGTGTTTGCATGTACATGCAGCACCCGCACCCGTACGTACGTTGACGTGGTCTGCCATGTATGAGGCCCAAACGCACATCTTCGCAGCCTTTTGCTGCATGAATCAGCCTGTCTCGGAACGACGTGGCCGGCATACAACTTCAGCCCAAGCAAGCCATCAGTTTACACTCACCACCACCTGCATTACAAATGGCAGCAAAAAGCACCAATGTGAGTTCTTGCCGAGAATTAGGCCTGGCCGCTCCCAGAGTCGCAAGTGGGCGCAGTTTAGCTTACTGCTACTTGTAGTAGCTCTTATTTAGGTGACCCGTGGTGTCTTTCACGCTCGTCCTAGTGCTAGACAGGTCCAGGGGTGAAAGCCCGCTCCCGTGTCTCCGGGCAAGTCAGACCCTTCCTTTGGGAGAGACTTGAGCGGCGCTTGCGGGTCGGGTCAGCTCGGAGGGGTGTACGTTTTCTCTTCTATACATACAACACGGAGTCGAGCAGTGATGATGACGATGGCCTTTTCCCACCCCGAGCTAGTCGTTGACAAACCGGGGGTCTGGCCTTGACCGTTTTGGAATGTTTGCACCCCTGTGCTGAGGCTCTGTTGGCTGCTAGCCCCGGTCGAATCGCCCGCAGCGTGACCAGCAGACAGGTAACAGCGATCTTTCCGGTTCAAACGGAGAGTTGCGTCCGTCCGCGCGTGTTTGAGCGCATCATCTGCTTTGGCCGTCGACGGTTCCAGGGCCAGGGCTGGAGGGGGCCAGGGCCAGGGCCAGGAGGGCTATGCGCGATGATCTGATTATCCTTCCATCCCGCCGGGTCGCCGTGCTTCTGCATCTCCACAGAGGGAGGCACCTTGCAATGTACTCTTTGTTGCTTGCATGAGAGAAGAGAGAAGAGGAGAAGAGATTCGAACCATTTGAAATTCAGTGAAGCGAT
Source organism: Trichoderma breve (assembly GCF_028502605.1). NCBI lineage: Eukaryota > Fungi > Ascomycota > Sordariomycetes > Hypocreales > Hypocreaceae > Trichoderma > Trichoderma breve. The sequence continues at coordinate 4,709,054 of NC_079232.1, forward strand.
TTGATCCAGTATAGCTAACCTCAAAGTCCAGATGCGCTCTATCAGGCATTGATCTTTGCTGCCTCAAGCCCCAGATGGACAGTTGGGCTGCAGAGCACCTGCTGGGTACCTCGAGGGACGCAGAGTGCGCAGAGAAGGTACCTTGCCTTGCATTGCCTTGCTTTGTGGGCTGCATGTAAGTAAGTACCATTTATATTAAGTTGCGTGTACATATGCATTGATGCATCCTTGCCTTGGCCTTGCTGTCTCTATTCACATGCAGCCAATTCATCCCTTGCTTGACGTTTTCAACCACACACCCCCCTTCCTTTCCTTTCAATCTTCTCCTCCTCCTCAGCGTTTCCATTCCCTTCTCTTTTCTGCTCCATCATCACATCATCTCATCCTCGTCCTTGTCCTCAACCCCTCTACCCCTCCCCCTCGACCATCCTTGCACGGGTTTTGCAACTTTTGTTGTCAATTACCAACAGGAAAAGGCGTGATTGACAATTAATATCCTTCTGCAGAGGCTCGTGTGGCAAGCAGCCCGCCAGTTCACTTCTCCTGCCATTGATTGATTCCGTTCATCGTCGTCAAACACACTCCCGCTTCGTCGCCTTCCAGAAACACTTCGGCACTTGTCTACCGCCGGAACTGGCTCCGGTGTTACATCTCTGTCGGCACCCGCTCCCGCATCCCCGTTTTCTTCCCGGTGAGGATCAAACAAACGCCTTGTTGGTTTGTTCTATTTTTGTTGATATACCCTGGCCAGGCTGTTTCGTCACTTAGTCGCAATCGTCGGGCACGGATGTTTAGCTTTACATCGTCATACTGCTCCAGATTTTGACAGGCCACGCCCGGCTTATCGAACCCTCCCCCTGCTTTCACGTCCCGTGCCTCCCAGCGTATGTAATATCCCTGAAAGCCCAGTAGTAGTGTTTGAACGAGGAGCTACTACTAGGAGCTTTTTTGACAAACGCGGGTAGAACTGGTTGCCGAGCTCAGTACGCCGATACTACTACATATAAGGTTGCTATTCGCAGCCCTCCGGTCTGTCGCTCACAGCCATCAACACTCAACCATTCACGTCTATATAACACCTTGATTGTTCACACATTGTTCACGCATTGTTCACTCAAAGCCTCTTCTTCATCTCTAACAAGCTTTTATCTTTTAAGAAACTCTCCACCGTTGAAAACTTAAAGAGACACATTCATCTCTTGTAAGCCGCCACAGTCTGACATCCATACCAAGGCTCTATCTACTACATCATCTATTTGCATCAGCCGCCTTGAGTCAAAGTTGCTTGGCTTCACACTGTCTAAATTCTTATTGTTCTTTGATAGAATCAGTCAAAGAATCTATCTCTTTCAGAGACTTCATCTCTGATAGCCAGCCAACTCCTCCTGACTCAATCACAAGGCTCTGCTAAGCCGACCATCAACCGCAAACCCAATGACAATGGCAGTCTCTTGCGCTCACTCTTTTGTCATGATCAAGTCTGACAATACCCTCGTTCAGTGGGTTTGCCAGCATTGCCGGTCGGGACCTCACTGGGCCATCTACGAATGCACATACTGCAAGCTTCATCTTTGCCGCCCATGCACCCAGGCAGCCTAAGCTAGTGAATCAGCAAAGGCTGATATCGACAACAGCTACCGGATTGACCATTTTCATGGCAGGCCATCTGGGGGGATTCTCTTTCTCCTCGGTCAATCCTGGTTGGTTGATGATGCCGCCGTCGCTATTCATCTTGAATGCGGCCCATTACCCCCTTATTACGACGACCAATTCTCTCTTGGCGAGCTACTCGCTCGCTAAGAAAACTAACTGATACGGCCTCGACGAATCATGACCATCTTTGACAACTTTTTTCCTTTGTTTTGCTTTATAACTGCACATCTTACTCAGCAGCATCCCTATTTTGCCCTTTGTGCAAACCGATTGACAACTGCAAATAGCTGTACGGCCACAATGCCAGAATTGGTTTTGCCTGCAGTATTACCTGCAGAAGCAGCGGTGTTTGCCCCCGGTCATGTTCATCGTTTACAAACTTCCATGCAGTTGGAACTGCAAGTCCCACGTGGGCAGCTCCCTTTTTGGCGACGCGCCCCATAAGCTGGTACAAGGCACCCCTGCTCCGGATGTTACTCTGCTAGTGGACACAACTTGGACCTATGAGATGGCTCTCCAGGGCATCAAGACGGGATTCGGCGACTCTAGAATCGGAAGCGGGGAGGTGTGTGGTGGCCGCGACCTGGCAGCCTTCGTCCTCATCATGCTCACCGGTGACTTACTTCGCCTCGTATTTCCCGTTTACCCTATTCCGTTTGGAAAGGACAAGGGCTGGGACAAGGTGCTGGGCGGAGCTTTGGCCTTCCGTTCATGATCAGGGTTTTGTCTGACAAGGTGCGGCACTCTACGCTGAAATAGCCGTTTGCCCTGCTTTGTCTTGGTCACCAGACTTGTTATTTCCCTTTTTGCTTTGTTTTCCCTCTCTGGTTTTGGTATGTTGGAGTCTTGATATTTTTGGGACAATGGTTGGTCTTTGCGTTTTGTTTGAAGGGCCTGGGTTTTGGGATTAGCTTTTTGGCACTTGGTCAGTGCCGTTCTCTCATGACCGTTGACCGGCGCAATTTGAGATTTAGATGGATGGAACGGGGCTATCCCAACGTACGAGTAACCCCACGGATAGACTGGTTTGTCGTAAGGCAAGGAAACTCCAATCTGGAGACATGAGCATGACTTCATAGATAGTAAATAGACATGGGACACAATGATTACATTCAACACACCACTTGTCATACGATTCTGTGTAATTCCTTGGTAATGGTGAGCAATTACATACTCGTACAGATCAACGGTTGAACAGTAGTAGGGCGAGCAATTCTGGATGCGAGTCAGTTTCACGCCCCCCTAGACATTGGTACAACACGCTGATTTGGCTTTGTCTTGGACGAGGTCTACGGGATAGTATTTCGTTCTGTAAAGATTACTATGTGCTATTTCACGCTGCCATCAGCAAGGGGACTGAAACTACTCTTTATGTGTTCCGTTCCTACACTTCATCTCAGCTGGTTACTAGCAATCTACTAGTTTGAGGAAGACAAGCGAGAGATGCATCTCCTTTCATAGAGAGGACAGGAGGAAAAGAAATCGAGTGGTTCGTTTCCAGTGGACAAGGAACGAAGAAAACGAAGTTGACTCGCAATTTGCTTTTAATAGGGAGAGAAGAAATACTAAAGAATTATTCCGAGATTCTATCGATCTCTGATTTCCTATTCTATGGATTTGCGTCTTCTGTGAAGCACGATGTTGGTACTCCTCCCGCGGGAAGACCGAAAAGGAAGCAAAAAAAGGCTGTGATACAAGATTTGCCGTGCGAGGCGATCTAATCCTGTGCCATGTGCGGCACAATGGGATCTCCCCATGTTGGGCGGGTGATGTAACAGCAATACCCTTGTGACGGGCAGGTCATATGGGTAGACGGATGCAATAGTTTGCTTGCTTTCTTGCTTACTTCAATCCGAGGCAAGACTGGACAAAAGCAGGTTTTGGCTGAGTAGTCAGAGAGTAGTGCCGGTAGTGCTACTCGTGTTTAAGGAAAAAAAAAGGCAACCTCCGAAAACTGATCTACGCATATCGGTAGAAGCGAGCAATCGTCTTATCCTTGTACGGCCAATCCCACACTGGCCTCTCGCTCATCCTCTTCGTCACAGCCACCTCATCTCCAACTGATACGTCAACTCCGTCTAGGCCGTCAACTAAGAACGCATACTTTCCAAAGACGGGCGTCCACTTGGACCCTGCATCGACCCGTCGATCCGACATGAGCTTCTTCAAGAGCATGCCCTTCTCGCCCTCGCCGAACCGCCCCGTCTCGTAATCGACGTTGAGGGAAGTACACCGGTTGCACAGCTTCGTCATGGCCAGGGTAGGGCGGCCGCCGATGGACAACTCAGCCCAGAAGTCCTCTTCGAACTCGCCCTCGCCATCACCGTCAACCACAATGTTGGGGCGGAACTTGACGATATCCACGGGACCGCTGGAGAGACGGGCGTTGACGTTGCCGAGTGACTTTTCGGTCACGACGAGGTAGGCAGCCATATCTGAAAAGGCCAGCCAGTCCGCCTCGGGTTGCTGCCGTTGGCATTGATCTCCCCATACGAAACTAGATAGATAAGGAAGCCAGCCCTGTTTGGCGGGAGGCGCAGCAGAGACAGCGGGCTGAGCTCTAGGTGAGAAGGTGCCAAAAACAGGGCGACGCTCGTCACCGATGTAGCAAAGGATAGTCTGGAAGCCGAAGCAGGCTGTGAACCACTCGTCGAAATATGCCCCCATTCGATAAGCGTCAACCATGGCCTGGTGAAGGTTGATGACCTGCCGGTCGAGACCCGAGACGTCAGGATTCAGAGGCACGCGGAGGACGACGCTCTGTTCCGGACGCGGCGGCACCAGCGGATCTCTCGGGGGCTGATATCGTACATGAATCTCATCGCCAACAATCTCCTGGACGAAGCGGCTGCACTCGGGATACCGGTCAAGCTGGATCTTGGCCAGCTGCCCGTCGTCGCCGACTTTGAAGAGCATGAAGCGCCTGTCATACTTGACCCCCTGGGGGCCAAGATGAGCATTGTGGAGCGGGATGCCGCGGAGGGCCTTGATAGGATAGACCCAAATCTGGGGTAAGAGAGGAGTCGTCAGCAACCTTAAAATCGTTTGACTGCCCTGTCCGGCTGAGATGCTTACATACCGCCGTTATCTTCATGGCTGGCGCGGCTGAGGAGCGAATTCAATAGGGCTGGAACCAAGCAACGCGATCCGATTTGGATCAAGAAAAAGAAAAGAAAATACGTCGTTCTGTCCGAAATGCTGCCCGCTGCTCTTGTACAATGTCGAATTCCTGTGAATCATGTACTCGCGCGTCCGTAGATACATACTATTTTAAGCCAAAGGGCCCGATTACCCAGATCGGTCATCATGCTACGGGTCTGGCGCGCCCTTCCTCGGCAATTGATGTGCTAAGATGCGCCTTGTCCTTGTTGTTTGGCATTGATTGCAAAGTAAGCAACTAATAGGCTGTCATTCATCCTTCCGCGGAAGCGGTCCCTAGACTCTTCGGCTTTAGGCAATGGGCTTTATTTTTCGCTGTGCGTGGGGGCAGCGATACATAGCATGGGAGTCGGCGATTACGACTTGTATAGACACGCTGATAATTCCGTCGCGTGCCGGACTTTGACGAATGCGATTAGACACTATTCGCGGAGCCTGACATCTCGCCTTCCTTTTCGGCCTGCTCATCTTTCGTATATCATATCATCGTGTTCGCATCTTCGCCTAGCTGAATATTGGAATCCCCTAGCGATATTTTGCTTTTGATGTCCGTTTAGCCGAGAATCAACGCGGGCAGCTAGACGCCATAGCGGCGCTCAAAGCATCTCGCAAACAATCCAAACTGACTCATGGTCCGCCTAGTCAAAAAGGGAGTAGCAGGATGAGTCTCCAGAAGATTGTCTGGGTGAGACGGCTATGATCAAGTCAAGATACAGTCAAAGATCTTGCCCAAAGTCAATCTTGGCGTTTCTATTCCCTCTTCCTCCCCATAGACGCCAGTTGCAGGGACCAAGAACGCGGGCGTACTCATACAGATGTGTAGCCCACAGAGTCTCTGCTGCAATGCGTCTCCAGGCAGAGATGATCATCCTTTCCCAGGGCCCAAAATGAGTAAAGCTTATTAACAGGTGCACTGACAGGACGCTAACGACTCCTCGCGTCGTCGTCTAACGATAGTGCCAAGCTGTCCGACCTACTCGACAACCAAAGCAACAATTATTTCGTTTTGAGAGTTGGATCATATTCCTCCACAGCCGGAGCCGTAGCCGTGATTCGTCATCAGAGAAAGCATGTATGACTTCAACGGTATGCACTCCGTACTCCATACGAGACCAGAAAGATAAATGTCCAACTCTGGGGAGCGGGGAAGAGGGGGATGCTACCTTGTTGAGTGGATGGATACCTTGAACATCAACGAGCATGTGTGAGCGAAACCCCCACTAGGCTCTGCGATTAATGCTACCAGCATGCTGGAGATCTCTGACGTATCGACAGGGCGCTCGGCCATTGAAAGCAAGCTGTAAATCCCTTGTCACTGGGGGTTTGATGAGCGCCGACACGCTACACGCATACGAGTACTCGTAACACGAGTACTCAACGTACCCTAAAGCCTTGTTAATAATTTTCTGTGCGCCCTACCGGCTCTCACGGCCGGTTTGTCTCGAAATCTTGCTCAAACATCATCACGACATTCCGTTAAAACCGCCTTGGCAAGAAAACGGAGCGGTCTCAACTGCTCAAATACGTAAATAGTCGGCACTGAGAGTTCGGACGCGTACGCTCTGTACGTCAGCAGTGGATCGGATAACCCTTGTTCTTCCGTTGGGAGACGACAACCCCTCTAAAAGAAATGTCGCCAAGGGAAGAGGGTCGATGCTAGCTTGATAGCTTAAGTGGCCGTGTTACCGAAAGATTGAGCGATGGCTGACCCTGATCGGAGGTGGTGATGTTGCCGCGTTTTGGGCACATATCGTCGTATCACACTGGCAGCTGTCTGTCTGTCAGGTCAAAGAACTACTGCAGCACAGTATGGGTGCTAGCGGTGATAGAGAGGTAGTAGTGGTATTAGTGATTGATTACTACCCGCGCAAACCACGCTCCCGGGACAGGGCATGTGGTGGATGTGATACATCGAATTATCATTTGTGAGTGCGCGGACCGTTTGCTGATTCGCTCAGTCTGGTTATCTTTTGTGATCTTGTGGACTGATAGAGCCCAGGCAACAAAGTCGTAATAGTAACATCCATGAAGCATGAGAGGAGGGGTTGAGGCCGATATGATCCTTCAGACCTGCACAGCGGCTGGTTTGGCTCCAGGATAAAAGCGTGAAAGGCGATTCGCTCGTCACAGCAGATGCACGCCGATAATGCAAACGGGAAGAGAAGGAAACGACGCCCGCCGGTCATTCATACCTAGCTGCATGCATGTAAGGTATACAGTAGCAAGCATGTTTGATGCTAGAGCAGAGCAACGGCCTGTATCATGCGCGACGGGACGCCGAATCCATCCGGCGGTTTGCTTTATCTCCATCGCTCAATCCGTAGCCGTATTTGCGCAATTTGGACCCCGATAGCCGTGTTTGCTTGGCAGCCCTTCCCCAAGGCCGCGTGCGTCTGCTGCTCATGCGGAACGTCAAAAGCCAATCGAGGGGAGCAGCTTATAACGGTGGCGTCCTTGTTGGTTGACGCCTCGTCTCGTCTATTGGACGACTTGCTCCCTTGTCCGTCTTATCGCGTGCCCTCCAGCTTAGACTGGCCAACCGGGGGAGGCCCAGACCGTTGTCGAGAGAGTTGTGGCGCTTGGGAAATCGCTAGCCTGCTTGGGTTCAAGGTGGAGAGAGACGGTCGGTTTTGAAACCCCAGGTTTGTTTGAGCTTTGTCCAAGCAAGGGCTGTTTTAGCTTGATGGGGTTCCGTTCGGTTTGTGGGAGCACGAGATGGATGCTGAAGAAAAGAACAGGCGATGGAATGGCATGACATGACATGTGAGAATAGAAGCAAGCAAACAAGAGGCGAAGAAGTGAGGTTAGATTTTGTATCTACGGCGCGGTAGTCGGCTGGTACGTACTAACAAAGAAGTTCCATGGCAGGAACCAAAAGGGCCATGTTGGGCGTCAGTTGCTGATGCTGCAGGTGCTGCCGCCGCTGCTGCATTTTGCATTTGCCCGCTGTTTGATCGTCCACAAAAAAAAAATGGAAAAGCAAAACCTCCACTTTCTCCCTAGAAAGCTGGCTTCTCCTCTTCCCCACCACCTCACACACGCCTGGCAGTCACTTATTGCTAGCAACCTGGTCAAGTGAACATTTTCTTCAAGGTCCCAGCTAGCTAATAATGTTAGCCAAAGGCTTCACGACGCTACAGCTCTTCAGCTGGCCTTGACTGACAACGCTCAAGTGGAGGTGAGAGAAGCTCTAGAGAGGTCCAAGATGGTCGATGGTCAGCCACCGCCCGCTATTACACGCACTATCAACACGCGGAAATTTCAACGGGAAAAGCCGCTTCGTCTTGATGCTTTTTTTATGCGGTTTTTGTCCTCGGTACTCGATGCTTTTGTGTAAATGGCTGCTAGTGAGCAGGTATTGCCAGGGGAGCAGCCACATACATGGAGCCAAAGAGGGCCAGGGGCCTTGTCTGTCTCGCCTCGCCTCGCCTGGCCCTCGCTTGGTTTTGGGCCTGGCTGCGTTCTGTACAGTATGTGCAAGGTTTTGCTCTCTTACATGAGCGAAAATGCCGAGTGTTGGTTCGTCGATAACTCTGCCTCCCACTTGCTTCCCACTTGCTAGGTGCTGCTATACTCGTACTAGGTAGGTCGATGGGCTTGACAGCCGTCCCTTTCTAGTGTACGGAGTAAATGATGCAGATCTTGCAGATTAGAAAACGGCCTGTTCTTTTATCTATCCCCTCAGGCCCCCTTCCGGCTCGTGCTCTTCTTCCTCAGCTTCTTCCCATACTGACTCTTGACTCCTCTGCTCGCTTCACCAGCCGTCTCTTACACCGTTTGGGGATTCTGAAACGGACAGTTTTGCCTTTAACCTTATTGATCCCCTTGTATCACTTTGTTTGTCAACATACATATTGCATGCGCTGCCCGGCATAGGCGCCCGTCACATCCTGTGCACCGTCTGTTTGCTGCTGCTGATTTATACCCATTATTACACAAGACATCGAGAAATTACTCGCTCACACCTCTCCGGAATCCTTGAGGCCTGGAGCCCCAGTTCTCCAGCTATAATCTCCATAAATCTTTATCTTTATCTTCTTCATCTTCTTCTTCCTCTTCGTTTATCGTTTCTTATCATACTACTCTCCTGCTTGCATAAACCTTTATTTTCTCCTCCTTACTCTTTGGGTCGCCAGGCTGCGGCTAAATCAGAAAGCTCCCGCGCTTCTGTAGGACCCTTTACCGCGGTTAATATTCTAAATTATTTTCCCCGAGGGCACCGTCCCTCCGCCGTTGTTTATCTCACTTGAGTACCCAAGAGGTTGGGCGTTATCCTCTATTAGGGAGGTGGGAAAATACCACTGCATGACACCATGGAGGAAGCTCAACGCCTCGTGGGTGTGCGCGAGCTGGATCTCGCCAACTATGGGCCGGTCTCTGTGGTGGACAGAATTAATGTTGTGCAGGGCTTGAGAACCAGTGCCGGTAAGGCTTTTTTCGCTATCTCTCTATTTTCATTTCATCACTTCCTCTTTCATCTTCATTTTTTTCTTGCACTATATCAAAAAATGAGAAAATCTGTGCGCCTACACCTTTACTATGAGCTCAAATTGCTCAAATTTTTCTCCATCTTCCCCCACCATCTTTGTCAGCTTCCCATAGTGTAGCTCCGAGCTCCAAGCTGTAGCTCTACTAACACACTAACACCAAACATTTCTCATCAAGCTTCTTACTAACTTTGACAGCCTTCTTCACATTTCTGCGAGCAAATCTTGCTCTCAGCGCAACCTCACCGTCGTCGCCTGTTTCCTCTCATGCGCCAACGCCATATCTCGAGCCTTATTCGCATCATCAGTTTCCCATCCCACCATCTCCTTCGCCTCTCAGCTCCTCGACGTCCTTCTCAGACTCTCACTCCTACACTGGCGCCGATGCCTCGGCTCCTCTCGAACCCCTCGATGATGTTCCTCCTCTGTCCCTGGAGCCGCTGCTCACCTACGATGACAAAGTCGCTGGCCTGAATCTCATTGCCGACTCGATAGCGCAGATGAAACAGCGGGCTGCTCATTCCATGGTCTTTCATCCCCTATGCATGAGCGTCCTGTTCATGGCATGGGTCGGCATCTATCGCTGGTCTTATGTCCCCTCAACCGAGGACCCCAGCATGGCTCTCCTGCTCTCATGCGGTGTAACCATGACCTATCTTACTGCAATACGCTACTTCACAGATGGCTACGTAAACCTAGCTGAGAACCTGCGATGGTCATGGCTCGAAGGCTCCGGCAGCATCGAAGGTGATCTCCTCATTGGCGCACGCTACGGCGGCGCTTTGATTGGAGTTCTGGTCCTCAGGCTGGAGCCTCGCTTTTCCTCCCTTACATCAGGCGGCAGCAAACGCAGGAACAGGAGCAGGAGTGTGAGCTTCCGGGGAGGCAAGGGAGTCATCCGGGCATGGACCACACGCCTTCGGTATCGCGGTAAGGGCATCGGCCGAGACCTCCTGGATGGCGCTATCCGCATTGTCAAGGACCGCTGCGGAAAAGATGCCGAGGTGGGCTTCGCGCAGGAGCATGCTAACAGCACCATGCTACTACCGGCTATGTTCAACGGAGCGTTTCGTAGAGGTGAGATACGTGCGGCTAAGGCGTTGGAGAAGGCGTTGGAGGAGTGGGAGTCGAGCAAGAGAAAGAAGTGGTAATGGATATCAGCGTTCCCTGGAGGAGCTTGATCTTAAGGTGCCCATAAGTGGACCGGGATTTTTTTTGGATTTGCTGCGAGAATTCCTTCATTTGAGATACCCCATATGATTTTTTATTCTGTCTTTTGCGATGCGTGGCTATTGTTTGCTTTCATATACATTAATGCTCGTCCATATTCAGGATTTATAATAGCGCAAAATGAAGTGCCTTCGTACTTCTCATCAATTCTCATACATATGAACAATGTCAAGACCAACAATATCATCACTGTCACAAATAAACACTCAAAGCACATTGCCTCCAAACTTGCCAAATGCCCCAGCTTGCTGACTGCATGACCAAATCAAAGAAAATCACAACACAAACAACAAAGAAACTAAGTGCCGTGTCATCCTGGATCATGGCGAGCTGATTCGATCCGCCCTATAGGGCAGTCTTCTGGCCACTCTCGTGCGGTGACTTTTAGGCTCATTCCATAAGTCCTCCTTGCTGAAATAATATAAAGTTCTTCCTCTGCGTTTAAGGGAATGAAGAATCTGCAAAAGTCACATAGGTCAGTTTGGCTTCTTCTTTTCTTAAGGCAGCTGTTGTCAAGGGATAGAGAGGATCAAGGCCCTTACGTCTTCCAAAGTGACTGTTTTGGCTCGCCGGTATTCAACATACGCCACGGCGTCGTGCAAGACCTAAAACAGAAAAGAAACCCCATGTTAGTAAAAGGGGGGAGAGAAGCATGATGATCGAATTTCGGTCGTCTCACGCTTTCGAGAAAAGCTTTCATAGCCAACCTGGTCTCGTTATAGACCGTGGCAGAGATACGTTTGACACCCCCACGTCGAGCCAATCGCCTGTACAATACAACCCAAAAGCAGTGGTTAGCAAAGGTGGCTCCGTCGACTATCTCTGGGTTCACACTCCTATCCCTGTGTTTCCCATGGAGTACCCCTGGCATATAGCACGGCGTCACTTACCGGATAGCAGGCTTGGCTATAGTCCCAGGTTAGCAATTTAATTCATCTTTCAAAACGCAAAAGAGAAGGAAGGATGAGAGAGGGAGAGATGTGAGATGGAAAGAACGTACTGATTCCATGTATGGAATCTCTCAAGATTTTCCTGTCACCGAAGCATAGCCGCGTTAGACTCGACTGATTCCACGTTCCCACATGAATATCCTCAACCGTGAAATGGGGATGTAATTTACCGATGGCGCTTGACGCCGAGGCCAATGGTCTTGCCTCCTAACTGGGACCTTTTGCCGCCCTGGCTCGAGCTGGGTCCTCCGCGGTTGGGAATAGTAGGAGGCATCGTCGTCGGGATGGAGGAATGCCTTATTGTACAAAATGGAGATGAAAACACTTCCAACGCAAACACAAAAAGCTTCAAAAACAGTCGTAAGATACGTTTCCCAGAAAGAAAAAACAAGCTTGCTTCTGCGCGCCTGCTGAAACTTGGGGGGTTGCTGTTGTTGTTGGTTGAGTTGCCATGGCTAAGTCCCGAGGTGGGGCACGTGACTAACAGACCCAATTCACTGCTCTTCATCCTTTCTCACCCATGTTGAGAGCTTTGGAAGCCTTGACATTAATATCTGATATCAGTGCGGATATCTTAGCGCACCGAGCTCTCTAGATTAGCTGGTGCTAAATCGTGGGCAATCATCAACTTATATGAAGCTAAAAGGTAGTGCAGCATGTGGAGCATCTCTTTTGAGATCGATCCGAAGCACAGACGAACAGCACATAAGCAAACACGTATAGTCAAAATACAATACGGGCTCAAGGTGGGCAGCGAAGCGCAAAAATGGCTCTAAATATATTTTCGTTGGGAACAACAAAGTCAACTTTTTGTTTGTGTGTGACACTGGCCCCGCCTCTTTTTTTTCCTTTTCTAGACGCCCTGAGGCTTCTTGCTCCTCTTCCTCTGACTATCTGCGACTTCATCCTGCGGGCTGCATTCCAGTGCAGCCGCGTTGAAGTCAAAACGAGGGTATCGATTGCTCAACCATCTCCAACACTCACCAACCATTTTCGTCCACATTAAAGCCATCCCGGGTCATCTAATTAAAAGTAGTGCGGAAAGGGAGTATAAAAGCACAATGAAAATAGGGAATAACAAAAAAGATTACCGTAAAACGCCAAGACTTTTGTTTTCGTCGTTTCGGTTCCTCGAAAAGAATGGGTAGGCTTGATGCGGTTGATGCGTGCGTCGCGGTTGGCATCAAATTGAAGTTTCGTACAAAGGGTATTAGATTGAGCAGGTTTTGTCAACATTCACAGCGCATCCGTCATTGCCACGTCGTAGGGCAAAGGGAGAAAAATTATTGCGTTGGCGAGTGTGCGGTGGTGGTTATTGAAAGTGCAATCACGCAACGACTTCTGCGGGGGCGGCAGCACCCTCCAATTCTGGAGCAGCATCATTAGCCTCTGTTATAGCAGGCTCAGATGCCTCTGGAGCTTGCTCTACTTCCGCTTCAGTGGAAGGCTCAGCAGCAGTCTCAATAGCCACTTCGGCGGCTGTGTCCGCAGTTGGCTCTACAGATGGCTCTTCGGTTGCTTCCGTGACCGGTTCTGCAGCCGTCTCAACTGCTTCTCCTGCAGTCTCTTCCGTAGCCAGTTCTGTAGGCTGTTCAATAGTGGCTTCTGATGATGGCTCAACAGCGTTGTCAACATGAGCACCGGTGGGTGCTTCAATGGCTTCGGTAACAGGCTCTTCAGCAGCTACCTCCGTCATGTGGGCATCAACCATCAACTCAGGGGCGACGGCGACAGCGACCGCGGCCAGAGCATCAGCCGCCTCTGCCTTGACAGCCTCTTCAGAGTCAAGGATACGGGCCTTTTTGTAAGGTCGCGAGTCCGCTTCATTCAGAGCCTCTTTGGTGGCTCTCAGCTCAAGCTCCAATTCATCGAGGCGTCGTTTGAGATTGTTCTCTCTCCGATGGCTATCTTCCAGCTGAATGCGGAGTTGGTTTTCCATCTCCTTGCTGGCATCCAACTGGGCTCGCAGTTGGGTGTGCTCAACACCGGCGACTTCTTGACCCCTGAGCGCTGCGGAGGCTGCCGCCTCTTGCTGCTCAAGCTGGCTCAGGCGACCGCGGAACAGTTCGTTTATGAATTCGAGCTCTCTGACTCTTGTCTTTAAGCTGGAATTGTTTGCAATGAGTTGCTCTTGCGTCTGAGGAGATTCAAGTCCGCGATCTCCATTCATGGGTGAGCCAGCGCGCCCCTCTCCGCCATTGAAACCGCCAACACCTCCCTGGGACGGATCATCTACCATGAAAGCGGGCAGTGAATGGTTATACATTGAGGGAGTTCCGGTTCGGGAGATTGGCGAATCCGGTCCCTCACCATTGGCCTTTTGCGCCCGGCGAATAGCCTGCGCTGCAGTGCTCTCGGCGCTGTTGGGGTCCGTCGCGAGGGGGAATCCGTGTTGCTGCTGTATTTTAGGCATCATGGTTAGCAAAAGGGGCCATGCGCAGCGTGCTTTGACGTGTCACCAACCTTTCGCTTCGGAGCAAGATCAGGGCGCATCGTCTTTACGCGATTTCGGCTCTTGATAACGTCCGTCTTGAGAGATATCGGCCGGGGTCGTCCATGCAGCTTCAGGAAAAGTCCGCACGCATTGCACAGGACAGATCCAAACTCGTCGCGTCGCCATAACGGCGTTGTCGACGTTCCGCAGTTTTGGCAGACGGGCTGCGTTGATCCATTAGTTGCCATCATTTTGTCGGCTAGCACTGGGTGATGGGGGATGCGATTAGGGAATCGATTAGGGAGAAAGGCCGATAGATATTATCATCATCGATAAGGATGACGGAACAGAGAAAAAAAACTTTGGGCCCCGGTCGACCGATAAGGCCAAGATAAACCGGGCACGCACCGACGTGGGTGGGTGGGAATCGCCTGTTTGGGACTAGGGGTGAAGATTCTTGCGATAACACACGTGATTGCGATAATGATATGAGATAAGATGTAAAAGTTGGAATATGCCGGCTCCGATTGGCCCGCTGTCGGATCGGCAGTTTTGGTGTTGGAGGCGCAACAGGGCGGCGGTATTTCGTACAAGGGAAGAAAAACAAGGGAAGACGAAGATATAAATGAAGGAAAACACAGACTTACCATGTTGCCGTTTGTGCCACCGCTAGTAGCAGCGGGAGAAACGCCATGATACATCTGGTTCTGAGGAATTGGAGGTGGCCTAGTAGACGCGAAGAGTCAGTGCCAAAAGAACACTACAATCCAAGAGCTCGAGATGCCAATCTCGCCACGGCCCATCTTGCGCCAGGCACAACAAGAGAAGGCGTTGTACGGTTTCAAATTCGAATGCAGGCGCAGTACCTTTGTTGTGGAGCTTCAGCTGTCGCGTTGCTTGCTGCAAGGGAGGCAATGCCAGGCAGTTGCTGCACATTGGCAGATGCAGAAGTAGACGTCGAGCTTGGTCGAGAGATGGGCTCGATCGGTGGTGGCGGCAGGACTTGTGCTTCTTCCATCATGGCTAGGGATTCGGGAGGGCTTGCAGGAGCGCAGACAAGGGCCAGCAAGGCAATATGCGAATTCGAATGGTCGCCAGCGTGAAAGTGGTGATCGAGGCCGGGGTGTTTTTGTGCCTTTCTTGCTCAAGGGTGGTTGCTTTTTTTCAGGAGAAAACAAGCACCAGCCACAAGATCGCGGGATCGCAGATTTCGTCTCGCGCTATGATGATGTAAGGAAGAGGCGATGGGCGTGGCGGAGGTGCAGGAGATTGAGGCTTAGGCGCGGCACAAAAGCGTGGGGAAAAAAAGAAAGGGAAAAGAGGAAAGAGCGAAAAAAGGCCCTGGAGGCGTATCGCGATGTAATTATTGTTCCCCCCTTACAAAGTACAGGTAAAGTGGTAGGTACACACAACGAGGAAGTCCGGATACGAGTGGTAAGAATCCTGGGAAGGCACGCGTGGGAGGGAGGGGCTCGTTAGGACCAAAGGTGCTACCTCGCCCCATGTACCCGTACTTATACAGCGCGCAAAGCCCGCCAAGCAGAGGCCCTGCGTGCTGTCTGCGCGCTGTACAGTGACCAAGCTGCGCTGGCCTCAGCGTGAGTTCGGGCTCTGGTGATGCCTGGCTGCGGCAACGGCGGGCGCTGATTGGCCGCGGCGGGCATGAAGAACCGCAGGGTTAATTTAAACAGATTCAACAGCAGCCTTATGTATGATTGCTCCAGCCTGAAGGCGTATCCCAATCTTGATCTGTCCCACCCCACGGCCACGGCCACGACGACCGCGTCTGTCCGGGATTGATCCTCTGCTTTACCAGATATCTAGCCGTGCCACGATAGAGCGCGCATGTCGGCGAGAGGGGGGGAGAAGAGGAGAAGAGAGGAAGAGAGGGGGGGCACAACTGATAGACAGAGCGCCGTCGAGCCTGTAGCATCGCCAAACTCAATGTAGGTACGTCTGATGAGTGTCGCTGCATGCAGATGACAGTCGTGGATGCATGTCATTGGCACTTGATCAGCTCCATATTTGACAGTGCCCCTCCAACGGCGGCAAGCGAGAGTGAGGGGTTTGCTGTTGTTATTTGTTGTTGCTGTTGCTGTTGCATTTTCCTGAGGCATATGGGCCGAGACGAGAGATGACATGGACGAGATTGGTTTTTGTGTATAACAAAGCTTGATAATGGCATTCAGCAAAGCTTGTGCCGGCTAGTCGATAAGGACGACGTCGATAACGCGTATCGCAGCTATCAGCCCATCTAATCGCAGCACAGCCTAACCCTGGATCTTTTGACGTTGGTGCTAGCTCAGCTATGGAAGTTTTGGCAGCAATTTAGCCAGCACGGTCGTGCATGCTGTTCGCTGGGCTGGAAGTGCCGACGGAAATAGAACCCGAGGCAAACATACCTACCAATGAACTGCATGTATCAATACGGATTCCTTCCACGATGATGCTGAGATGCTGCCAATGATTGTTCACCACCTGCTATTAGGCAGAACTAAGGCTCCGATCTGCCCTGACCATCAAATATCATTTGATATTGATCATTGAATCCATAGGTACAGTACAGTCAGCTCAGCATCATGCCCACTACATACCACCTGGACATATGTACTCGTACTATCGTCCCCATAAGCTCTGGAATCTTTGTAACCACGGTGCTGATCCCAGAATGCCCTCCGATTCGCCCTTGCGATCCTCTCAGAAAATCCATCCATACCAACAGCTGTCCATCAAGCCACGACCCCTTTGCCATCGACCCACCAGCCCGGCAATTTTTGCTTTAGCGCCCAAGCCACAGGCCTTCCTCGGCGTCATTGGAGCCTCATAGACGCCGCTTTAGCACAGCGGCCCCTCCAGTCTTCAGCGGTGTGCGCCCTGTAAGTGCCCGACCGCAGCGCTCCATAGCAGTTGTACCGCTAGCAGAACTCCGTGCGTTCTCGCTGGAGCTTAATTTAGTGGCACTACGCACTGCTAGACCTTGCAACGTTCGGGAGAGCAGTTAAGTTCTCCATCTTCTGGCCTTTTTGGAATCTTGTAGTCTCTTCTTCTTTCAAACCTTCATCACCGCCGCTTCAAATCCTCCAGTCTCGTCGCCATCCGATACTCCCGCCAACATGTTCAACTGGGCAAAGCAGCAGTAAGGATTCCCCCGTCGGGCCCCCAAGGCACAAGCCCCGCCATTCTTCCTTGTCCACCCCTCCAAGGTTTTAGCAAAAATCGAATGACGATTGCTAATGGAAAGCTACTCTCATCAGGCTGGCCAACGTCGCCGGCACCCAAGAGCCCATCTATGGCCCGTCTGCCATCAAGTCCGTTGCCCAAGAGGCAAAGGAGACCAACACGCCGTATAGCGAGCTGACCAGGGCCGACCACACCTGGCTGGCGCTGGACAAGACATGCGTCGAAAACCAAGTCTTTTACTTCTTTGCTGAGAATGGCACCATTGCCATGGCCCAGGTCATCTACAGCAACGTTGCGTATGATGCGTCCCGTTGCCATGATATCGATCTCATTTTAGCTGACTTTTCCCCTTGTTGAAGCGGCCTCAAAGTTACCTGCCAGTTCAACGCCAAGATCTTCTCCCGTGATCCGGCGAAGCCGCACCTGTGGTGTTCGAACCCGCTTAGCAACGTCGCCTTCAACGAGGACAAGACGTCCTTCTACGCCGATGACTGCGCTGTCGAGCTCTCCGAGGACGGTAACTCTTACACAATCAAGAGCATGAACGATGAGAGGGCGCTTGTCAACCTCAAGGTTACCAGAGCTGCCCCCGGCTTCCAAGCCGGCAAGACGGGTACTTCGTTGTATGGCACAGATCTCAAGAACCCTTGGGGCTCGATGCGCCATGCATTCTGGCCGCGCTGCTCAGCTGAGGGTACCATCACTACCAAGGAGGGCCCAGTGGACCTCAAGGGCCAGGCCATTTACATCTACGCTCTGCAGGGCATGAAGCCGCATCACGCGGCCGCAAAATGGAACTTTGCCAACTTCCAGGGCCCCAGCCACACTGCCGTCATGATGGAGTTCACCACCCCTCCTTCTTACGGCAACACCGTCGTCAATGTCGGCGCCCTTGTCAAGGACGGCGAGATTATTGCCGTTAGCACCGAGAACAACAAGGTCACGCACAAGGCCTCTAAGAAGGACGCCACCAGCGATTGGCCTGAGCCCACTCAGGTTGAATTCTCATGGTCAGCATCCACCAAGGACGGCAAGCCTGTCACGGCTGTCATTGATGCCGCCCTTGGCGACCGCGTAGACAGGGTTGACGTCATGGCCGAGGTGCCCGGATTCGTCAAGACCATTGTAGCTGCTGCTGCTGGAACGAAGCCTTACATTTACCAGGTTTGTAATCCGATCTCGTTATTTCTATTGCAAGGCTAACTCTCTTTTTTCTCTCTAGTTTGCCCCCAAGACCACCTTGAAACTCAAGGTTGGCGATGAGGAGATTTCTGAGGAAGGTCAGCTCTTCACAGAGGCCACCTTTATCTCCGACCTCGCTGCCTCTGGATAAACATAATAATATTGCGTTTTTGGAAAGAAATACAAATACAGGGCTTTTTGTAAAGAACTGAATGATTGATTGAGACATGTTTGGATACAACCTAATATGAAACCGGCGTTGGAGAGAGGTTATAATACTACTAATCGCTCGTTTTTTTACATTTGCTTACGCGTAATCAACCAGCACATTAATTTTGATATATTAGGGAAAACAAAGAGCTTACCTTTTATATAATGTGTACTGAAAGCAATGAGTGTACCGGGGTTGTGGATAGTTGTCAATTCTATTTACCTAGTTCATGTTTATTTGGTACTGAATCTTGAGAACGCCTAGTGGAATACGATTTGCAAATGCCTAATAACTAGAGGGGAATAAAGCTCAAAGACCAGGAGAGTCCTCTTGCATATATGATAATATAAAGTAGGGTGTATAAGATGACGCCGTATCTGTCTCACGTCCAGCTATAACCCCCTTAAAAAGCGATGCGTTACATTTTATATAAACCACGCCCTCCCTGCCGCCAGTCTATTCGAATCCCGTGTATATAATCCGTCCCCTTTCCCCCGGTAGGTGTAAAACCAAAAATATCCCATTGTTGTTTTCATCAAAGCCCGCCCGCCCATTGATTTTTGACTTCATTGACTCATATCAACATTACAAATTTCTCTCTCTCTCTCGCCTTGTTCTTTTCTTTTTCATGATTGTTTGTCTTTTTCATGATTGTTTGTCTTTTTCCTCGTGCGCTTGCTTGTCTTTTTCTTCAGGCGCCTTTTCCGTCTGCTCTTGCTCCTTGCCCAACGCGCGCTCGACCTGCCAGATGGCCCTCTCGAGCTCAATCTCGACGGCGGGCAGGTCGAGGGTTTCGGAAAAGTCCTGGATCTGTTTCTGGGTGATGAGCATCTGCTCCTTGCCGGCGGGCTCGTCGGCGGGGGCCTGGCCGTCCTTTGTGTATAGCTGGTCGAGCTCTTTGGAGGGGGCGAGGTGGAGGAGGTTGTTCTGGAGCAGCCATTGGACGTGTTTGCCGCCGTTGATTGCTCGCCAGTGAGACCAGGCGCGGTAGACGAGGTAGAAGAAGGGGAGGTTGGGGACTCTGTGATGATGTATATCTTGTCAGCCAGAGTTGCTCTTATCTCTTGTCTCTTCATGTCTTTCCTCTGCTTCTTCTCCTCTCGTTTCCTCTCCTCTCCGCTATTGTCTCGTCTCCTTTCAATTTCTTCCTCTCTTATTTCTTCTCAAAGTAAAACTTACAGAGGTACCAGCCCTAAAGGCGCCGTGATAGGCATGCCCACAAAGCACCATATCAGCCTCTGCCGATGCAGCGCCTGCCTCTCCGTCGCTAACTTCCGCACCACCCCCTCAGCCTTGTGCTCCGGAATCGCAGCCGGCGGGAACACCAGCTGGACGGCATCGCGGCCCCGCAGCTCGTCCTCACGGCGCCGTGCCGAGAGCGGTGGTACGGACTTGAGCCCCCACTCCTCAAAGGGAATGCGCCGGAAGGCATGGTTACCGTAGTCGACGACTTTGCGTTGCCATCCGCGCTCCATCTTCTCCCACTGCGCCCACTTGCGCGCGGCGAAGGCGGCGCCGCGGTCGATGAGGCTGCCATCGTGCGAGGCGGCATTGAGTTTGTTGGCGTAGAGGAGCGTTCGCCGCGTGGATACGGGGAGTAGATACAGCCTCATTGTGGGCGTTGCTGAATAGTCGTCGTTTGAATTGAGAGAAGGAGAAAAGAAAAGAAGGGGGTATAATTTCTATCAGGAGCTGTAGCTGGGAAGAAGAAAACGGATCCAGCTCGGGAGATAGATCTGGATCAGCTAGCAGTTTAACTAAAGACGTCACAAGCGGGTCAAGACACTGCGCCGCAAGCAACCCTTCAAGCCCATTGACTCCCTCACGGACGCAGAAAAATACAAGACGCCCAAAAAAGGAAAATAAGAGAAGAAGAAATATCCAGAAAGTTTGAGAGAGGGGGGCCAAAAGTTGGCATGAGGAAGAAAAAAATAATCGCCGTAATTCCTTGCATGTAAAAAAGCTGTATGTGATTTGACAACTTAAAAAGCTATGAGAGCGGCTAGGCCTGATTAGGGATTTTGCTTTTTCTGAGCCAAATGCCGGCGGGCCAAACAGTGACGCACATGGGCATCATGGCGGGCTGCTATTATTGCTTCATTTTTGGTAAGATGGGATGGCCTGCATTGCCCGGAGTGTAAAAATCGGCAAGAAACTTGGAAATTACTTTATATTCCGAGAAATGAAGTCACCTCCTACCTAATTGGGTGTCATCAGGTAATCCCAGTTACATATCACATTTTATCAGGCTTAATGGCTAGCATCACAGTTTAATATTTCAGCACTCACCAAATCAATTTTAATATAAAAAATATAAACTCAACAAGTCACACATCTGGTGACAATTCTTTTTTTCTTTTTTTTCTTTTTCTTTTTGATATCTCTGATAAGAAAGAACAATACTCACGCATAATTTATTTCTACGTCCGTCTATGCTTTCGATCTCCAACGTTCGTCGACTTACCTACCCTATCATCAACTCAGAAAATTTCAAAAGCAAGAAGAAGGCTGTCCAGCCCTCATGTATCAAACTTGCACACTTGCAGACATCAGCGAATGGGCGGATGGTTTAGTGGTATAATTTTCCCTTAGCATAGTGCGACCTTCGAGTTGCCTAACCGCCTGGGAAAGGTCCGGGGTTCGATTCCCCGTTCGTCCATAGTTGTTTTTTTGGCTCTTTTTTTTACACTGCTACCACTATATATATTCCCTCGCAAACTTCAACTGTCGATTTCTCTAACTTCTTCGCTCAATTAACTCTACACAATTAGATAATTACCACAGAAGAAACCAAAATGAGTGTCCGCTTTTTTTTAGTAGAACGTTTCTCTTTGCGCGGACCTCTCCTGTGGCGCACCGTGGCTAATACATACCGTGCGCAGCTCCAAGTAGGTTATACCTCTCGGGATAAAGGTCATAGTCAGAACTGGAACTTTTAAGGCATAACCATATATTGTTGCCTACCAGTCGGCGGCAACATAATCAGTCAACCCACAGCACTAAGAAAAGCCAGAACAGGCTCATTTTACTGACGGGAACTTTATAGCCTGCCGCCTTGCAGCATAACGTAATTAATGGTCTGGTCCAATAACCTTCGCCAGGTAATTGGATCGTTAAAGCGGAATGTATTTGCAGCAACCTTACGCAAGCTTGGAAAATTATGACAAACCGATTGAGATGGCACTGCCCTAATCTAATAAGAAGAGCGTCATCGGCTGGCATAATATCATCACCTATATTCAAGTAGTTACCTGCAGCTTGTTAAGCCACAGTTGCACGTACCTCTGGTATCTACTTAGGAGGCGGTGTTATATACGGGGAAGGCCCTATATGTTTTGATCTAGTTCAGTATTAAAGCGACACTTAAAGGGTTCAATCATGGGGTCTGTAATAATAAGTGGTCAGGCAGGCAGGTAATAGTATCGTTTTCGAACTAAAGCTTGGAGGAGGAAAAGGTCTATTTTATGTGCCGACCCTTGAGGGTATAGGGGCCGTTTCCCCGCGAAGCCCTGACTTCCCAAGTAGGAAATCTCAGGCCATCCAACGACATGCAATCACAGAGGCGCCGCTCTGGTGGTCACGAGATCGTGTGCCAGATAATATGTCCCTCAGGAAACCCCGCTTTGGCCAACATCCCATAGGCGTTTACGGCAGAGCCTAAGTGAATGATCAAATAAATAATCGTCAATCTGCATCTCCTAAGATAACAGGAACTGCTCTAGCTGACCATCTTATACGCTGTCTTCGCAATCGAGAAACATACACGGGCTATGAAGATGCCTTTAGGAGATCAATCGCCACAACAAGAAGACGATTACTTGACCATGAGTTCAGACGACACAGTTCAGTTCACCGACATAGGCTCTGATGCCGGTAATCGTGGCCCGAGAGAACGCATCTTTGCCCAGCCTCCGGTGACAATCAATGTGTTTGGTGCTGGCGCAGTAACTACAGGGGGATCTGACATGGGGCATACTGCTGCTACTATCACTACTAGTAGTACTGGCATAACCGGTAGCAGTGATTCCGTTATTTCGCGCCTGGAGAGCCAAATCGCAGTTCTATCATACAAAGTCGAGCAGCTTGCTTCACAGATCAACTCAGCGCAGCCACAGCCTGGACTTCAGGTTGACAGCGGGATGTGGCGGCGTACAGAGGGGGTTCCAGCATTACAGCGTATCACCTTTTCGAAGAGATTTGAGTCGGCGCCAAGGGTCATAGTGGGTATATTCAAAGCGGATTTAGATTGTAACAAGAACTTCAGACTCAATGTGTACGCATCAGCCATTGATTCGGAAGGATTCACTATTCATGCCGACTTTTGGCATGATACGATCCTATACGAATGTGGGGTCTCATGGGTAGCTATAGGAAATGGGAAGGGATAAGTCACACAGGTTACATGTTAAACGCCGAGAACTTGGGCTTTAAACAGTACATGACGATTAGAGGAAGCTCGCACTGTATTAGCCACAGCTTCACGACAGTGGTCCGTACGGAGAGAAACTTTGCATTAAAAAAATACTCAGACACTGATTTTGGTTTCTACTGTACCCCTAGTAATTAATGTGTTTATATCTGGAGAAACCCATGGTCGAGTTTTGCGAGGGAATACGGTATAGAAGCAGCTGAAACACAGCAGAGTTGGCCCAGGACAGGGGTCTGCAGTAAATAGGAAAGGCATAATAAATAGTATATAAGTTGAATATCGTCCAAAAACCTCCACATACGACCATAGGTAGTGGAAAATTCGGGGTCTCGTCTGCTCCCCCAGAGACAAGCCACTAACCGGCAGATTAGTAGTTGAGTGGGAGACCATCAGCGAACACCGGCTGTTGTATGTTTTGTTTTTTGCCCTCTTTTTCTTTTGGCATCGACACTCTCCAACACGTCGATGTTTGTTACCTTTCTTTCATTGTCTGGCAAACAGACCGGTTTGTTTCTCATCACGTATATCATCCAACAAAGACTCGCCCAAATTTAATAAACCTGAAGTATATTTTCGTATCTCCAAAGCTCCAATTGCTACCCATCCGCATCTACCGTCTACTTATACCAAGGGATGCCGATGCCATCTATATCGTACCTGAAAGGGAATGTTTTCGCTGCCTCTCCTCCTGCGTAATGTGTAAAATCATCTTCCTCACAAAGACCCTCCTGCCGTTGTCTTCGTAGGACTCTTGCTTCTCGCCTTCATAGCCCCCTTACCAACAATCTTCTCCGTCCAGTTCCATGATGAAGGACTCAGTCTCCCGCCCTGGCTTTCCTTTGTTTTGTCCAGTTTCTTGTCGCCCACTGCATCATTAATAAAATCGAATTCACTCTCATTCTCGCTACTCGCCCAATCGCGCTCACTCCACGACATTGAATCTCCTCTATCGCCCTGATGACTGTGATTCGTCAGGGAAGTCCGATCAGTATCTTGTGTCCTTGGCAGGGGAGGCACTTCGTCGAGAGCTTCACGGGCCTCGCTCGCATTTGTCGGCTCCGGAGCAAGACCGCGGGCTTGCCGCATAGACACCGTCTTAGTCTCGCGACCATCCGCGCCAGGGGGCTGACTGATGTCCAAAGCCCGCTCGCCCATGTACTCGTCCTCAGTGCGTATTCGTGCAACGGCTGAGTCGCTAAAGTGGGCATCAACCAAGTGCTTGACGACCGGCCAACCGTAAGCGTTGGCAAACATGCGGCGCACGAATATGTTGTTGTGGGCGTCTGGTTCCAGCTTCACAAGCACCTTCCGCCACGACAAATCCTTGTGGTATCCGCGCGAAATCTTTTCCTCAACACGCATGCTCGAGCCGTCAACAACCTCGTTAGGCTGTTTTTCAGGACCCGTATGTGCAGTGTCGTCGTAGTCTTTTGTCGAGGCCATTGAATCTTCGTGGTTGATTCCTGAATGCGGTGTCGACGAGCCGCTGCCGCCGGGCGAGAGCAGCGACGAAGACGAGGACTTGAGCTTCATTTTACTAAGCGCAGAAGGGGTTCGCTTCTTCAAGGGCGGCGCGGGGATGTCCGTCGGATGATATACTCGATCATGAAATATTGTTCGGGGCCGCTTTGACGGATCAACGAGCCACTCCACATCCGGAATCTTGGGATTGAGTAGGTCTCCAGCAGATTCAAAGAACGTAGTCCTTGGCGGTGCCGTCAGGCCGTCTGTATCGTTCTCAAACTCGTGCCCTGCAGTTGCCTTGCCGGATTGTTTGCCCGTCATTGACGAATTGGAGCTGTCGGCAGTGCTAGAAGCATCTCCACCATTCTTAAGTGTCTGACTCCTGCGCAATATCTTCTTCTGCTTCTCCGTCACGGGTTGCTCTTTTGGAGGGTCGTTGCTCCTAAATAAATTAAAGAATCCGGTGAGCGGAGTGTGAAGCAGGTTATCTCCCGGGCTTTCCAGTGGCTCATCTGCAAATACCGCCGGAACAGAGCGTAGGCTAGCCCGGTCGTCTTCGGCGATAGCATCGTTGGATGGCTGCGGCACTTGATGGCTGTTGCTGTTGTCGCCATTGTTGGTGCTGCCATCACCATTGGGGGTCGTAGCACCCGAGTCTGTCTCAATGTCGTCCGGAGGAAGCTGCAGCTTCTGCCGCGATGATCCCATGTTGGCACCTGTGAGCTCGGCCCATCCAAAGCCTACAACCGTCTCGACGAGACCGGCTTCTCTCCTTGCTTTGCCAACTCGCCCTAGGCCCTGCCAATCCAAGAATAATAGGCAGCTTGTGCGTAGCGGAACGATGCCATCATTGACCACATTGGAGTAGACTGTTCGGTTTCGAAATTTCTTGAGGGCAGTGTGAGCGGGCCCTGAGGGTAAGATTCGTAACAGAGGTTTGGACTCGGGCTGTGATTCCCCGTAGACCTTCTTGTGGGCAGATTCGCCTAGGTTACTCACAATGGCACCCCAACCGCTTCGTGCAATCGTCGGTGCTCTCCACGTCAGACCTAAATCCTGCCCTGTCCTCCCCACGAGACCAAAATCGAGCGCAAACTTGACATAAAGAGGGTTCTCGTTGCTCAAGCCTAAGAAGGGCGTGGCCAGAGCGATGAAATTAATAGGTCTTATGAGGTCGAAAAATCGTGGTGAATGCTTTTGTATATATGCAATAGCGTAGGTCTGAACAAGGCCGCCTAATGAGTGCGCGATGAAGCTGATGCTCGTGACCTTGTAAGGCCTCCGAATTAATTTATGGTCGTTCGCCTCCTCCGAGTCGGGGGCCTTGACGATGGTGCTGTGTTTGTGGGCTTGCATAAGGTCGTGCGCCCCCTGATCGCCTAGCCCGTGGGCAAACCCTTCGAAAGCGCCTTTTCCTCCTATCGGTAAGAAGGGCTGGTCCGGGTATGTCATAGAGAGAACATATCTCGCTAGCCTTTTGCCAAGGTACTTGATCCCCTTCTCCGTCTTGGTGGCGTTCCCAGAATACCCTCGCACAATGACCTCTTCGTCTTCATCCTCATCATCCTCTTCGCTTCCTGCCGAAGAAGCACCGTCTTTTGCCTTGCTGGCGTCGTCGGCATTAGCTTCGGCCTCTGCACGCTGCTTTGCTCTTCTCGCCTTGGCATCAATCTTGGCTTGTTTTGCAGCAGCGTCGATGCTCTCTTTCATGAACAACATATCGGCGCCCAAGTTACTATGCAATCCATGCGTTAGAATGACAAGGTGAATCTTCTTTTGTTTTCGTGGAAGAGGCTCGTCTTCGGTTTCTGCATCGCCGGTCTTAACCATGCTCTCCACTGGTTGGTCGGCAGTAGGCCGGTCCTCAACCCTCTTATCGCCGGCATCATCCCACACCGGTAACCGGGGCGTGTTCCACAAGGTTGCCGTATCTTCTACCTTGACATGGACCGCTCTTGAAAAGACCCCGCGAGGTTGTCCCGGATGATGCCCGTCCTTGGCTCCAATGCTCTGCTGATGGTCCACTAGCTTTCCCGGTTGTGGTACCTGGGCCTGGCCGCCTACCACCGGGACCGAAGAGCTCAGGCTCAATGACTTTTGTTCTCTCGCTACCAGCAGCTCGTATCCTACCGCCGCCGATGTGGAGAAGATGACCTGTGACGAGATTTCGATGATCCAGCTCACGCTCTCGGAATCGTGCTCCGGGCCGTTGCCAAACGTGCCATGGCTTCCCGTCCCCGCCGCCTGCCGTATGTCTTCCGGCACGACAAGCTGACACTCCCATGAACCTCCAGCTTTGAGCATCGGCTCGAACTCGGGGACGCCATAGCGGCGCGGGCTGGGGAACTTTTCGTTGGGGTTAAATTTGGCAGGATACGTCGCCACGCTCAGGGTATATGGGCCGTGGACAAAGGCCGCCCGCAGGGCAATGTTGGACGTGTTGCGTATTCGTACATATAGCCGCTCTGGAGACGGCAGGATGCGGTCTTGTGAGGGGGCGTAGGTGACGGTGTAGCGGACGACCTCGCCAATCTTGACGCTGCCAGTCTGGTGGATGAGAAGCATCTTTCTCGGCTTCCGGGCAGCGCAAGGCCCCGCCGCTCTGCCGCAGTTGCTTTAAGCCTTCAGCTGTGTGTTTCGCTTGTTTCGCTCGATCGATCGTTCGTCCGGTCTCGTTTCGTAGATGTGTATCCAAGGAGATCAGGCGATTGCAACGCGGTCCTCAATGGGCTCCTGTAGGTTCAGTTGGAGATGGAGTGGAGGAAAGGAGAGGCAAGATAGTGGCGGCCCCAACGACAGAAGGACGGTGTTGGGATTTGGACGTATTAAACGTCACATTATCCTCTATCCCGGCACCCTATGCGAAACGATACGACAGTGCACAGGTCGACAAGCCAAACGCTCATTTGAAGGGTAATTTAAAGATGTGCATGGGTTAAGTGCTAGGGAAGAAGAAAAAGGGAATGATTTGAAGGTGGGTTGATAGGAGATTGAGAGTGGCGTACTGCGTACTTCTGCATTGAAGTTGCGAATGAAGAAGAAATGGGCCGCTCAAGATTAGGCTGGCGGCATGTGCAGGGCGACGGTACCGGCGGACGGGGTACGTAGTACGAGTACACGTCGGTATCTGGGGCTCGTAAAGATTCGCCCTGCGTCGGTACCAGGTACGTAACGCCACTCCTTAACGACAGCTATTCGTTGCGCTTATACTACTCAGATACGAAGTGATGCCAGTGTCTCCATACACAGTCAAGGTACCCAAAGAAACGGATCTGTCGGGAAACCCGTTTTCCCGTGGATTCGACGCTCTTCAGCAATATGACGCTACTTGCATGACGGCGCTGTCGAGTCTCCCAAAAAAGACGCTGTGACACCGTAGCTGCCGTCATCGAATCCAACGGCCCCCCTTTAAGCATATCCTTTCGTTTTCCAGAATTTTAGCGTGCTAGAAACGCCTCGTCTAGGTCTTTATTAGCCACTCACGCCCAAGCAGGGCATCCGGCACGAGGCTCGTTTTGATTCGATCTGGGGCGTCTGTGGCGTCACGCGACCGGGCATTGTTCAGATTGGCATGTGAATGGAAGACGCAGTGTTCATGCGCTACTATCCTGGCTTCCCGGCGCAATACCACGACTATTAAAATGAAGTGTTGGAAAGGGGACATCTGGATTGGGCAGTGGGTCTCCTGCTTGTTTATTCTTATAGAGATTTATGCTCCAATACAAGACATTTATCCTCAGTGATTTTTGGTGGAATGCGCATCCTTTCAAGCCTTTATTATCTGCTGTGGTGTTGAGGGGCACAAGAGCTGACTGAATTGGCAGAAGATAATGGCCAAAAAGAGATGCGCAAACGTTAGTACAAGCTCGACCAAGAGCATCATCTTTAAGATCACATCTCATTTGTCAAATGCATGAAATGGTCAGATATATTCATAGGTGTCCAAGCGTTCAGAAACCAGCCAATCTCAGTCTTACATACTTGGAACATTCACATAGTAGCGGGTTGCCTATTCATCAGGAAATCCTGGTTCAACAAAACTCCTCCACTCCGACACCCGATGCGCACCTCGGCCATACCCCGTCAATCCTGCCAAAGTCGATGACTTGGGTCTCTCGCGCTCTTCTCCACTGCGCCGTGATCTGCGCCGGGGAGAGGGAAGCTCGGTCTCAGCAGTCTCCATTCCGTAGTAATACGGGTCGTGAACTGACCGTGGCGTGGTGGTGTACGCATTATCGTAGTACGCGTCTCCTGCAAAGGGATTCGGCCTCATCAATCCGGGCGAGGGCATCGCCGGTATGGGGGCATAGGCTGGCGGTGGTGGTGCAGAACCTCTTCCCATCGCGCCAAGAGCCATACCAATTCCCATATCTGGAGCGTGTCCAATGGTAGCATCTCTTGGGTGCAGTACATGGGGTCGCATAGCTGGGGCTGGAGCTGGAGGAGATGGCCCTCTCGACCGGCGTTCTGGGCGGTTCTCTGACAACCTATCAGCCAGACGCTGTTCCATTGAACCACTGCGCTGCGGACCCCTGGCACGGTTGACCCCGGAAACGTAGCTGTTGTAAGGCGCCGGCGGCTGTGCGGCTGAGGCTGCGGTAGGCAAAGTTGGCAAGCTTGTTCGTCTATAATCTTCCATCTGGTGATGCTTGCTGCCGCTGAGCCCAAAATCCATCTCATCCTCATCTTCTTCAGGCGTGATGGGAGCAAAGGGGTTCTCGCGCTCTCGTTCTCGCTCCCAATCACGATCTCGACCACGATTCCGATCACGCTTTCGATCTCGGTCACGGTCACGGTCACGGTTACGATCATGATCACGATCACGGTCATAGTCGCGGTCATAGTCGCGGTCATCTTCTTGCTCATCGTCGTGCTCATCTGAGACCTGCAGTCTCCTTGCAAATCCAGCATCACGCTGCTCTTGCAGCCGGCGAAGGTGCATCTCCTCGTCGTAAGTCTGAGGTTTTGATCTTGTTGCGGGCATCGAGGAAGTGGGCCTTGAGTAGGATCGCAGTTCTTCCATAGAATTCGGCCTATTAGCCCGGAGAATCTTCCTCAGGTCTTCAGTGGGAATGTTCAAATCCTGAACTTGGTTGTTTTCCCATGGATTAGTTCCATTCTCGTAGTTGAACCATGGACAGCTGCAGCCTTTCCATTTAGTGCCGCATATCATACAGAATTCAGCTCCGCATCGGCTTTTCACTCGGTGTTAGTAACTGAAGGAACTCATGGGGTAGGACCGTGAGGAGTAAAGGAGCGGCCGGCTTACCAAGTCATATGGTTGCATCCTTCTTTGAGTTCAACCATTGATTTACACTTGTAACATCTCTTCCAACCCTCCTCCTTTGCTTGATCGAGGAATCTGTTCGTTTCCTCGTCACGTGGACACTCAGTAGAGTTGTGCCATTTACCACTGCACTTTGGACAAACTTTGGTCTTGCAGCGACCGCAGCGAGCGACTCTTCTACCATCTTCTCCTCGATAAAAGCTAGTTGGCTTGATCCATTCACCACAACGCTTTGATGGGCAATAGACTCGGTTTCCAGTTGAGTACTCAGCAAACTTGCGGTTCCAAGTCATCTTGAAAGCATTGTCGAATAGCTTATCCACATGTTTGAGTGGGATATGACTTTTTGTGCAGCAGCGTGGGGGCATGTGCTGCGGATCGTGAATCGACATTTCAAAGTTGCGCTTCATGCAGGCATTGCACATTCGGTGGCCGCACTTCAGGTCCGCTCCCTTTGACGACGGAGTATCCTCCATGCATATGACGCATTCAACCCTTATAGAAGTTAGAATTCAATTTCCACTCTGCCAAAAATGAGACGGTTTGTTCATGTCTTACCCTTTTCTTTTCTCCATCTTAGATTGCTTTTCAAGTTTGAAGAATTTGTCTGGCGATGAAGGTCTGGACCTGGAGGCCGGCCTGGAAGCAGGCCTGGAAGCAGGCCTGGATATAGGCCTGGATATAGGCCCAGAAGCAGCATTGCCAAAAATATTCCCCAAGATACGAGCGGGTCCTGAAGTCGAGCCGTTGAGACTGCGAACAGACCGCATGGTATTAAGTGATCTTCTAGGATCTCGATCCTCGTAGGCCGATTCTGCCGATCTATACCCTACACCGTCTCGTCCAGTTGATGTTGCTCGTCTAGCCAACTTATTATTGGAGCTAAGTTTGTTAACTTGGATTCAAAAAAACACGGCTGAGAGATATATCGGAAGAGAACAAACCTTTTTCTCGAGGCAACAGGTGGCCGTGAACCTTCAATGACATGCGTCAACTGATAGCGCTGAGCCTTATGGGCTGACTCGCTCCTCTCACGGACCCTGGAGGATTCTCGTGTATGCGAAGTAGAAGGCACTTCACTGGCTGAAAGCGGAGGGTCAGAGTCCCGCTCGTCGTCGGAGTAATACCGCCGTGGTGTAAATCTCTTTCGATAGCGGTTTCTATCGCTTGAAGAATCGAGATATTCATCACGACTGGACAGGTGCTGTCTGCTATGACGTGACGAACCGTCAGGTGGTATCTCCTCCACCTCGAGGCCATGATCGTCATCTTCATCGCCGCCGTACGACGAGACGCTCGCTGATCTGTGTGTCGAGGGCTCGGAATATGCACCAGGCATTAATCTGCGACGAGGTTGGTTTGGGGGTGAAGAGTTCCTCCTTGTACGGCGCGAAGGTTGCTCATTGGCAGACTCATCCTCCCCATCGTACGAGTCCATCAATGTGCCCTTTGGGCGACGGTAGGCATCCGAAGCAGCCCTAGCAAGCCCTGGTTGCCATGGCGGAATTTTGGAGCGGCCACCATTCGCAGCGGCGGCGGCGGCAGCAACGGCATCAGCAGCAGTTGCAGGTACGGTGGGAGTGGCGGCGGCGTCTATAGCTTTGGAATTGTTGGACTCCCTTCTGCGCATCGTCAGCTGCGGCAGCGACGGTGCTGTTCCCAGGTCCAGACGTCGTTGTATTTGGACTGTACCGCGGGTATGAGGCTGCGGAGCTGCATCGTTGGCCTTCTGATTCCAATCGCTTGGTTCGCCAGGTCTGAGTTTCCGTCGTCCAGAGCGGACAGTGGCAGCACCAGGATCTCGACTTGATTCCAACCGCATATTGTCTCGCTTGGAGAGAAGAGTCACAGCAATCTACTTACTTTGACTCTTGCGTCTAACTCAGCGTCCGACTCTCCCGCCGTGCTTATGTGTCTCTCTATATGCTCGCCACCACAGACAGCAGCGTTGGTGTTGATTCGGCTACCGCGCACAGACAGCAGCGGGGAAAAAGAAAAACGGGTGTGAACCAAGGCACGTACGCACGCTCACGAAGACAGAGCACGAAAAGGGCGCTGAATCCAACGAGTCCCCTTTTGGCTCGCTCTGAGTCTATCAAGGGGCGGAACAAGAGAGGGGAATTAGAAAAAAAAAAGATGGTGCAGTCGGGTTATGCAGGAGCGATCGAAGCCTCGTGGGCCAGTCAGGAACGTCCACGCTGCACCAACTATTGCATCCCACAATATTCTGATTGGAGTTGAGGGGTCACAACGTGCATGACCACCTTTGCGAGAACGCCGTTGGACAAGACCCCAAGAGGCACTCGGGCGGAGGAAAGAGAGAGATGCCGCTGGACTGGAGATGGAAGTACACGAGAAATCAGGGACAGAGGAATGGAGAAGGTTAAGGGAGGAAGACAAAAAGAAAAAAGAAAAAGAAAAAGCCGCGGCAAGGAAAATGCTGCCTTGCGTGGTAGGAGTAACAGATTGGGCTGCTAGGACTTTGGGCGTGTGTTTCACTGGCCCGCCTTCGCCCTCACAGGTTTTGTCGTGCAAGGGGACTTTGGCCTGGAGGATGCGCCTGGGGAAGAAGGAGTCAAGGCCCCCAGATAAGCCGGCGCTTTAGAGTCTTGATGGACGTGGCGGCTGAAGCGTGAATTCTTGTCCGCTTTGGAAACGGGGACACGGAACCTGCGTCTGCGAAACACGCACCAAACAAAGGATGCAGCAGACTTGAGCGAGCCGGCGCTTGCTGCGCAAAAAGAGGGCGGGGGAGAAAAATGTAGTGGGATGAAGTGACAAAAGTTGGGGGCCTTGAAGACCTTGGGGTTAGACAGCGCGTGTAGCTCGAGCAATATTTTCATGCAAGGGGGAGGAGATGCACGCTGCAAATGGGGAATCTTCAAATAGTAAAAAGAAAAAGAGAAACAGGCGTGTTCTTGAAGAGATCAGGAAGATCAAATGGCGGTGGTTGGCATTGCATTATTGTGGTAAAAGCTGGCTGGCGAAACAAACATCACGTGTGGGGTTGGAGGGGAAAGGCGATGGGAAGGTGCTGCCTGCCAGTCTAAGGAATTCCGTGCTTGCCCATGAAGGCTCGTAATATTTTGGTGTACGAATAATGGAGTACTGGGATACTGGGATACGATACAACTCACAAGATACAACTCACAATATCCCAGCAGCCTCGATCTTCTAGCACCAGTTTTCTTGCATTATCACCAAACCCAAAGATGCATGCGATGAAGCGCGCACACTTCACCTTGCATAAGCCGCTAGACACTCTGGCGGAAGCGAGTAGCGAATGCATGAACACACTGTGCTGTCTTTGCCAGGTACCTCTTCGCCTGCATCTCGACTGCATCTCGACTGCGTCTCCTCATCGGCCTCTCCTCGAATCATCCACCAGACAGGCGGCTCGTGACTCTCTCTAGGCTGTTGCGGCAGCCTCCCTGTCCGCAAAGCGGTAGCATGACCTGACTCTCTGCCCCTGTCAGTCCTCGATGCCTCACACCAAGTTGTCTCCTCAGGCTGCCTCTGACTCCTCCCTGCAGCTCCTCATGAGACACACTCGACGCCCTCACGTGGAGATTGGGCTGTCGAATCATCGGGCTTGAAGCTAGTCTGCGGCTCGGCCCCCTTGCGGCGTCGCTCGCCCGGCCCGTTGCCTCCACCGGCGCGTACAAAGCATATACTTTTGCCGCCAGGTCTTGGAATCCGGTGCCGAAGCCACGGCACGGGGTAAGATCAAGGTTGGCTATAGAGAATTGGGGACTTCCATGATGAGGTGCATGAGAAAGCAGCTCTTGTTTTTGACATACGCAGAAAGCTTCTCCTGGCCATTGGCGTTGCAATGGCGAGAGAGCATTAGCGGCCTGCAAGCTGCAGTGTGTAAGAGGTGGCATTGGTGGTATTGCCAAGGTACATTACCGGAAATGGTAAAATCCCCAAAGCGCCACCGGGCATCCTTTTCGACCCAAGGCCACTTCAGAGGAGATGAGAGAGAAACCCTAAACCTCATTCGTCTATACTAACAGTGAAATGCCCTGGTTGTATCTAGGTACAAAGATAATGATTTATCCAAACAATTGCTGTCTTGCAATCAAAGACCTCACCAATGACTCTGAGAATCGAGTAACAATTGGTGGGTCGGACCGAATCACGCAGCCTCTTTAGCCGCCGGGGTGGCCATACACACCAGAGATTGGGTGCATGATATCCAATATCAATATAGGTATATATGCAGTGCCATACCCTACGTGCATGCGCTTGTGCCTGTCTACATGAATACCTATGCAGTAGTGCTTCCGACGCATACACGCAAGGTACCTGTTTCACGACGACTGATAAAGACGCAGTCGTGCATCCTCAGAAGACATCTCAGTGCAACGCTATTTCACGTGCTACAAGAGTATCATTGGTATCGTGACTAATACCCACTTGGATGCTTTGTAGCGAAGGGAGCAATGACGCTAGAATCAGATTGGATGAGAATGAAGACTTCATTGAGTAGGGACACTGATTGGCCGAGCGACATGGCAAGTTGCAGCGCAAACGCGCAGCCTGAGCAAATCATTTTGTGAAAGCGTTGATGTCACATATTTGATCTTGTTCAACACAATAGATGGCCAGATAACAGCATGAAGTTTTCTTTTACTCAATTATAAGCTATATACAGTGAGTCATATACACAGAGCTCATCCCATCATTACATCACATCAGAAATCGAACAAGCTAAATCAGCCAAAGCCTCCTAGATAGCCCATCTTTTACGCAAAGATGGCCGAGGTAATCTGACCAGCGATATCCGCATACGCCACAAAGCCGCCCAGCAAGCCAGTTTCGGGGCAACGGTCGACAAAGACAACGCGGCCGTCATCCTGAAGGCCAACGGCGAGCAGGTTGCCCTCCTTGTTGATGGAGAACTGACGGGGGAACTGGCCGCCAGCAGGAACGACTTGCAGGACCTGGAGCTGGCCAGTGGCAGCGTCGATCTTGAAGTTGATGAGGGGGTCGGAGGGGATGGTGACTGAAGGGTTGTCGAAGTCGGGGATGGTGGTGCTGTTCTCAGCGCGGGAGGAGACGATGAGGTAGTTGGTATCAGGCTGGCAGTATACATTAGCTTGGTTTCATCCTTTGAAGGCTGGTGTTGGTTGAGTCATTGAACTTACAGAAACAACAACCTCGGAAGCGGCATAGCTGCTGGGCTCAGCTGGGCCTGCGCCGTGGCTGGGGATGTTGAAGATCTCAGTCAGCTTGATCTGACCATTGGGATAAGTAACGTCATATCCAATGATGGTGTTGCCCAGCTCAGTGACGAGGTAGGCGAAGGTCTTGCTGCCCTTGACGACAAAGACCAAGTGTCGAGGACCAGAGCCAGGCTTGACGCTGACGGGGGTGATGTCCTTGAGAGCCAAGGTGTTGGGGTCGAAAGAGTAGAGGTGGATGAGATCCATGCCCAGATCAGGAACGAGCAAGAACTTGCCCGTGGGGTCGAGGACCGCCTCGTGAGGGTGAGGGGCATCTTGACGAGAAGGGTCGGCAGGAGGGCCGGTCAGCTTGAAGTTCTTGGTTTGAAGGAGCTTCAGCTTGGCAGGGTTGGAGACGTCCCAGGTGGTGAAGGCAGAGCCACCACTACAAAGAAAACCACGGTTAGCTTTTTGCATTGATTGATTTACAATATCCGTCCCCAAACTAGTGGACTCAATCACTCAATTGATGCAGACTTACTAGTGAGCCAGAGCCAGACCGTGGCGGTTGTTGCCAAACACAACGCCGCTCACAGGGCCATTGGCGGTGCTGACCTGACCAAGCTTCTGCAGAGTGCCACCAGGAGATGTCTTGAAGGCAGTCAGAGCACCATTGGGGGTGTTCAGGCCCTCATTGATGCAGTACAGGATGGAGTCGGGAGCATCCAGAGTCAGCCACGAAGGGTTGTCAGAGCAGCTCTGGGACACGGCAACGGGGCTCAGCTTCTGGATGCCCGTGTTCTGGCCATGCGTGTAGTTGAGCGTCGTGACGGTCTGGGAGTACGAAGAGACGTAGACCAGGCCGGCGGAGGCAAGGTTACCTGCGCACAACAGCGTTGCGGCGAGGCTCTTCTGGAGGTTGCGGCGGCTAGGCATTGTGTAAGTAAGGGTGATGCTGTGATGCCGACAAGGAAGCTCAATTGGCAAAGACGGAAGACAAGTAATGGACTGGAGACAAGATTCAGACTGAAGCGAGCTTGCAACAGAAAAAAGAAAAGAAAAGGGCGAAAGAATCTGAGACACGTCCGGGCACTATTTATAAGATCGGCATTAAGCTTCTCCCCGCGTACAAGGTTATGAGAGGGCGATCAATACAACCACAACCCCCCAATTGATTCACAACTTTTATTACCCCAACACTTGTCAGCTACACACCGCAGATCTTTGTCCTGCTGAAAAACGACACCTGCATGCAGAAATTACATGGTATCAACGGAATATCCGTGACTCCAAAAATCATCGCGGGAATCCCCTGATGACGAATAGGCATTGTTACAGTGACATCGGCTGCCTAACTGGGAAGGAGGAACAATCAGCTCGAAAGCCGCTGACAAGGTGGGGGCAAGAAGGTACCTACATTATTTGGGGGGCTGAAAGCTGGATGCCCTATTCTTTCACAATGGAAGCATCTTCTCGCCTGAACTTTCAGTGCTGAAATATGTATGCAGATATTGCATTTTTAGGACAACACATGTTCTAGCTTCAGCATTGGCATGCTACGTAACACTTTGGAGCGGCCTAAAGCTGTGTCGACTTTACTAACAGTCGCGTATTGCCAAGAATACAGGCCCAAATCTGTCAGCCTCTGCGGAGAGTGTGGATCTTGGACTGAGACAAATCGATCCCAAGCCGAGATGGCACCAGATGGGAATCAGCTGTCAAGTCAGTCAGCTCGGCTTCTAGACCTACTTTAGATGTGTCTTGCCAGCGTTGGAACAACTGGAGCCTCCGAGCTGACGGGCTCACCGAATATCAAACACGAGCATCACTTGTTGTATGTGCCCTATCCAGCTAATTTTCTTCCTTCACAAACAGCTAACCTCTTAATGCCATTCTCTGTAGAATCCAAAGCCAAGCAGAACACCTTCTATCATCACCATCACTAAGCCAAGATATCAACACCACAACCTAAAATAAAGCAAGCATCCCCGTCACCGCCGGTCCCGCATCCCGCATTCGGGCCTGATCCCTCAGCGCTACTGCCGCCTCGTCCCTAGCGTTTCAACGCACCGCCTGTCCCGGATCTCGTGTAAGCCATAGTCGAGACTCTGTTACTACATTACGCTACATCGTGCCCATTTGAAAATCTCTTCATAGCTGAATACCTATATTCTATATTCAATTAATTGGCATCCATGTATATCTAGCATCAGGACATCAAAGTAAACCCCTTCCTGACTTCTACCCTGCATCTCCATCACTACTGAGTACAGGTTGTCACGCAGAGACAGCTCATCCCTCCACTGACCCCCACCAAGCAATTCATCTTCTTCGATATCGCCTCGGCGGGAGGCATCCGAAAAGCCGTCCTCATGCAAGGCACAATTCTGTGGGGGAGCGGTGACAGTTGGGAGCATCCTATCGATATGTGTTGTTGAAGAATTCCCACCAATCTCAAGCGTCACGCATGTAGGATACCAAAGTATGGCCAGCAGCCTAGTAGCGCTCATCATCTAATGCTCTGTACCTCTTCATTGTTGCTTCACAGATTTAATTTTCTTTATTGAGATGTGTCTATCCTATCACCTTTACCTCATATCCTGACGCCTTTCTTGGTATCATAATTTTCGTCCATCTTGCGCCGCCATCTATATCATTCCAACAGGTATTCCGTGCATCCAAAATGTTCATCAAATTTTCACGGGCGTTTCTTCGTTTGCTGGTGTTGTAGTACCCTTCGAGTGCGACATGCTGTATGGTGCCTAAAGAAAGAAGGATTGTTAGTTTGCTCTGGCTGCAGACGGAATAAGCAAATCGACTTACCAAAACCTCCTTGGCATTACAGATTCTCCATGCCAGTTTCCTCACGCTGCGGTCCGCAAGGACGACAGCTGGCGCAAATTCGACACCAAACATCTCCCGGATAGCGTAAACAATTCTCTTGGCGTACTTGCCATCTCGCTCCACATGGCTACCAAAGCTCTCATCGACGGTGCTCGGCGCAATATCGTCATCTCGATCCAGACAGTTCTGGATAATGGGAAGAAGAGCCGACTCGACAGCTTTAGCATACAACGCCTTGGTACCGACATCAACGTCGACATCTTCTTCGTCAAACTTGCTAATGCGGATTTCAAAAGGTTCCGAGATGCTCATGACCGTGTGACGTCCATCATGATGGTATCTAAACTCAAAGACACCTTGCGTCCACCATAGCTTATCTCCCTGGAAAACGACCTCGCCTTCCATCATATCAGGGTCCGAGGGATCAGATTTGGCCACGACATGTTCCTTGACAGTAATGCTGGTATTTGCCATCGAAGCATCGTATGCACCAGTGCATGTAGGTGTCCACCTTCCGAGTGACGAAACCTCGGTCGTGTCTCGAAGGCGATTATCCGTTACCATGTAGAGGCCAATCCAATCTTCTTTGCTGTGGTTGGCAGGCGCTCGCCACCTGACTCGTAGAGGGGCACCGTATTCGAATGTCTTCGTCTTGATCAGCTTTGGGAAGCGTCCTGAGAAGCTCTCTTTACCAGTGGCTCTTTCATCAACGGCCGATTGAAGGGAGGGAGTTCCCTCAATAGTGAGTGAATACTGCTTAGGATCCAGTCCAGCTAGGTCGGGGGCAATTCTGGTAATCGTGAGGCGGGCAGGTGCTACGTTGAAAAGAGCAGATGTGTCTCGGACGATGGTCTTAACACCAGAAGCAAACTTGGGGCGGGCACTATCCAAAAACTCTTCGACAAAGTGCGACGTTTCGTCCAGTACCTTGTCCACGCTTTCCTGCCATACCTTGACCGGAGGCGGTAATGATCGCTTGATGAATTTGGTGAGACCTGCCTCCTGTCGAATGCTTCTTCCATAAATCTTCTGCATGTGAGGTCGTTCGACGAATGCGATGACCATGACATTCAAGATTTGCGTAACCAGAGCAGTGATAAAAATGCCTCGGCTCCAGGTGATGAGAGCAGCACCCCAAATACCGGCAGTTCCAAAAACTCTTTCAGGGTTGTTGAGAAACCGGTAGATGGAGGTGTATGTAAGCTTGGCTTCATGGTCGAAGAAGAAGTCGCCGCAGAACCAGCCAAACTCGCCCAGGGAATCGTATACGCTGAAAGCGGTCCACAGCTGTAGAGCAATCAAGCCAGCTCCAAGCACGTGCTTGAAAAGAACCAAGCCGTAACCCCAGTCCTCCGGAAGGTTGTACATCTTCCAACAGGCTGCGATGAAAGATGTGTTGCACATGATCATGCTGATATGGTACATGGCTTTCCACTGGCGCCAGGCTTCTCCAGCACTCTCGCCATATTTGAGAAAGTGGCGAGTCCACATCTTCGTTTTAGATTGTTGGTCCAACACGAAGCCGAGGCCAGCGTGATACCACACCCGCCACAAAAGTGCGTGAGCAACGAAAATTGCTTTCCAGAAGGATGTTGCCGGTGTCGCAAGTGTAAGGACCGCAACATAGATTGGCAGAATAACGACAACACAGTCTGGAACTCGGAATAAATCCATGTTGTGCAATCCAACAAGATTGTGCACCGGTGCTGGCATATCCTTCAGTGAGATGGAGGCGGATCGAGTAAATGTATCTTCTGCGGGAAGATCGAAAGCCACGGTGGGGGTGGTTACAGGGCTTCGATTTCCAGCCTTTTCTCTTGGGGCAGGAGGATTGTAAATCTTGTCGATATGGGGGTTCTCCACTGACACAAGGAATGCAAACTGGGCAAGGTGGGCGAGGATGGAGATGAAGAGCACCTCGTAGCTGGCTGCCATCATCGATATACCGTAGTATCCGGCGTAACCAATCGAATACATGGGATGGGGCGCCATCTCAAAGACACCGTCGAATGTGAGATCCTGATCGATAAGATAGAAGAAATCTCCCCAGTACCAAGCAAAATCCTTGACAACGCGATGCGCATCGAGCTTAACCCAGAGATTGAAACCGACCAGTGTGATACCCAAAAGCCAGCGGGAGCTTCCGAAGAGGATACTCTCGTCTTTTGGTGTGTGGCTACAGACAATGGCGAACAGACAGTATGACACGAAATCACACATCAAGATCAAGTCGACGACCCTTCGGAAGACGAGCCAGGTGTTGTATTCAATGGGAGCCTTCTCAAACTCGTAGTCTTCAGGGATCTTGGCTTCGAGCTCTCGCTTCAGCAGATTGTACAGCCATGGGCGGGGATTATTGCCAGTGCTCGGATGCTCGAATAGCTTCCATTTCTGGGCCCAGGTGATCAGGCGCCGGTGATGGGATTGGATATGTAGCAAGATGCCGATGCCAACGTTGTAAGAAGCTCTCCAAAAGAGGAAAACAGCTGCAAATACGGGGCGCTTATACCCAGCCGGAAGGAAATATGCTGCTAGGATATGCAATGCCAGAATAGCCAAGACGAGAGCGTCTGAAAGGTTCTTGGGCTGTCGCGGATCAAGGAGCTGTGAAACCATGTCATGCGTAGTCGGCACAACGAATACTATCCCAATTGAGGGGCATTGATTAGTTCCATGGCCTGTGTGAGCCAAAAACGGTGCGATTTGCCTTGGTCACTCACCTGTGCCATCTGGTGTACGACCAAAAGTCTTCTTTTGCTTGCCAATGTCACCATCCTGGGTATCCTGGCCAGCGCTCTGTGGTTCCATTGGCGCTGGACGACCAGGGCTGACGCTCCCACTTCCGCCGTCAGACGCATCATCGTAGAGCTGCCGGTGCCGCAGCTCAGCACCTCCAGCCGAGAGGTCGGCGGCCGTGCTCATGGTGGACGGAGTTGAGGATCGTCCGAGTGGGCCCGAAGTGACAGAGGTTGAAGAACGGAGAGGAGTAAGAGAGTAAAGAAGCAGAAAGTTAGGAGCAATTGGGAGCTTGTGGGCTATTTAGATGAACTTCTGCATAAACTCGGAACGTCCAATCACGGGCGGCAGGACAGATTGTTGAGAAACGGCTGCAGGGCCCTTTCTGGGTTCGTTGATTGCAGGGCGGAGCCACCAATCCGGAGTCTAGAAGCGAGCTGATCTCCGGGCTAATGTCGAAGCGCAAGTGATGTTCAACCCGAGGTGCCTATGAATAGCGTCCCGTGTCACCTTTGGGAGGTAGTAATGT
This sequence comes from Trichoderma breve, assembly GCF_028502605.1. NCBI lineage: Eukaryota > Fungi > Ascomycota > Sordariomycetes > Hypocreales > Hypocreaceae > Trichoderma > Trichoderma breve. The sequence continues at coordinate 4,749,997 of NC_079232.1, forward strand.
TTTTGATACAACAAGCGGTTGACGCTTGTCGACGCAGACCGAGAAAACGGCGTTGTTGAATGCCGTTTTGTGGTTATTTTTCCTGTTGTTGATGTTGAGAGCGAAAAGGTGAGAAGACGGCGGAAGAGGCGAGAAGGCTGCTTAGGTGTCTTGTGACCTCTGCCCAGCTCTGGGAGGCGCCGTTGCTACCGAGCAACATGCCAGTGTGGAGAGACACCTTAACGCACTAGAATGGCTGCCAAGTTGATGTCAATAGTGGGGGGAGCCACTGGAATCGTTGGTAGCCCCCTAACGCAATCGCTGCTGTCGGCTAAAGCAGGCACATTAGTTCCTTACTGTACACGAGCCTAAGGGGAAGAGGCGGTGCTTTTAAGTTCCATTGGCAATTATCCTTTAACGGCGAAGATACTGATGATAAAAGGGGGTACGAGGGTATAAGAATTAATATAGCCGATGAGGTGAAGATACATAATTCCTTAGATGCCGTGAGAGCGCAGCAACGTGATTTCCATGGACTGCGCGAAGTATCGGGACAAACTGAGATAGAGTCGAGCCCACTTCTCCAGCAAAATGACGAATGCAGCTAAAAAAGACTTGAGACCAAAAGTCAGACATGTGAAAGTCGGAATCCTGGTCTACGATACGCTGTTCGATTGGTGCAAGCACTCCACATTTGCCCAACAGATGGAAGCCCCACCACGGAGGGCTTCTCACCACACAAGCGAGATTTACTCTGAGCGCGGAGAAACGCTCAATGCTTGAATACAGTAATAAGCTCTGTTTGCTACTTTTATAAATCAATGTCTAAGAGTATCTTGTATAAGTTATCTCAGCGAGCCTTATCTACAGGCTGCCTTCTTGTTTGAATCTAGGTAGGTACCTCTTAATAGCTTTAGTTTTAGCCACGCCGCTTTTTCTCGTTGTACCTCTCCAATCATGACACAAATTCCCCTTGCCTTAGTATTCTGATGATCCCACTCAGAAGTTTAAAAAACCTATATTCAGCTGTATGTACCCAGTAGTCAGTAGAAAGTATATCTGGTCAATTGTTTGATACGCCACAGATACACCAAGTTTTATTTACAGATCTCCATGGCAACCCAAGTTACTTGTGCATATACACTGAAACTTTCATTGTGGAAAAGATCTACACATTGGTGACACAAACGAAGGAACTGTAGGTATATAGTAGGTGACAGTATGGCAGTCATGAAAACACTCAAAAATGTTCAAGAAGGAGACAATCTTAGCTACTTCAGCAAATAGTCATAGCAAATGCATTACCATATCTTCCTAACCATCCCGCAACAAGAGAAAACAAGGGCTTTTGTTGTTTTACTGAGCCTTCTTGGCAAACTCGACCCTGAGAATGAGATGCTTGAAACCAAATCCGTCCATCTTGTTGCATGCCGTGACAGCGTCGCTGTGGTCTGCGAAGCTGATGAAGGCGAAACCCTTGGCCATACCAGTTTCCCGGTCCTTGGCAAGGAAGACTCTGGTGACACGACCGAAACGCTCGAACATATCGCGCAGCTCTGATTCCTCTGCCATCTCTGAGACCTGTTTGGAAGGAAAACATTACCGTTAGCAAAAAATGACATCTTTAATAAAGGGGGCTCGAGTGACAAGCTTACGTTGGTGACACGCAGTGTCGCAAAGTCGTCCCTCTCGCCGTATTTTGATCCGCCCATGCGCTCTCCGGCAGCTCCTCCCGCGCCACGCAGAGCAGGCGGAACGTATGAGCCCTTCTTCCCAGACCCGGCAGCGCCAGTGGCAGCGGATAGATCCTCCGCCATACCGGCGGGCGCATCTGCGCCGCTCGTTTCTCCAACAGGCGCCATGGTGTCCTTGTAGGGACATCTGGCTGTAAAGTGCTCGCCATTGCAGATACGGCACTTGACCTTCTTGTCCCTGAGCTTGTCCTTCATGGCCTGGGCGTTCGCGTCGGCGCCCTCCTCCTTGGAATCCTTGCGCCAGGAGACGCTTGGTCGGAAGATGATGTTCTCACCGACGGAGGTGGTATCGGGGGCAGGTCCCGCGGGATCTTTGGCGCTCAAGCCGAACTTGGCCCACGTTTTCCGGTTGGCGACGCGGGGGTTGACTGTCTCGGTTTGGGTGACATAGCGAATCCGACGAGTGGTCTTTACTTTCTGGCCCTGATCGTTGTATCGGAATGTGATGATGGTCTTGGTACCATCTTTATTAGAGATGGTCTGGGGAGGCGGAAGATCAGAGGAGACTTCCTCGATGTCGTCGTCGTCGGCCCAGTCGTGCCTGATTTTCGCAGTGGGGTTAGCGAGGCTTTGCAAATGAAGTTTCCGAGAAAAGAGGCCACTCACTTGGCCTTGGGCGGCGCGGTGGTAGCCATGATTACTGCCTGCTGTGTAGCACCAAATTCGTCGATTCAAAAAAGCAATCTGCCCTGCAGTGTAGTCGACGTGTGCCGCGTCGCTGGAGCGATTCTACAAGGACGGATTGTGAGCGTGGGGTTTGCCGTCGAAACAATCCAGCGAATTTCTCAACATTTGGTGCGGTTTGCAATTTCTGGTGGAGCAGCCACACTGTGGCTGTGAGCTCAATCACGTGATGGATATCTTATCGGCAGTGCAAATGGAACCAGCAAACCGGTAGCTGAGTGCCAAGTGTATGGGCGCAGCAGCCGCCACCATCGAGCTTTATAGATTCCGGCGAGATTTGTGTGGCTGATGTCGCCGAGGAAACAAGAACAGACTCCAAGCCTGTGGCTGCTTTTCAATGCCAAACTACTCCGTAATCGTGTCTGGAGTCTTCCCGTCTGAGAGACTAAAGATGCGCCATGCTCCGAAATCGACCCTCCATTCAAGCCGAACGCCCGAAGGTTTGTCGTAATCCAGTGTGGCGCGCCCAGCGTTTGCGTGCGTAATGCCCAGAAAGCGGTCATGAATCAGACCGTTAAGTTCGCCCCAATGCCCAAGGTTTTTGATCACGCGCTGCCCAGCTTTCCCTTGTAATTCCCCTCACTGCCTCTCTACGGAGTAATATATTCCAATCACTACCGCCTCAGTTATTGCGCCCTATTCATTCATTTCGACGGAGTTTCTCTCGTTCTTCTGGCGATTCGCAGTAGCATCTAGAAAGAATAAACCATGGCCGCCAAGAATACCAACCGAGGAGACCAACCTCCAGCGTACGGAGAGCCCCAAGCACCTAAACCCACATACGGGGGATACGGGGGTTACGAAGGATACCAACAGGGCCAGTCAAGCAACTATCAAGAGGGCATCCAGGGTCCGTCAGGTCAACAGGCATATTATCAACCAGGGCCACAAATGGGGTATTATAACCAGCAACAGCAGGGCCCTTTTCCCGGCCAAGGGCAATACCCGCCTGGACAGGGCCAATATTCTGGCTATAATCAATATCCACAAGGCCAATATATGTACCCTCAGGGTCAATACCCTCAAGGCCAGTACCCTCAACAATATCCCCCTCAAGGCTATTATGGAGATAGGCGTCCAGGTGGAACGACAAGCGGTCTTCTCGGTGGTCTAGCTCTTGGTACAGCTTGTTGTTGCTGTCTAGACTGTTTGTTATGTTAATAGGCGGGAAAGCGAACGACGGATGATCATCCCATCTAGATATCGGCTTTGCGGCAATCGCCGGGACCAACATACTTGCGAGCCTTCTCGCAAGATGCCGATCATAGACGAAAATATCCACACAAAGAACGAACGAGGACATGGTTTGGGTCTGGGTTCGGGTTCGGAGTTGGGGGGGATTTTGTGTTTGATATCTGGGAACAACTGATGGCAACCGGTAATAGTCATTTCAGCGGCGTTTTGGCGTACGGAGATCCTCATATATTCAGCTCACCGATATCCTTTTGTTCACCTATCAGTATCCTTAGTTAGGGCGAGCGGAGTTTCCAAGATGTGCGAAATACTAATTGTTATCTTCCACGTTATTACTCTCATCGAGGCACACTTCCCGTATTTTCCTTGGTACTAATTAGGTAGCATGTGTTCGATGGACGTATTAGTATAAACATCTTATTTTGGATTGATGAAGAATCATGTTGAACACCCCAGAGATTGGATAAATATATAAATAAACGTGACGTCCCAAAAACTGAGCATACCCCTTTATGTTATAGCTATACCATGTCTTGCTAATTATTTACTGATACCCTTGAGGATACTTGGTGACGAGCATCTCGATATCTTTCATAGCCCTATAGAGGAGTCAGTTGGTACATGTACCCGGATATGTGTATAGAGCTGTTAAACGATTAACCTACATCTGTATATATTCCTCGTTATCCGGAAATATAGCTGCCGCTTGCAGGTTAAATTTCCTGAATAGGTACATTAATCAGTTACACTAGAATCTGCAAAATGTGGGCAGACCTCTTACACAGCATAGAGTATGTTGCGATCCTCAAAGTCCTCTTTGGGTTCGGATGGGCGTATATGAGAAAGATATTCCTCAAAGTAAATACTTGTAAACTTATTCCGACGAGGTCTCCAGTTCCCTAATTCATCTATTCAAACAATTCATTAGCGGAATCTTGATGGTAGTGGAGTGTGATACTACATGCAGTATCGAAGTATGGCGTGGTGCTGCATACACTCATTGTGCGCCCAAAAGCTAGAAGGATCGTAAATGATGCTCTTCTCTACATCACCAGAGACGACACCTGCGTTCCCATACCATAGATCCCCATGTACTAACGAAGGCCGTATTTGCCGTCCGCCACTCTCAAGTGGTCGGAGAAGCCTGGGAATGACTTTGCCAAATAGCGCGGGTTCGAGGGCTTCAAGTTTCAAGCTACGTCCAGCCCTCTTGAGTCGTATCTTCAAGACGTCGCGTAATCCGTCGGCAAAAAAGAGCTCCCAGCTGTCGGACCAGGTATTCTGCTGAGGAAGGTTTCCATTATACGTCCTGCAATGGAACCCGAACTGGCCATTTGGCGACAAGGGGCGGGGAGACAGATGCAACTGGGCTAGCTTCGTGCAGAAAGAAGTAGGCTCAGGCATACCACCGGTGAATTCATAGAAGTTGCAAATATAAAAATGGGAGTTCGAGTCTGTTTTAAGAGTCCCCCATCCGATGGGTTTCGGGCAAAAGTTAGAGTTGATATTGTGAATAGCCAATGTAGATTCGAATTCACCCTTTAGAGCCTCTTTGCCTTCCTGATTGACAGACACCTAAGGCTAGTTAGATGATTGACACTGGATTTTAGACAGTATAGAGACCTTAATAAAGTAGCATTCTTCGTCGCCGTCTGTGTGGCGGACTTTCAGACGCAGGCGTCTTGCCCAGGCAGAATCCTCCTCGCCATTCCTCATTCCGGCGAATTCTATTACCTCTGCCACCCCACGCAATACTAGATAAAATGATCCCTATTATTAGTACAATGATGAATTATAGAAAAGCAAAGGTTCGATAATGGAGCTCACCTGCGAGTATGCTGGGATCTACCTGTAGCCACTTTCCCTGGACATCAGTGGCTTCGTCTATATTTACCATCTTTGAGGTTCCGTTTTTGTTATGCAGCTCTTTTGTCAAAATTGCAATGACGAAATCTTGAGCGGTCTCAATGAATATATTTAGAAGCAGACCTATGAAGAAGGTATTCCCTCCGCGCTGAGTTGAAGTAATGCCTCATCATGAGGACCAAGCGGCCGCATGGGCCTCTACTATGTGTTGTTGCCTGCGCGTACCCTTCAGCACCCTAGACATAGATCAAGAGATAATCTACATATACATATGAAACTACATGCGTATCGCCAAATTACCACTATTGCAGAATTGCGAGAGGGGCTGCAGCTTCCGGAACGCCATCGGCTTCGCAATGAAGAGGTTTACTTTGACGATCTGGCTGCAAGCATAAAATACCTACCAGCAAGCACAATAGCAAGCATAGAGATGCTAGCTAGCATCCAAACGACAAACAAGCACACATAGGCTAACAAGCATGAAAAGGTCAGGTCAGAAGCGCAAGTCAGGCTCCGATCATACGTCTAGCAATTCGTCAAACTCTAAGAGAATGCGCTGCTGAAGCGCAAAGCTGAAACGTAGTACGGCAGTTGGTAATCGGCTGCCGGTTAATAAGAACAAGTCGAACCTGCACACCCCTAGGGAGGACTTGTGGGAGAATAGGATGTACTCCTGTCTTGTTATCTCGCCAGCAGGTCGACTCATCAGCAGCTTCAATGCGGTCAAGGAACTGTAAGAGTTACTCCGTGACGCAGTCGAGGCACACCAATCCCTCTACACGACGGACAAGATTCTCCATCGTTTGCGCAATCATTTACTAGGAAAAATTGTGCGCCAACAAAATACAACTTCATGGGCCTTGACACCTCCCTGATAAAGATTTGGAGTTGAAACACGGCGCTTTACCAACCTTCTCCTTCAAGTAAGGTAACAAGGGTCCTCCGGGTCAATGTCGGGCGAATAGCAAAAACAGCCGCCAGAGCGACTTCCGGCGGGGTGATAAGAAAAGATAAGGGTCAATGCGTCTTTCCTCCCAATTTCTTTGTGACTCAACTACAAGATCACACGTCCGCCCCGCACCTTTTGGGCCTGAATCCTGCAAAAGAAACAAGTCAGGATCACGAACGGCAGTTCAAGATGGCGACTATCTACATTGACGAAGACATTGGCAAGGACGAGGTTTCCCAGACCGGCACCGAGGAATCCCCCTACAAGACGCTGCAATTTGCCTATCTCCAGCGCCCCGCGGAAGCCCAATATCTGACCCGCAAGTCGCAAGCCGAAGATGAAGCCGCAAAGGAGTGGAAACCCGTCGCAAAGGCTGCTTTGAAGAAGGCAGTCAACTTCTTCGACGTTCAGAAGAAAAAGGCAGCCAAGGAACAGGAGCTGGTTGTCAGGCGCAAGAAGGAGGAAGAGGAGCGAGCCAAGGCCTTGGAAGCCGCCAAGGCTATTGTTATCACTGAGGACCCCAGCCTTCCTGCTGCTGTTCGAATTGGACTCGACGAGGTTGGCGATCACATCAAGCTCCGCAAGGTGGATGACCCTGAGAGCAAAGGCACTCGAGTACGCGTCTTTGGTCGCGTGCACCGAGAGCGCAAGCAAAAGGATGTCATGTTTGTCACACTGAGAGACGGCTATGGCTTTATGCAGGTGGTCATTTCCGGCCAGCTGGCAAAGACTTACGATGCTGTCACCCTCACCCGTGAAACCTCAATGGAAATCCTGGGAGAGATGCGAGAAGTCCCTGCCGGTGCCCGGGCTCCTCTCAACCGCGAATTGCACGCCGACTTCTTCAAGATCCCCAAGCACTGGAAGGCCCCCGGTGGTGACGATGCCATCACCAACAGAGTTCAGGCAGACGCCGAGCAGGCCATGCTTCTCGACCAACGACACCTTACACTTCGTGGTGAAGTCGCTTCGGGTGTCATGATTGTCCGCGATGCCGTTGAGTGGGCTTTCAACCAGGCCTACAAGGAGCTGAGATTCCGCAAAGTCAGCCCTCCCGCCCTCGTCCAGACACAAGTCGAAGGCGGTGCTACTCTGTTCAAGTTCGACTACTATGGCGAGGACGCCTACCTCACACAGTCTTCTCAGCTGTATCTGGAGACCTGCCTGCCTTCAATGGGTCACGTTTACTGTATCGAGAAGTCCTTCCGGGCTGAAAAGTCTCTGACCCGACGACACTTGTCTGAGTTCACGCACGTTGAGGCTGAGCTTGACTTTATCACCTTTGACGACCTATTGGCACACATTGAGCAAATCATGTGCCGTGTGCTCGAATTGGTCATGGACGACCCTGTCGTTGCTGAGAAGATCAAGGCCATGAACCCCGAGTTCAAGCTTCCCGAGAGGCCTTTTATGCGCATGAAGTACTCGGAGGCAATCGACTGGCTCGTTGAGCACGACATTCCCAACGAGGAGGGCAAGCCCCATGCCTTTGGTGACGATATTGCTGAGGCTGCTGAGCGTCGCATGACGGATATCATCAACAGACCCATCTTCCTGACACACTTCCCTGCTGAGATCAAATCATTCTACATGTACAAAGATCCGAGTGATCTTCGCGTTACCGAGAGTGTTGACTGCTTGATGCCCGGTGTTGGAGAGATTGTCGGTGGATCGATGAGAATGGACGACTACGAGGAGTTGATGGCCGCGTACAAGCGCGAGGGCATTGACCCCGAGGCCTACTACTGGTACACTGATCAGAGAAAGTAAGTGATGACAAATTCTCGTTTCGAAACTCCATTCGTTCATTGGCTAATTACATTTTCTTTTCTAGGTATGGAAGCTCTCCTCACGGAGGCTACGGTCTGGGACTGGAGCGATTCCTTGCCTGGCTTTGCAAGCAGCATACTGTTAGAGATTGCTGCTTGTATCCTCGTTACATGCACCGTTGCAAGCCTTAGACGCTAAACCAAGAGCTAGACTTGTTTGCTGATTTATGAGAATGCATGAAAGACAGACTTGCTTTACGCTAGTTATCCCGGTATTTCCTTTTACGATATAAAAAGCATGTGAAAGACCATACAAAGAACTCGATGATAACTCGTGATATTGCCACTCGACATTTGGAACTTCAATGGTGTCCCATATAGTTTGAGTGAGAAAATAATATCTGTCAAGTGACTGCTCCAAAGATCGTGCAGCATCCGTGAATCTACACATAACACATGCAGGACAATGGTACTCGGACCTTGATGGCTATTAGAAACAATTATCACATGTCAAAAAACATTACAAAGCACGAGATGTCTCCAGATGGTAAATCTAGATTACCATCTCGATAGATTTGTTGGGGCAAAGTTTATTGTCGGATATAGCGTGGCAGCTGTAGCTGACTTCCATATACAGAGATGTTTGCCACATTCACATGCAGATGTTTATGATCAATCACATGCAAATGGAATTGTGCTGACTTTGTTTTCATTCGTTGCTAATGTGGTATTTTCTTTGAATATCGATGATATAGAATTTTTCTTGGAGAAACACTGCATGCAACATGTTTAACAACTAGGTAGTTGCTAGGTAAGAAGAGGACAACTACGGCAGTCAATAGAGGTTTTACCTGCTTGTCGAATGATTCAGAGAAGCAAATGATCGTCACTGCAACATGTTATCATTGAATCAATAAATTTGGTTCTATCATCAAATAATAACGCTCAGGAACTACGCATTTCCATCTCAAACACCTGCCATTTACCTAGGCAAAGTCGATGGCAAATACCCCAACAAACAATCCTCAGCTGCACATCCAATAAACAGCTGTCAGCATGTCTTCCAGAAATCCTGATGGCACACACGCTAAAACGTCATGAATTGCGGAGGGTGCGTAAAGCACATGGCGGGCATCATTCCTTCACGTTTCCTTGACGTCATGCGCCACGATGCCGATCGCCAGTCTGTTTTGCATAAGCTCACTGTCTAGGTATGTTTTTATTATTTATATCTGGCATACCCTCGTTTCATCCTTGGAATTCTTAGAAAGTTCTCTAAACTTGTTACATTTCATCTTTAAGAAGGAAGTAACTTATACTCCCACTACATTCACATAACAACCACATATAACAACCAACACAACAACATACAACATGTCTTCTGAAGATACTAAGAAGCAGCCCGATACCGGCAACTTGACTGACACAGTCACTGGCACCGCCCAGTCTGTCACGGGCATCCTAGGCAACACAGTCGGCGGTTTGGGCCGTACTGTCGGCGGAGTTGCTGGTGCGGCAACTCGAGGCCTTGGAAACACTGTCAATAGCGTCACCGGAGAGACTGGTCGTCCTGTAGGAGATGCTGTGGGCAACATTGGAACGGGACTTGAGGGAGGCTTGGATAGTGTTTCGAAGGGAGTGGAGGACGCCGGGCAGTGGAAGAAGCAGTAAACAAAAACAAAGAACAAAAGGGGCGGGCGCGAATATGGAAACAGATCGGAAAGGGCCCTGAGCCCAAATGTACTATTAATTACGAATTTGGAACAACCTTGAGTTAAAAATCTTGTCATATTATGCATTGTATTTTGTTTCGTGCCATCAACGTTAACAGCCTGTAAAACTACCGTATGCTAATATTTGGATCCGGCTGAAACCAAGACCCTTGACTTGCAGTGTAACACATAGGAACCTCCCGTACCCTTCCATTCTCACGCCGTAGACTCTATCTCCGTAATGATCCTTAAGAGGAGTTTATCTGAACCGTGTGTTATTACAACACGCGGAAAGAAGAACACAATCCCAGTATATCCGTTATATGACCCGTAATCTCGCGCAAGTGGGAGGGCCATGCTCCTCATTGCTTAGACTTGCCAGTAGTGGCTGTTTAGACTTGCTCGGCGCCCCAGCCGACATCAGCCTCTCGCATGTTGCTCGGGGGTTCGATCGAGGGAATGAACTCGAGGGCGACGTAACCGACACCGATGATACCAACAGCACCGCCAGCAAGGTTGCTAATAAGGCGACTTCCGAGAAGAAGGCCTCCGAGAAGGATATAGACTATCAAATTTGTCAGAAAATCCCCAGAAAAACAAAAAGACGCTTAAACATACAGATACCACGGCCAATGAAGGAGAAGAGGAAGTTGGCATATCTCGAAACCTGCGGGGGGATTTGGAACTCTAAAGTCCTGGTTAGCATCATCTGACTTCCGAAGTAACCCAGAATAAAGGGAAAGTACATACCTAGGAGTGCGATAGCAAGACCAAATACAATCATATAGATACCAATGACGAGGTTCTGGCTAAAAATTGAGCAACAATCAGCGTCGTCGATCATCAATCAGCCCCGCATGTGGAAAGGAATAAGTAACCGCTGCGTCATGATAACATGGCAGCACTTTCCGTCGCATTCAAATGAGAGAGACTCGGAACTTGTTCTCTTTTCGGGAAACCTACAAGCCAACGGGGAAGATGTGGAAAACGCCCCCCAGAACGGTGATGCCCGCCACGGCCAGGTTAACAATGCGGCTGCGGCGCATCGAGGCGCAAATGTTAGCAACAACAGTTCAATTGGATCGCCTGGACCATGCTGATAGACTCGATACATACAAGATATCGGAGATTTCCATAGCTGCTGATTGACAGAGAGAAGCTATATCAAGAGTCGGGACTGAGTTGGACGGAGACGGAAGTGTCGCGATGAGTGGATTTTGAGTCTCGCGGGGAAGAGGATTCGTCGCACGTGCGCTCCAGGCAGCGGCTCGGGCAGGGAGCTGAGACTAAGAAGAGGGAGAAGTAGGAGAAGAGTTAGGCAGTTACGTGAGTGTCATGGAAACAAATCACAAGATGCGAGCTGGTGATGTTGAAGCTTGCGCAATCCTGTCCAAAACAGCTATCCGAATGTGTTTGACGGTAGCGGGCAACAAGGCTGTGGCTGTGCGGTGACGTACTTGCCTCTGTGGGTTGTGCGGCAAAAATCCGTCAAAACCCCGGATATTTGTCGCGGCTAAAGATACAAAGTTACAAGCACCTTCCCAAACTCAGCCTCAGGTATTGGCACAGAGACAGCTTTACAAGGTGCCCAACGACGGGGGGGTTCTATATTGATTCCTCATCAGATTCTCGAATGTTTCTCTTTCTTTTTTGCGCAGAAAAACTGTTTGAACGACTCTCTGATTTCAATCAAACATGATTTACTGCTCAGATAAGATGATAGCAGAGATACGGGGTTCGCATAGGAATAACGAAGAATGACAAGGTTCAAAGATGGGGGGGCTGCAAGCGTGCTGAGAGAACAACATCGTTGACGAGAACGGATTTTACCACCAACTCGGAGGGGAATGCCCAGCTCTAAACGTGGGACGAGGCAGTTCTGCTTGAAGACCAAATTCATCGAGATACCCACGGAATAGGAATTGGACGACCCGGAATGTGTTGGTATACAATCGTATCCATTTCCCCCTCTAATGCGTGATGATAGGCTGCCATTGCCGGAGCCTTTGAGCCGAGCAAGCAGATGATCTATCATACGGCCCATACAAGGCAAATACTCCGAGCCAGGACTTTCTACAATCAAAGAATCATGTCATTCTGGTTCAGCTCACATAATTCCGATGGGGTCATGGTTACAATGGAAGGGAGAGCCCAAGTTTCCCACGCCGCTGATCCTCCACTCTTACTCTGGCCTGGACTGCTCTTACACACGGCTGGCAAATATTCACTCAGACATGGAAAACGCCACTCATTATAATTAGAGCATCATGATGGGAAACGAGCCTTTCAGCGCAGAGGACGAAGCCTTGTGGTAATGGTCAACTGAGACAGGCCGGGGTGATGTCTGGTTCAAAGTGTTTAACAAAGGCACTAGCACGCCACCGAGAAGCAAACGAGGCGGCATACGACAGGGGTTGTGAACTCCCGGAAATGAGAACGCCTCACTCGAAGCCAAGTAAAAGCAGACTTCTACTATTACGAGTACTGCCATGTCATCGGCGTTTCACACAAAGTCCAAAGTGCACAGACTAGTACTTAGCCGCCATGGTATGCGACGGCGTCTTGGAGGATTCGACTCTCCCTGCAGCATGTGGTTCTCGTGTTCTTGACCGAGTCGTCTAAATTGACCTATTCGAGCTCTTATCACAAACGCTTTGCATGGAAATGCATGAATATGGTGGAGATGAGCCCGGGCAAAGCACCCATGGATGGGAAATCCAACCAGCCGCAGGACAGGGAGGGCGGTGAGTGGGAACCCCCAGCGGCACCAATACTGGACGCTGCTCGATATTGGTTTATGGCCCTTGGACGCAACCGAGCTGCTCGTGGGATGCGCCCTGCTCCGTTCAGAACGACGGGCAGCATTACACGTGTCCGGGGACTTGGTGAATTCCTCCGGAGCCAGTCAGAGCTTTGCTGTACGCACAGCCTGATTTGCCGGAACCCCTCAGGAAGTGTGATATGCAGCTCCAGTTCTGCCCAGCCACACAATCGTACCATTATGAGCGGGCGAGACAAAAAAAGAAAGGAAAAAAGCAGCTACCAAAGCACCGACTAAAGGACCGACCAGGATTGAGACCGGAGAGGCATTCGGGGCCTCACCGGGGACCCTCCCCCAGCACCCACACTGCCAAGTCTGGCTCGGTACGATGTCCCCGGCATTACTCGGCTCGCCCTCCGACCTATGTTCGCGAGCAGCACACCTTTCGTCTTGTTTTAGCGGCATGGGATAGTAGTTGGATAGATGGTCTTATGCTTGTTCTTCCCATTCGGTACTAGTAGGTGTGTTTCTGGCCGAGCCTTACTGTGGAGGCATCTTAATGCCGGGAATCTCTTAAATTTTTTTTACGGCCGATCGTCTCGTGGATCAGTGGGTACACCAAGTTACCGTGCCTGCTAGGGGGAGCTAACCGCGAGGTTAATATTCACTCCAAGAGATGCTGCTATATGGCACGGCACATACAGCGAGCCTGAGACGCGCGGCACCTGCTGGTGTCTGGCCTCCATCAGCTACCAACCAACCCTAAATTGACATACGGTTGGCTGTCAAGGGAAAGAACCGTATGCAACCAAGACCGGTGGGATGATAGGTGAGTGGCTACATTCGTTCTATTACTTGCTTGGTGGGTGGTACTAACAACCATGGAGTCTGGGGAGGGTGGTGTGCAACCAAGGGGAATCACAATCACTAGAACCCGTACAAATACAGGAGGAGCTCCGCCAAGGCTGCATAAATTCTCCTAAGACATGGTATTGGCATGGCATCTATTTCCAGCATACAAGGTACATCAACTCTCCTTCCGTTGAGGAGCTTCGCAATCGCTGATCTCGGCCTTTGAATGTGCCGAACCAGAACTAGGGCGGCTCCATGTCTAGCCTGTTCAAAAAGATGACCTTGAGGGTGTGGTAGTACTACATACATGTCTGATGCAAGACGGACGCGGAGTGAGTGCGGAGCATACCTGCCTACGAATACATGCTGATACACGCAGAGGTATCTAGAGTGTGTCATTACACGTCCATGCGAGACAGGCCTTCTCTGCTCCATATTGTGGTGTCCTATTCATGCCTATTCATGCAAGCTGCAGCTCTCGCAGAAATCGAGTTCTAGGCCCCAGTTACGGAGTAATACTGCAAGCAAGGCGCTATGATATGCGTCAGCAAATGTGAGGGGAAAGAGAAAGAGATAAGTATTCAGCTCCATTTTCCTAGGTATAGATCAAAAGGATGGTACAGATTGGGACAAGGTACCACGGCTGTGCTTTTTTGACAGCTAGGAGTTACCAGGGCCCTTGTCACCAAGCAGGTATCACACGCACACCCAACCACCCACCCCACGACTTAAGAGTCATCTTAGTAAGAGTGTTGCCGAAGATAGACACAGTATGAACAAGGGGAAGACGGCTCGACAAGGAGTCCAGAAGCGAGGTTTGGATAGAGGCAGAAAGAGGCAGACAGAGGCTGAGACCCGGAACGCGAGGGGAAGACCTAGACCATTCTTGCATGCTGATCGTTTCAGCTGGATTGCCAAGGAAGCGCCAGATGATTTGTGCCACGTCAATCATCCTGTGACAATGGCACTGGTGGCGTATATTGATCCAATACATGGCCGAGACAGAGGCCGGTTTATGTGTACTTGGTCCATCACGGTGGCGGACTCTATGGATATGAACCGGTATATAAAGAGCAGAGGTTCGTTCTTTTCTGGATAACCAACTTTGTCCTACAAACATTTCGATTGTCCGTCTATACAGTCTTGTTACACGCTTCAAGCTTGATAATCCATTGCCACTCTTCGTGCCGCTTATACCATAACTAAACTCAACTTACAACCTTGTCTTTAGCTCTTGAAGAATCAGACAAACACATTCTTATCAAAATGTCTTCGTCCGGTAGCCTCCCCCTTACCCCCATCACCAGCATTGGCTCGATCAACTCCCCCTACGACAGGGTCATCCCAACTGCAGATCATGCAGCCTCTGCTTCCGAGTTTAGCAAAAGAACTTGGCAGGAGCTTGTAGCGAATGCTGCCTCCATGTCATTCAATATCGACACGGTCAGTCTGGCCACCCTGGCCAAGTACGGGCCAAAGCTCCCCGATGAAATGGAGGGGACCACCGAGCTTGCGGGATATGCCAAATGGTATAAAGCAGGGCAGCCCGCAGTAGCAATCATCCTCAACGCCATACACGGCATTCGCCATGGCGTAAGACGACGATGGGACTTGATGAAGCTCACGCCGACACTCTGTGAGATATCGAGGCACAGCGGCTTTAAATTCTCAGACAGCGAGTCTAATGGCCTCGCTTTTATGTTCCTCGCTTGGTCCTATATCCTTTGTGCGTTTCTACTTGAACAGCAGCAGATCCCCATAGTCTATGAAGATCCATACAGACAATGGGGCAATGGAACCTATGAAGGCGGTGCCTTCTTCATAGACCTTGGGGATGCTAGTGATGAAGAATATCGCTGGTGGTCAGCCCTTGTCCATCCTGGCCGAGGATGGAAAGCTGCTTATTCTTCGCAGCCGGTATGGGCTGTGACGCTTGGGAATCAGTTCAAGTTTATTATCCTGAACGAACGCAACGTGTTGCCTTCGACCAAGGTCAATCCTCCCTCTGCCAAGGAGGCGCTTGTTTTCCTTTCTCGGTTTGCTGCCAGATTCAACTTGGAGAACCAGGCTTCTCTCGGACTTGCAATGGCACTGACCATTCCACTTCACGATAACATGTCCTCCACCATACAGCTACCAGAGCCGTATCTTACCAGGAAAGATGTGGTGTCTGTACCGTCTTCCATCATTGATCAAGAGTTCCGCAACCTGTCTTACTACATGGTTCTTAGCTCCAACCCTACTTTCATGGCCTCGGCTCTTTGGTCTGTCTTTTTCGAACCTGAAATCGACTGCAACTTGGCCAGCCCCTGGTGCAATGCAATCATTGATGTTATTAAGCCCTTGATTGAAAGTCATCGGCTTGAGACGCTGGGTCATGTACTTGCTCAGAGAAGGCCTGGCGTTGCTGCTCTATGGTATGGCCTAGTGGCCTGTGGCAATACAGATGTCATCCAATCCATTATTCCTTATCTTGAGACCTTGCACACTGCATTACCCGCAAAACATGTTCCAGAAGTCTCTGTCTGGACGGACACTCCTCAGTCCTTCATGGATCTTTCCGGATCTGGCCCTTATTTGCAGGGGAATCAGATATCTCGCGAGGACCTGTGGCGGCTTCGCCACGAGAATTGGAACACCTGGAAGGGTGGTGTCCACTTCCGTCACTTACCAAGAACTCCCTTCCGCCCCTTTGGCGCCATTGACGCCGAAGAAGTGGAAGTCATGGTGCGGCCGCACTTGGAATGCCCGAGACATGAATGGATCTATTCTGGCTTCACCTGGACCCTCGACAATGGAGTCGACCTGACCCATGAGCCACGTGTGTTGACTACCTCGTGGGCCCGGTTTGAGGCTGAATCACATATCAACTTGCCCCCGGCTCGCGGGGGCGAGCCAGACCCTGACATGGATTACACGGCATCTAAGCAAGCTACCGGCGACATCTTCCGGTGGGCCGCCACGGAAATGGAGGAGACTGGCAAGCACATCTACTCGCACCCGTGGGTCAACGTAGACGCACATCTCGCTCTAGTTGAGCAGGAGAAGCGCAGGCCTAAAGGGGTGGTGCGCATCTCGGATATGGACAGAGTCAAGGAGTGGGTTGTTAGCAACAATGGTGAGTGAGCCCGTCATTTCAGCGTGCTACGCTTTTTTTTTTGTTCATAACTGACCCGTTATCTACTGCTTAGAAGGGGGCGATGATGAAATGACTGGCATCAGAGAGGAACAGAAGCTTGTGTAAAGAAGATGATGATGCTATTTCATTTCATCATCTTCTTTTCTTTGTCTTTCTTTCTCTTTTAGGTGGCAATGGTCAAGGCAGAACACTGGTATGGTACATAGATTAGTCAAGGCAGGACACGGGTATGGCACATAGATTGATAGAACAGCCAGGCAACAACATGATTTGGGACTCTTGAGACGGAAAATTGGGGAAATGGCAAGCTTCCAGGTAGTAATTGGCAAGCTCCCAGGTAATTGGTAAGGATGGGACATTGGAACTGGGGTAATATGGGACATTGGGCATGGGACAAGGGAGCTAGGAGGAAATTGGTCTGGCGGCAAGTGTGTATTTCGTAATTCTTGGTTAGGTACCTAATTAATAGTCCTCATTAAGTAGCTTACAGTAGTTGCTTCATCTAAAGGCAGTGAATAAAAGATGTGCGAGCTTTGCATATATTGAACTGCAGGAAAAGCAATCCTGATAGGCTTACACTGCGTTCAGAAGAGGAAGTCGAAAGCGAGAATAGAGCCATCATAAACCAATTAAGAGGAAGTCTAGAGCGAGATAGAGCCTCCATAAGCCAATTAAGAGGCTTCGAGAGCGAAGAGCGAGAAAAGAGACAACAAACCCAATCATGACCGGCATAATATGAAAAACCCCAGCCGAGAATGCTTACATTAGTACATCAGAAGATGGCCTGGATGCTTCCAAGTTGGTCTAAGACAGCGGAAGCAGACCAGATTGGCTCCAAGTTGCGGGGCTGTGTGCGTTAGCGCTCTCTTGCTTTCATTTATAGGACTTGCACGAGCTTTAGCCGTGCCGTGTCCCAGCCAGCAAGAAAGAAAGAGGGCATCAATAAGAGGCCGGCACTGTATGAGTTATGTACGAATGATTAGCGCACAAGCCCACCCACAGCTGCAGTGAGCAGCCTTTTTTTTCCAACGCGGCCTGGATAAGTATTCCTTCATCATGCGCTGGCACTTTGTTTTTTGCTTTTACGTTTCATGTTCCCCTTTCTTAGCTTTCGAGTTCCTATTTGGAGAGGTACTTGACTGGGCAAAGCTGGAGGTACCCGAGTGGGCAAAGCTGCTACATTAGGTACCGTAGTCGTACTCCGCTGAGGGGCAAGGCTAATGCAGGTCGCCTACGGGGTACTTGCCGCCTCATGGGCCTGCCCTGTGATCGGTGTAATCGTAAATGAGGCATGGGAGCTGGAATGGATGAAAGTGGCTGCCTTATTGGCTGCCCGCACGCCCCGGAATCAAGTCCGCCCGAGGCAAGGGAGAACAGCATCAGATGCAATCGCTTTGTCTTATTGGCTGCCTAGGGGGAGTTGTCTTCTTACCCTTAATTACGTACTCG
Organism: Trichoderma breve; assembly: GCF_028502605.1. Lineage (NCBI taxonomy): Eukaryota > Fungi > Ascomycota > Sordariomycetes > Hypocreales > Hypocreaceae > Trichoderma > Trichoderma breve. The sequence goes on from NC_079232.1 coordinate 4,768,105, forward strand.
GACTGCTTGACTCCTGACTCTTGATTTGGCACTTCCTCCCACCGTAAGAAGCACAGATGTACCTACCTGGGGTTGGTACCTGACCATGGTACCTTACGAGTATGGCGCACGGGACGGGGTGGATCCCCCGGCACGGCTAGTTGGTCCAGATCCGGCCCCGCCCAGCCCAAAGGCCAATCCAATCACTAACCAGAAGCTGCTAGGTACTCTGGTACTCTGCCCCCAAAATCAAGCTCACCTCCTTGCGTCAATCCTTCTCTCGAGCTGCACCTGCCTTGAGACAATTTATCCCATGATATTTTACCAAGTCCCTGGTACTTGGTATTACAAGGGAGGATGGCTATGAGACCAGAAGTACCGGTACTTGCCAGACGGGAAGATAGCGTCATGAGGAGGGGAGCCTGCGTGTTCATTCAGGCTTGGAAAGAGACAAATGATAGAATAGAAGCAAGAACGAGAAACATGAAGCAATATGTCGGAGGTGCCAAGGCTCCCTCTGCCCTTTTTTTTCCTTTTTTTCTTTCTTTCTTCTTCTTTCTTTCTTTCCTTTTCCCGCCCCAACCCTTTTGCCTTTTAACCAGCTCATGGAATTGAGCTGACTCGCTCTGCCCTTCCAAACTGCATCCCCCTCTCTTTTGCATTACACAACACGCTCATCGGCTTTTCCCCTCTTCGACAATTTACTTCACTCATTCAACCTCTACTGAGTACAATCTCATCAATCAATCTATCATTCTTGTTACAATGGAGTCTACGCAGCTTCAGCAGCAAGAACCTCAGCAAGGGCAGCGTCTTGCCAGCCCTTCACGCCAACCCTCGCTGTCTCCAGCCGAGGAGGAGGCTGTGGCTGGACTTGCACGCATGAATAAGCGAATTCGCGAGAATCCAATCATCGCCGACGACGACCCTATCGAGGAGCGTGGTGTGAAACGGCGGCAGACTTTGGATTCTCGTGATGGTGCTGAGGCAACCACCGAGACAGTTGTTGAAGCGCCAGTTGAAGCGCCAGTTGAAGCGTCAGTCATAGCATCAATTGAAGATGAGCCTTCTGGGACCCCTCTTGAGGTGGCTTCTTCGGAGACTAGTGAGCAGATAGAAGGGTTGACCAATGAGGAGACTACTCAGGCCATTCTTACTGCGGCCAATGATCTTGAAAGGGCCCGTCGAAGACGGGTGCTGGCCGCCTATATTGAACAAAATAACACTCGCGAAACCAGCTATGATGGTGCAAGCACTTGGAATAGTAGTCTTCGAGAACCAAGCGCCCGAGGAGCCAGCAATGGCAATCCAAGCACCCGTCAAACAAGTCTTCAGCCAGAAGAAGACAATGGAGAAACAGATAGCCAAGAAGACACAGAATTCGATCCTTCTTCTTGGAGACCTATGGCTAGCAGAGACTCGCCAGATCGTCCTCTATACTTATACCCTGTCTCTGAAGCCGACAGCGAATGCTATGCGCTTCCCAAGTCGATGTGGCCAGTAGAGCACAAGACTGATCCATTCCGGGATCCCTCATGGGAACATGAATTTCAGCGATTTGGAACATTTTTACACGAGCATCCTCTGGGTCTTTGCCAGGAAAGCGAGGCTCTCTGTAAAAGGTTGCTTGAAGGCGAACAACCGCTCCCCGAAAAATCTTTGTTTGACGACGACATCATCCGCGCAACGTGCGAGATGATCCAACATCGAAATGAGACCATGGTATTCCGCGACATCACTCCTCTGATTGCGCCGTCAGCTGAGCTTCTTGCTTTGCGCGGCGAAACTCATAAGGATTTGATGTACGAATCTACAAACGAGATATGGGCTCACTCTCAGCCGATTCTTCGTGTTCAACCGCAGCCGACGTACGCAGTTGGATTCCGAGGTCCAGCGTTTACAACAGAACGATACCAGAAGATTTACACACTCTTCGAGGACCGCTGCACGGATGAATCATCTCCTGTCGCGAGCACACCATTCATGTTCTTCCCTTTTTTTTCGTGTGAAATTGGATCGCTCTCAATGGCCCAGCGCCAGAACACACACAGCATGTCCATTGGCATGAACGGAGTTGTTGAACTCTTCCGCGGCGTCAAGCGTGAAGCAGAACTGGATCGTCAGGTCTTGGCCTTCTCCATTGCGCACAGCCATCACGAAGTGCAGATTGTTGCGCATTACCCGGTCATCCTCGGGGAATATACAAGCTACTTCCAGAAGGTTCTCTATTCGTTTGACTTTGCCGATCCTGCTTGTGTCGATAAGTGGGCTGCGTACCGCTTTACCAGAAACCTCTACGATCACTGGATGCCGATCCATTACAGGCGGGTCTGTTCTGCCATTGATGATATACCTCACACTGTCACCGATGAGATGTAATCAGATCTATCAACATAAGAACTTAAAATGGTTTGGAAGCTTTTGTACACGCGAAGCTATTCTGAAGGCATTGGATTGCCTTTGAGGTTATTGGATCACATTTTGAACATAGGGAGCTTTATTATACACGCAAAGCTATTTTGAAGGCATTGGCTGTCCTTCGAGGTTATTGGTTCATGTTCTAAACTGGAGTACACTTCAAATAGTTTGTGTTTTTTCTTTCTTCTTCACTTAGTACGCGCTTTTTGAATCACAGCGCTTATTTCTAGACTGGACATTGGTTATAAGAATGTTCGTCCATTTCTAGATTACAGTAGGGTATTATAGCTATTATAGCTCAATACAAATTGGCATCAACGCATTCAAAATACATGTGGTTGCTACCAACATTTTCCCCTAGACACGTTCCGTGGAGGGTGACATATCATAAGAAGATAAGATTTAAATGCTACAGTGATACAAACGTTGTTTTAAACCAGTCTTTTTTTATTCTATCTAATCGTCAAGGGCATTCCGCAAAGATATACTATTGTAGTTAGGGGTTGAAGCGGACGTCGTATTATCTCTCCAGGCAGACTAATACGATAACCCCATTCATACATGTATTGGGTTTACATATCAACATTTAACATCCAAGCATAGCAGCAGACGGCATGGGCCTACTTTAACCTGCGCTATAGCACGAAATCCTTCAAGTACGTCAGAAGTATCATCTTCGCAGAGTTGGGCTTTCCAACTTCACCTCATATTTCCTGGGGATGGGCAACTATCCCAACTTCTGGATACATGGACACCCACTCGCTGGGCGTGCCGATACTCACATCCTTTTAATCGCCCCCAAACACGCACGCGGATTGAGGTCTGTATGCCCGACAGTCCATCTTAGCATACCTAGACTTCGCTCTCGCGCTTGAGCGTTCATACGACACAATATATGCAGGGCAGCCATTGCACTCACATGGTGACCACTAGGTGAGAGTGAACAATACCAAGAGGGGCGCCAAGTGGGCTTTGCCCAGAAACCAGGCTTCTCGATCATCTCGTCACCCGGAAGATGAGGGGGGGAGCGGCCGAGAATCTCAAACCGATGTGGTTGGATGGGATGAGCTGGACGAGGAGAACTTGCATACGAGATCCTGGTTTCCCTACACCGCCTCGACGGAGCTTTCGTAACAAGAGACAATTGTCTTGACTGAAATTGAGTGGCGCTCATTAGATTGATAAGTTGAAAATCAGGCTGAGACGCTTTCGCGAGGCGAGGCTTTGACCGGGGTCCCAAGTACAGGTACACACAGACACCCATCCCATCCAGCCTGGCCAGCCTGGCCATTGCGTATTGATCAGCTGCACAAGGATCTTACTGGATAACATACCATGTAAGTAAATCCACCCAGGAGCCCCGTAATTTTTATTTTTATTTTCTTTTTTGTTTCTTGGTTGTCTTCTTTCTTTCCTTCTTTTTTTTTTTGCCCAGCAGGCAATCTCGGCATACGACCCTAGACTCTTGCCCGAGATGGTTGCCTTCGGGAAGCTAGAAGCTGCCTGGATGTGCGTTCTTGAGCAAGGGGTGTGTGTGTTGTCCTTTCTTGAGGTGAGTTGGAGGAGTAGACGAACCGGAAGTTGTGAAAGTAGAGCCGGAAGGATCTGGGGCTTCATGCACCATGCAGCCTGCTATCACACCGAGGTTGTGGATGCTATGAGAGGCCTGTGGAGAAGGAGGCTGTGTATATGTGAGTGTGAGTTGGAAGTCAATAGATCAGTCCGGCTGCGTCTGCGGAGATTGCACTGTGTGATGAGTTATCTGGTTTACGGCATCAAGAGCCTTGATCTGGAGCGTGGGGGAGGTTGGCCAATCAGTGTCGTGTTTTTTGGCATGTTGGTGTCATTATCATTGGTATGAGTAGATCTTGCTTCAGATATTACGTTGGTGATTGTATGGATGACGAGAGGCGTAGTCAGATCCATCATGTTCTGTTATGCAACTGTATTGTGTCGTGGTACAATAGCCTCGGGGCGGCAGCGACACAACTTCAGCTACACTATTCAAGATGGCATAAATTATGTCTTCGATGAGCTTCGCTGATGCTACCAATCCATCTATTGGTGTAGGGTACATAGTAAAAAACTGTATCTTCCAATAACCCTGTATGGATGAAGGAGGGGGGATGTTGAGCGTTACATTTTGTTGCTGTGAATATAGATATCTCAATTAAATGCTGTATGGGCTTTATTCGTGAAATACAAAGCATTATGCCTTCATAAATGGCCCACCACTCTGTCCAGCTTCACTGCGTAGGCGAATTAACATCTTGGCTTCGGCAATAAAAATTGAGCGAGTATATCTCTGCAGTTCTCGCAACTTTTATGTGCAGTCTGTGTCTTCAAGGTTATGCATTAGTACAACTAGATTATGTGGAATTGCCGTCTCACTGCTATAATCACAACGCGCAGGCCATCAAGTGACGCCAGGCACAAAAATGCAACAATATAATAAAAACAGAAAGCTAAACGTAGACAATTACGATGGCAAAGCAAGAGGAAGCAGATCTACTCTATTTAAGTTACCACAAGCTAATTATAATATGAAGGTTTTGAAGTGCTCTTCACACAATTCCAGCCTCGACAGTCCAACCCAACTCGCGATGATTGCTCGGTGATCTACATAATGAGGATTGAGAACGAGTAGTTCTTCAACGTTGAGAAAAAACAACTTATATCAACATATAAGCTTTGTATGCACATAGAGCTACTCGCCATAAGTAGAGACTTATAACTTGCTCGCCATCGCCGTAGATTCAGGTTCGCCCAGTCCAGATTACAAACGTTCTTGTAATCTCGACTGAAACTCATCGTAGTCTTCATGAATGGCTGCCAACAGAACACACTAACGGTTGAATCATCTTGTAGAATTGGACATAAAACGCATCGCTCTAGCTGTTGTTCAAATACACCACCATCGAAACTTCGTAAGCATACTGAAGTCGAAGAACTAAGACTTTGTTGACATACTGCATGAAGCTGCCCTGCCCTAATACTCGAAGTCGAGCGTATTCCTCATTATTCGAGCATGAGGCCGTAATCACTAATAAAATATTATTAAGTTAAATATGCTGGATCTACTAAGAATACCCATTTCTTAGTATCTAAAGTACCCGTTTCTAGGGGCAATGTCACGTAACTCCACTTCACAGCTAATTCTCCTCCTAGATCTCCTGCCTAGCCATTCTCTCTTCATCATCATCACAATCCAAATTTCGGTCACAAAGCTTACTTCTTCGCATTTAAGCTCAGTGCCTTTGATCATTTTGTTTGCTCCATCTCCTTGCTTATTTTGTTCATTCGTGATCTCTAGCTTGATCCCTCACAGGCAAGGTAATGCCGTTGTATCGTAATCTCCTATGGCTTCAATTTCCCACTCTTTTATGTAAATCTCCTCTACTATTTGGGAGAAATCTTGCTTCATGTATTGGATCTCTACGTATGCAAATTGAGTGATTATTTCGAAAAGGCTGGAGTTGCCAAGGTCGTACAGTTGCTGCACCGTGGGCTAAATGTACATGTTTTCTGTGCTCTTGAGATGACTTCTTCTGAATAACTTCAAGCTTTCGGGTAATATTTTACCCTTCCATTGCTCTAATATTTGTCCTGCTATATGTCAGGAGGTGATAGTGCTCTCCTGTTGTCTATCTCTACTCTTCGTATACTCATACTGCGTAGAGATGTCTCCCGCCGTCTAACACCATCTCTGTAAAGTTCATCCTAACAAGAACATCAATTCACCAGCGACAGGCGTCCAACCGGGCACTTCGCCCAGACACGGGGCACGGTGATTGTTCCACAGGCCTTGCATCCGGAACGCGGCGCCGATCGGGATCGAATCTGTGGGGATATCTGGGGTAAGCGGGTCTTGATCCGGAGTATCACAAGCAACAGCAATTGGCCTTCGTCTGTTCATTGTCAAGGGACGAAACTCCCCGAGGCCCTCAAAGCCGTATTTGCTATTTGTCTAGCTGCATCTATGCCCACACACCCATGTGCTATCGAATACAAAGGAAAAAAGAGCACTAATCGAAACAACGCAAGTCCCTGGCCAGCGGCGGTGATCTTTTTCGTCACGTCCTCGAAGCCCATCTATCAAACCATTATCATACAAATTACTGAGTCTCACCAACGACTTTTCGGATAGCCTGAGCCACATGGTCAATGTTGTTGGTATTTAACCCGGCCATGCTGATTCGGCCGTTCTTGGTCATGTAGATGTGATATTCCTCGCGGAGCTTCAGAACTTGGGGTTCTGATAGGCCAGTAAAGCTGAACATGCCAATCTGGTCTGTGATGTGGTTCCAGGTTCCTGGAGTCTCCAACTCTTCAAGCTTGGAACGGAGAGCTTTGCGCATGTCGATGATGCGGCCAGACATGGTCTTGAGGTTCTCCTCCCATTCAGCGAAGAGCTGGGCGTCATTCAGAACGGTGCTAGCGATTCTGGCGCCATACAAAGGAGGGTTGGAAATCTCTGATCGCTGCAGAATGGCAAGCTGAGATGCAATGCGGGTGATTGTAGTAGTGGCATCAGCGGCAGGAGCAGCCACAACGTGGAAGCAGCCAGCTCGCTCTCCATAAAGACCAAAGTTCTTGGCGAAGCTCTGGGCAACTACAAGCTCAAAGCCTTGCTCGACAAAGTAACGCACAGCGGCAGCATCGCGAGCAAGGTCGCCAGAGGCAAAACCCTGGTAGGCACAGTCAAAGAAGGGGAAGTGCTTCTTCTCTCGGATAATGACGGCCAACTCCTTCCACTGATCAAGTGTTGGGTCGACGCCGGTTGGGTTGTGGGCACAGGGGTGGAGCAGGATGATGGAGCCTTCAGGAGCCGCCGAGATGGCAGCGGTCATGCCATCAAAGTCCAGCCCCCGGGTCTCCTTGCTGAAGTAAGGGTACTGGGCGACCTTGATGCCGACATTGGAAAAGATCTGATGGTGGTTTGCCCATGTGGGATTTGACACATAGACGGTCTGGCTGCCTTTGTAGAACTTGGCGAGGAACAGAGCTCCCAAGTGAACGGCACCGGTTCCCGAGATGGTCTGCACAGACGTAGTGCGGCGCTCCGCGAGAGCGGGTGAATCGGCCCCGAGCATCAGCTCCGCAGCCTTGCTGGTGAAGCTCTCGATACCTGCGATCGGGGCATACTCGTGGTTCAGTTCGGGGTTGTTTCGGAGAATCTCATCAGCCTGTTGTATAAAGCAGTGGGTCAGCGATGCTGTGATGTATGAATATGTCTAGCAGCAAGTGGGCTGGACCAATAATTGGTGCGCCAATTGAGCTTATTATTGGCATCACAAGCTAGCTTGCATGCGTCGCATTCGCGGCGCCGAGCTCTCCAGATGGGACGCCAACAAAAAGAAGACACCGTACCTTTTTTACCACAGGAAGAACCCATGGCTTTGCATTGTTATCTCGGTAGGCGCCGATTCCCTGTAAGTAAGAATATCGTCAGTCATAGAGTTCATTAGACACGGTAGCTATTAGTCAAGCGATGGGATATTTGTGGGTTCGCCGGCTCCGACGTCGCAACCATAAAGGATTGCGCCAGAGTCCTGTCACGGCTGCGACGGGAACGGTTGGAGAGGATGAGGACAGCAAGGACAAAAGGGGTTGGATGTGAAAACAGACGAAATAAAAACATTATCAACAACAAGCAGCTTGCGACATACCAGGTCGACCTTTAGAGGGCTGTTGTCAGCCTTGTAGGCGCGGGCCAGGCCAAAGAGGGGATCTTCAGGCGCCTGGGGCACCGTTTCTGCCGGGAAACTGGTGGTAGAAGCCATTGTGGGAGAGATGTGGCTCGCAATGTTGTTGATGCGGGCGAGAGAGGCGGACGGAGTTGATTGGGAACGAGATTGAGAGGACGATGATGATGATGGAGGAGCCATGGTGGGATGTGATGGTGGGATGTCGTTCTGTAAATAAATGGGCTGCTCCTGTCCTGTAATCCCTATACCAGTAGCAGTACGGAGCACCAGGTAATACAGGCGCGACGCAGTGGTCTGATGGTGGGGTTGACGGCTAAATTCGCGGGGGAAGGAGTGGCGGCCTAGGCTGTCGCTGCGCCTTGGACAGGGCCTGGAGAGAGGCCTGGAGAACCCGCTACGTGCGATTCGACGCCTGGAAGGCCCGCCTATGCACGTCACCAGACCTAGACCAGAGTTGAGTTTTTGAGGGCCACGGGATCCAATGCGTGCTGCACGGAGGCAAACGGGGTCCAAAAGCTGGAGACAGCGGGACTGGAAGCTGACTGGAGCTTGTTTTCTTATCAGGGGCGTTGTTCCCCTGGGCTGTATGATAGGATAGGGCAGCTGAAGTCAATATCGACAACTTGCGACTCGTAACTTCAAGCAGCTACCAGGTATCTCGACGTCGTATCTATGGGGTTCCTTGGGCAGTGATGCAGTCAGCGAACCTATTCTGTTTCTGCCTAGTTGGCAGTCCATATGATTATGCTCCTTGAAACCCTGAATCCGGCGCAACGGAGCGGGTGATGGGAAGCGGTGGACTGTTTGTTATGCAGAGGCAGACATCCATACCTTGATGCTGGACGGAGCTAGTATTGAAAACGGCCAGACGGTCAAAAGGCTCGGGCCAGAGTGACGACAAATACTCCGTAAAAAGTCCGTGCAAGAAGGAAACAATTTGCTACTTGTAATGTTTTCGGAACAAACAGGCCAGTACGAGTAAAAGATTCATGCATATCGGGGCTGTCCAGCCGCTTTTATCTGTCGCCGTGCCATGTGCGCTGGAGCTTTGGCCGAGGCCCCCGTCGGCTCGCACGGGCAGCAGAGCCGACTGCTAGTACGGAGTAGACACGGGGTACTAAAATAGAGCTCCCCGTAGACGGTACCAACAAATTGGCAGAGCAATTCGGGCGTTGGTGCGTACAAATACCTAAGGGGCGCTGCCGAAGTAAGATCGGTACCTGCAGGTACGCGTTGGTGCGAGCTGATGACCAACGGTCTCTATCATGAGACCTCTCTTATTTATTATCTCATTTGCCTCCATCAGTTGCTTCATACACTGCCGTCATTCTTGTACGCGTATGTCCTCTGTAACGGTGGTATAATTTACTCTTCGTCTCAGGTGGTCTTTTATGACGCAAACAAATTTCCATCAGCAACTCGTCATGGCGATCCGCCGATACAACCCGATCCTTACACATTATAGTACGAGGACGGAGCAGTCTAATAAAGTGCAGCATCTGAGAAGTTGTCCAAGCCGGTGCTTTTTCGAACCCCAGGTTTAAAAACGGCATAACCCAACCCGATTGGATACACCCAATGCAAGCCACGGATCCTTGGAGTTTCCCCTTTTCTTCGGATGACACATAATTATGGTTACCAATACCTTCTACGACATTGGCTCTCTTGGCTTTGTTGATTGAGAGTCAGGTACCAGGCGTGTAAATGGGGCCCAAAGCCTCGTGAACAGAAAAAAAGCACCTCAGGGACTGACTCCCCGCAGAAAAGCGGCTCGTGCTTGGTCCCCCGTATTTTTCACATGCCGCCGTCTGTCCCCTAGCGACGCAGCCCCATGGGCCTTTGAGTAATAGTACAGTTATGGAGGCAACATTTCACAGTGCAAAATAATATCGAATTTATTGCAATGCCCTCGCGCAATCCAGTTGTCAATGTAAGTCATCGCTGGCGAACGTCTAAACTATATAATCAAATCCCAGAGAATCAGGAATGCACATAGGCCGCTTGCCGCAAAAAAAGTATATCGTGCCGTGCTTGGCCGTTGTGTAGCTTTCTTGAGCTGTTTGTTACCGCCGCCAACATTATCCGCCATCGAGACTGAGTCTGCTACGAGCAGCTCAATGTTTTCAGATTGCGCTGACAGGTTGTTCACTAGAAGCGTTTGAAGCTCAGAAATCTCCAACAAAGACCTCTCGGCGGTTCTGTGACAGATCGATGTCAGTAATTCCAAATGCGCCTGAAGGGTAGACAAAGCCCAAGTGTTCTTGACCTACCTCACTTTATCCAATGTGCTTTCGTAGTGCTCCATCATACTTTGGTTGCCCTCCTCAAACATCTGAACCTGTTCTTGTGTTAAGCCCTCTGTAGCTGGAACAGAGTACTCATCCGTTCCAGAAGGGAAAGCGTCGCCTGACGGCTGCTGGTGTGATCTGTGAGTGGTTGGGACAAATTCTGCCAGGTCCCCTACCGGCAGCATGCTACGGCTCTTTTCTAACTCTCTGCGCAACCGAGTCTCCATCATGTCTTGCTGCGTTCGACAAACTAGCTCCAGTCGCTGTCGTAGAAACCACAGCACGCCGTCTCGATAGCCTCCCAGCTGCAAAGCCTGCCCTTCGGCCGCGGCATGTTCTGCAGACTTGCTGCTAGCAATGCCGCCGGATGCCCACGAGCCGAGAGCGCCCAGCCCCTTTGTGTAATTTTTGCGGATAATGGCTGATTCGGTCTCTCGACGAAGCTGTTCCGCTTCGTCTAGCGATCGTATGCTTGCATTAAGCTCTCGTATCATCTGCTTTGCATTGGCGTCGACCTCTTCTCGCTCGCGATCGGATAATATCCGTGGCTGGTTCTGGGCAAATCGAGCCTGTGCTCGGCGGGGTTGCGCCGTGGAGAGATACGCTTGCCGTACATCTTGAAGCTGTTGGTGTAGGCTTGTTATGTGTGAGTTCTGGATGCGAAAACAATTAGAAATGACTCTCAAAATTGCATATGCTTTGCTTGCGTTGATTATACTAACGATTCGGTATGCTTCTTTGAGGAAGCTGTCAATATCGTCCAGCGAGACCTTCTTGACAACCGGCGGCGCGTGGTGCTGCTGAAGCAGTTCGTTGAACTGCGCTGTGATATCCACAGCTGTTGATATTTGTAAACTTGAGCCATCCATGTTGTGGAAAGTTATTTGGCAATATTCAATCGCGCTGGAGAGAGCCGTCGCTAAAGCTGTTCCATCTGGACGTCATCCAGATCGTCAATTTGGAGCTACGTATCGTGTAAGCTTTGGCGCAATGATGTGCTTAGTCATCATCGAATCCACTCAACGTGGCACACCCAAACTGAACGATTTACTTTGCAGATTTTGTACGACCTACGGCTGAATGCTTTCACCCAATATTGTTAGTTTCTTTAATTAATTGGAAATGGATCCACAGAAATCCATGGCCCGGACTATTTCCGCCAATATTCGACATCAACTTGCTGCTCTACGATTCATGGGGTAGCCATATTGCTGCAAGTGCTGAGCAAAATATCCGACCAATATCGGCCATTGACCATGTCCGCTCAAATCTCACATGCGGCCTTCAGGGACTACTAATTATGAGTGCTCGTGATGTGTCAATGCAAAAGCAGGGGGGGGAGGCTGCAGATTCGCGTCTTATACATTTCCTAATGAAGATAATCCTCCCCTGATGCTTTAGCACGAGCTTCAATTACCGCTTCCAAGATCGGGCTTCTCAAACACTGAGACAGAAGAAGCCAATCAGCGACGCTATTCCTCCAAGAGCCTACCAACAGTTCTGATCGCCGAGTATTGCCCCGTGTTTCTTGGAGCAGAGTTGATGTATATTACTACCGGAAGCAAAGTGATGAGATAGACATCCAAGGAGACAGACAGGCGATGACTGAGCCGAATCTTTTGATGACACTCAGCTCGGCTCAACGTTTCCACTTCAAAACCATTGACGTTGGATGCGGAAAATCATGATGCGCCACCGGAGAATATCGACGCTAATGCCAAAGCAACATTGAGTTGCGTGTGGGCGGGAGCTAACGGCTACACAACTCTGTGATTCGTGGATGGGAAAGATATCATGGGTTTTTCTTTTTCGTTCGGACGTCGACCGAGGAGGAAGGGGCGTGCCGGCGCGATGCTAATGGCAGGGGAATTTTTTTTCTCGCCTCTCCCTTACTGATTATTCCCGGACCCTACAAGTCTTATGTGTATTAAAAGCAAAGACTAAATATTACTGTCTTCGGTCTTAGTATCAAGCGACGTGGACGACGGCATCATCTCTCGGCAGTCAAATGCCATGGTTCCCCGGAATGCTTGGAACTTGATTTTGCTTCCTTCCATCGTATCTGCGATGCAGGGCGTCTGAATCCCTGACGGAATAATTGCCCCGATTCGAGCCAAGAGTCTCTGCGGCCCTGGATCAGACGAGAGCCGAGGGAGACACCGGCTTTTCGGGGGCAGATAACGGGCATCGACCGAATCTGTGGGGAAACCGAAGTTCGATCGTCCACAGCCAAGTGTCTCCGCTGCTACCCTACCGATCTGAAGCTGAAAGCATCTCCTCTTTCTCCTCCACCTTTCTCTCCCTTCTCGAATCCTTCATCTTCATCATCCTATCTCGCCGCCTCGTCCATCTTGCCCAGTTGGCATCGTGGCCAATGCGAATGCGTCGCCATGAAGCAAGATGAAACGACACAGCCCGTCGACAAAGAGACATGCGAGAGCATCTCACCGGTTGAAGGAGAATCTGACATTGAACCACTCGGGGATCAGAAGATTATCCGGAATCCGCCTACTGAACTCGAGGATCATACCAACGCAGAGCTGCCAACATGTCAAAACCAGGGAGAGAGCCTTTTCAACGATGTCGAGCTGGGGACCATACACACAACCAACGAGCCCTACAGCATCTTTTCTCGCCGCATGAAGATATGGATCACCATCATGGCAACCGTGGCCAGTGTTGTCTCTCCTATGACAGCACACATCTACTTTCCAGCACTGGATGCTATAGCCGAAGAGCTCAACGTCTCCATTTCGCTCATTAACTTCACCCTGACATCCTACATGATCTTCCAGGGCATCGCGCCAACGATCTTTGGTGATTTCGGCGACATGGCCGGCCGTCGACCCGCTTTTATCGTGGCCTTCATCATCTACCTGTTTGCCAACATTGGCCTCGCCTTGCAACGCGACTACGCCGCCCTCCTTGTATTACGATGCCTCCAGTCAGCAGGAAGCAGTGGGACCCTTGCTCTTTCATATGCCGTTGTTGCGGACATCACGCCAACCGCCGAGAGGGGGAAGTATATGGGCTTTGTCAGTGTTGGAATCAACATTGGGCCGGCTATTGGTCCAGTGATAGGGGGGTTGTTGAGTCAATACCTTGGATGGCCATCCATTTTTTGGTTCTGCGCCATCTTTGTTGCCGTATGGCTGGTTCCATGGGTTGCCACGGTTCCCGAAATGTGTCGAAATGTTGTCGGAAATGGTACAATTCCACCCCAATCATGGAACATCACTTTGGTTGAGTTTCTGAAGAGAAGGAAATCGGGCGAGGAACGAGAGCCTGGGCCCAAGAGAAAGATGCGGTTTCCCAATCCCTTGGGCACTTTGCTCATTACTTTCGACAAGCAGATGAGCCAGATTCTGCTCATTGCAGCCATTATCTACTGCAACTTTATCCTCGTTGCGGCTACCCTGTCGACGCTATTCACAGAAATCTATAACTACAACGAACTAGAGGTCGGGCTGTGTTTCTTGCCGTACGGCCTCGGATGCTGCTTGACAGTTGTTCTGCAAGGATACGTCGTGGACTGGAACTACCGCCGCATCGCAAAGAAGCTGGGAGTCGACGCGAGCCATGGGCGGCGAAACGAAATCGGCGACTTTCCAATAGAATCTGCTCGCATTCAACCCATCTATCCTTCTTTATTAGCAGGCGCCGCTGCTGTTATTGGTTATGGCTGGGCTTTGCAAGCGGAGACGAGCGTGGCCGTGCCCCTCGTCCTTATATTCCTTATCGGCATGCTAGTCCCAAGCACATTTAGCATTCTCAACACCCTTATTGTTGATTTATATCCTGGCTCACCAGCTACGGCTGCAGCGGCCAACAATCTCGTCCGCTGTTTGTTTGGAGCGGGGGCCACTGCCGTTGTGGATTACATGATTGACGCCATGGGCCGAGGCTGGTGCTTTACGTTCCTAGCACTACTCATGGTAGCATGCCTGCCTTGGCTTAGATTCATTGAGAAGCGAGGCCCTCGTTGGAGGGCTGAAAAGTTGAAGAGGAAAAACAGCACTGACAGCGAGCAAGCAGAGTCGAGGCCGACAGAGACGAGATAAGGTGATGATGTCCTTTATGATGGCATGAGATTTGTTTTATTTTTATTTTTTTTTTTAACTTTTTCCTCATATATACACCTGGTTCAAGAATAGCGTTGCATCGCATTTTGGAATCTGCATGGCAGTGGCGTTGGTAACTGGACGGCTGATCCGTCCATAGCATAATGTACCTTACTCATGAAAGTCGTCATTACTATACTATTAATTTTCATTGTTTCTCTTCTTTATAGAGCTAGAATTGCGTGCTCTACAGGTTCTCTCAAATTCTCCCACATCAACCAGTCAGATCGTGTCGTCCTAGCATCAAGTCAGTAAATAACAATGATAGAGAAAGAGTCCCATGACTATGGTTCTATTGCGAGAGGATTCAACGTACGGTAATAGGCCCATTGAGTTGATTTTCCAAATACCCACGGCTAGTGCCAGGAACTGCATCGCCACGTAAACAGCCTTTGTCTGCAAGATCTGGCCCGAGTTGCTGTCGGTCTGGAAGCGCTCAAAGGCCTGGTTCGTGGACATTAGGCCGACGATGGGGTTCTTGAAAGCCATGAACACCATCATTATGCTAAAGATTTGCAGCGAGTTGCCCGACATGTACATCATGATGGCGGTCATGGGGAGGCCCTTGACAGGCGCGAGGGCGACTTCCCAGGCCTTTTTGAGCTTGAGCGTGTCTCTCTCTTCGGCTGAGGGAGGCTTCCGGGGCTGTGTCTTGACGTCTTTTCCTTTCTGGAGAGAGGGCTTAGTGTTAGCTTTGATACAAGTTTTCTTGTTTTAGCAGTTCTGCTGAGATTGACGAACCTTGGGGGCGCTGGGCGCTCCAGAGAAGCCTGGAGGATCGATGATGCCGTTGACTTTGGACTTTGCGGCGGGAGGGGAGTTGAGCTGGGCGACCCAGTAGGGCACCGCGGGGTCCTGGTTGGAGGCCATGTCTGCGAGTGGAATTGCTGGACTGCCTGATATTTTATTGCCTTGATTGAGGTTCGTTCTTTTCGCCTCGGTTCGCTGCGATCGATGTTGCGAAAGGCTGGAATGGCCTGGAGCTGTCGATGATGCTTTGTGTCACTGCACTGCTGTTCTGTCCGAAAGCACCACTAGCTAATGGTGGGTCGCCAAGCCCACAGCACCTGTAATTAGCTGTAGCAGCTGCGGTCCATCTTATCGATAGCCCCGGCCGCCCAAATGCATGGCCCATTCAGAGCCTTGCCTGCATACCGACCCTGCCGGCGCGCGCTTCCTCCTTTTCTTTTCCCATCACTGCCTTCGCGACCTTTGAGCCGCAAAAGAGAGTGAAGATTTCCGTCTTCTCGCGCCCACAGAACCGACCCGAAGCCTCTCAAGCCCCTCGACCTCCAATTATCCCGGAGCCCCACGATCCGCGACTCCTCGGACGACCCTGCGGCGAGCCGAAGCGGCAGCAAAGAACGGGCGCGTGTCGGCACCGATTGGTCAGCTCGCTTCTTCTGCGATAACCGTTCCGTTCACGACATAGTACATGCGACGGTGTGAATTCGCCGATAAACCTCGACGGCTGGGCCCTCCTGCAAAACATTTTGTGACATTCCGTCTCGTGTGATTTGAGCAGTTAGTGGGTTGGTGTGAGTGCGAGTGTGCATTACATACGCCACCCCGTTTCACAATTAGGCGGTTTAGCCAGCACATCGAACAAGGCTCTATCGAACGGAGGCTGTAGCTAGGGGGGGGTCTGCCGCCAACTACGCTGCTGCTGTGTGTTTGGAGCTTTTTTATCAAGGGGTGCCAACGGCGCGTGACGACACTCGGTTACGGAGCAACTATCCCAAGAAACCAGACCAGACCAGGCTGCGTTGCATCGATTCTGCGGGGGAGGAGGAAGTAATTGTTAGTAGCTGTCGACACCATGTCTAACACCGCTGGTGGAGGGGATTCCAAGCTGTTCGCTCGGGTAAGCACTCATTTATTTGTTTCTTTTCCGTTCTCTGTTGGATGTGGCATCCACGAAGTGCCCGTCTACTTCATCTGCCTCTTCCCTATCCTGTTGGTTTTTCTTGTGCGCAACTTTGTGCGCATTGTTACTGCTTCGCCGCTTGTATTTGCCATCATCATATTTGCATCGTTGCAGGGCGACGACGACGACGAAGACAGTGCCTCGGCCGCGCTCTTTGCGAGACTGCGATAGCTGCGGTGTGCCTAATCTCTCGGCGTCTGCTCCAACAATGACATTCCTTGTTGCGCAACTGCGCAAGCTGATGACATGATGGCTCTGCCTCTGGGCTTCGTATACATGCCGACTGTTTCGCTCCAAAAACTAAGATCGTCACAGGGCAAAGTCGCGGAGCTGCGCCTCGAGCTGAACAGCGGCGGAAAGAAGGATAAGAACTATGCGACCAAGAAGATTGCGCTCAAGCGGATTGTAGCAAACATGACGATGAGCAACAACGACATGGTTGCGCTGTTTCCCGACATTATCCAATGTATGCACATCTCGAGCTTGGAGATCAAGAAAATGTATGGCCCGCCCAGACTCTACTTGTAGCATCCAGATGTCACAAACGATGCTAATACTCCTGCCGATAGGTGTTTTCTATACTTGGTCAACTATGCGCGAGTTCGACCAGAGATTGCGGTCAATGCGATCCCGATATTGGAACATGTGAGTCTAACAACAAGCGCAAAAGCTATGTATCTGGATACGCATCGGCAAGCTAACCGACGAAATCAGGACATGGAAGATTCCAACCCCCTGGTGAGAGCGCTGGCTCTGCGGACCATGTCGTATATCCATGTGCGCGAGTTCGTCGCCGCCACGGTTCCTCTGGTGAAGCATATGTTGAGAGACTCGGATCCATACGTACGAAAGACGGCTGCATTCTGCGTCGCAAAGCTCTACGACCACGACAGGCACATGGTGGAGCAGTCAGACCTCATCGATCGACTGAACTCCCTGCTCAGGGACGACAACCCCACAGTTGTTGCCAGTGCGCTGGCTGGCTTGATGGACATATGGGAGAGGAGCGATGCCATCAAGCTAACTATTGACTACACCAACGCCTCCAAAATGGTTGCTATCCTGGCTGACTGTTCCGAGTAAGTTTATCTTACCTCTACCTGGGCTTGGTATTTTTATAAGCTTAGCTAACCACCCGTCAAGATGGGGTCAGACATACATCCTGGAGGCGCTCATGTCATATGTCCCTCAAGAGTCAGGAGAAGCATCGCTGCTGGCAGAGCGAATAGCTCCTCGTCTCTCTCACTCCAACTCATCAGTTGTCCTGACCTGCATCCGAGTGATCTTATACCTGATGAACTATATCGCGGACCAGAAGCAGATTTCGGCACTCTGCAAGAAACTCTCTCCACCTCTGGTGACCCTGTTAGCCAAAGGTCCCGAAGTGCAGTATCTCGCACTCAGAAACGCCCTCCTCATTCTGCAAAGGCGGCCCGAGGTGCTGCGAAACGATATTCGCGTCTTCTTCTGCAAATACAATGATCCAATCTACGTCAAAGTTACCAAGCTGGAGCTCATCTTCATGCTGGCCAATGAGAAGAACATTGATGAGGTCCTCACCGAGCTGAGAGAGTATGCCACTGAAATTGACGTCCATTTCGTGCGAAAAGCCGTTCGCGCCATCGGCAAGCTCGCCATCAAGATTGAGCCCGCGGCTCGACGATGCATCGACCTGCTCCTAGAGCTTGTTGCAACCAAGGTCACGTATATCGTCCAGGAAGCCACAGTGGTGATTCGGAATATCTTCCGCAAATATCCAAATCAATATGAATCCATTATTGGCACTCTCTGTGAGCACTTGGACTCACTTGATGAGCCGGAAGCCAAGGCTGCCATGGTTTGGGTCATTGGCCAATATGCAGATCGTATAGAAAACAGCGACGCATTGCTGGAGGACTTCCTGTACTCGTTCCAGGAAGAGCCTGTAGAGGTTCAGCTGGCGCTTCTCACCGCAACCGTCAAGCTTTTCATCCAGAGGCCGACCAAGGGCCAAGAGCTGGTACCAAAAGTCCTCAAGTGGGCCACCGAAGAAACAGATAACCCTGATTTGCGTGATCGGGCCTACATGTATTGGCGGCTGCTGTCGACCGACATGAACTCAGCGAAGAGCATTGTCATGGGAGAGAAGCCCCCGATCACAGCAGAGTCGGAGCGACTAGAGTCATCAACTTTGGAGGAAATGTGTCTCAACGTCGGCACCCTAGCAACCGTGTACCTCAAGCCTGTGCAGTCTGTTTTCCGCTCTGCTAGGCCACGAAAGCTGATTGCTTCTCCGGCGCTGCAGAAGCAGTATCTGGCCAACGATATTGAAACGCAGAAGAGCATCAGCATGTTTGGCAATGGCAGTCAGCCCACCAATATCGATCTAAGGACGCGCAACGCCGTCCCTTCGCCCGCTTCGCCCGCTGCCAATGGAGGAGGCAACCTTGCGCAGGCGGTGAATGACGCAGACGCCTACTTCTCCAGCATTGGGACACAACAGATGGCGGCAATGAGAATAGACGGCGGGGACGATGGGTTCGGCGGAAGTGGCCTCAATGGCACAGGCTATGTCGTCAACGCTCTGGCACCGCAAGCCGTACTGCAGCCGGCGCATGGCGAGGGAAGCAACGGCGACTTGTTGGTCTTGTAAATGGGAACAAGGCGTGGGCTGGGTGAAATAAGGGGCGTAATTGCCTTGAGACGAAGAGACGCCGAATCATGGGATGAAACTGATGCTGTTACTTATTACAAGGTTACTTTACGTATCTTGGTTCGAGAAGCGTTGTACGATCTGGTTTAGAATGTAGCCTACTTTACCTATTGACTGCAAATAGTTTTTGAATGTATACTTTTTAGTTGTAGTACCAAGACACCTCAGTATACCTCGGTATAAGACAGAAGTCCGTCGTGACGAATTGTCCAACAGTTTTCTTTGGTAGTTTCGAATTGCAATCCTAGTAACCAAGCCACAGCACCACCAGCGTTATTTGACAAGACGAAGGCATACTACATGGTTTGGTAAAGAGGCTTGACAGGGTATTTATTAATATCTTGCAGTCTGCAAATATGCCTTGTGGAGCCAGAACAGCAGCATGACATTCCCGTCTGTTGTGGGGAAACGAGAGGGTCTTTGGGGAGATTGCCGTCGATTGTATGTGTTATTTGCGGGACTCATCTGCAAGGTGCAGTAGTATTATACAGGCATCCGAGCGATACTCTGTGTATGATGTGTGTGATATCACTATTGCTCAGGTATAAACGCGTATTACCTACTCGTGTCTGTAGTGGCAATGCGTGTATTATACTCTTGCTCTTCGATGAAGCTTTACATATATGGTCGATTCAAGACGCTTCGAAAACGGGAACTTGTTGCGTCCAAAATGGGGAAATGCCAGTTTCGGCACGAGGTCAAGGGATTGCCGTGTCAGCTTACAAGGCGCACATACATTGAGTGCTACCAAAATGAAAGACGGCAATCTCCTTGGTGTCTACAGTACGTTTGCTCTTCAAATGAGGATGGGCAGCTTCGTACGAGCTTGCCCAGTCACAATATTGCATATGAGGTGTCACAGGACGGCTGGTATCCCTTTTCACTCCCGTGCTGATACAGCCACTAGCAGTAGCACTATCATTCTCAGCACGGCACGAAACATCCATGATATTGCCTGGTAGAGCTGAGCCTTGTGGGGAGCATCGCGGTCGGGAACTGCGGCAGCGAGCGGAGCTCATTTAGAGCATCTAAGCCGGAGATTGCAGAGCTGCAAATTGCCATCGACGTTTGGGATTCCCGGTATTTACAAGCTCTTTTTACTTCAATGGCTGCAGGTTTTCATACCCTGGTCGATAATTCTTTAGAGTTTGCGTGCCTGTCAGACGAGAGTGCTGAGGGTGGTTGGAATGAAAGAGGCGTCCTTAGGCTGCTGGATTCGATGACACCAACTAACGAGTAGATATACGTAAGGGACACGTAAAGTTCGATCAGGAGAACAGAGCTTGGTGAGCGCGAATGGGCAGCATATCGTACCGTATTGTAGATAGGTGCCGTAGCTTTGGAGCTGAACGTACTTGTAGTATCTCCTTCCACTCGCCATCGCAATCATGTCGGCGATTGCGGTGGGGCCTAGAGCACTAACAAACAGCCACAAGTTAACTTGATCGTTATGGAGTACTCAATTCAAATATTCAATATTTCGCGTAAAGAGTCATGGCTATCAGTCGAGACGTAGATGGCGTCCAAGATGATGGGCTCTGTGTTGGGTGGCGTCCCGTTGCCTGCGGAACGGTTAGCTCTAACGAACGCCCCAAGCCCCAACCCACGTCGCCCAAAAGAAACGGGCTCAATTGGTTTCGTTTGTTTCCCCTGTGCTGTTTATTTGTTTGCCCAGCCGAAGATGGAATCGTCCATCGTCGCCCTGTCTCTGGCCCTTGATGGTTGGCTTGAGAACGGCAACGCTTTCCCGGGTAGGAAGGTTGAGAGCGGCAGATGGTTGGCTGATGCCAGGGGAGTTTATCATGCATGAAGAAGCCGAAAGTGGGTGAGATTGGAGCTTGAGAAGAAGGCGGTGCGTCAGTATGAAGTGTTTACTGCAGGGCGAGCCACTAGCCGCCGGCAATGATGAATAGCGGAAGATATTTGTCCAATAGATCGTCTAGCAGTGCATGAATGGCGCCATCTTTGTCTGTGCGAGTACGTATGGCAGACTTGACACGGAGTGAGTGCGCAAGATGAAGCAGCTGCGCGGGTTCTCGGCGCCACCAGCAAAGGGGTTTGCTAGCTCTTCGTGTAACCGATCGCAGAGGATGCAGTTCGTATCGGTAGGATTAAGCAGCCCAGGAGAAAAAGACAAGACGTCGATGGCCCTCTGTTTAGCCATGTCCCGAGATTCGATCAGATCCGGCTCCAGGTCTCGGCGGCAGTTGTGTCTCGTCTCAAAATGGGGATTGGGAGGAGCACGCAGATGGCAAACGGAGAGATGCCAGCAGATACGAGTACGCGGTAGTCCGTATCTGATCTGACGGCCACTGCAATTCGTAAATTTCGAACTTGTTGTTGCTCGAGCCGAATACATACCGTGTAGATACGCGAAATTTATAGCAGTTGCGGCTCTTGTTTACATCCCAATTCCTGAAAGCATCAACTTGCTTCTTTCAAGACAGGGTGCTTTACCTGTTAACTACCTACTAAGGTACTTCCGTCCACTCTCAGCTTCAGGTCAGCAGTACCTATACCTTACCAAGCATTAAGCGGAAGGTGCCTCTCTGCATCAAGCTTCTCACCGACTAGGCGGCAGAAATAGTGTTTATTTCCCTCGAAACAATTACCACACGTAACTGTCTGCCTTGATATTTTCAACTTACAGAAATCATCTCCAGCGGCCTTCATCAACAGCGCAATCCCATTCATTTCTTACCGCGGAGTGCCGGACCGCTGCCCTGCTTCCCCGCGCCACTGTGTTCGTCTGTGTGTCCCTTTGCGGCCAATTGGCGTGTGCTGTCGGCGCTATAGCGACAGGGGTCTGCTCGGCCGCATTGCTGTGATTACTTGGGAATACGGAGTCCACTTCATGCTGAGATAACGAAGATACTCTCGCTCGCTCGCCCGTTCGTCTGCGGCTGATCTCCGCTTGCTCTTCCATCTTTCCTAGGTCTAATCGTTTTCATCACATTTCCCTTACCCTTGTCCCTGTACCCGCGGCCTGAGGAAAAGCAAGAAAAGGAAACGGGAAGACCGCAAGGCTCATCGAACTAGGGCACTCATTTCCACACCCAAGCGTCTCCGTCTCCAGCCATCTCTGAGGCTTGCGCTTTTCCGCCTGCATCGGGCAAAGTTACCTCAGTCGACAGAAGCAGCACAGCACTTGAATTCTCAGCGGCGCTCGATTTCACTAGCGCATTCGTCGCCTGTTCGCTCTACATTCTAGCCGGAGTCCCGCTCATCGTCGTTTCCTCGCCCCCCCACACCCCGTGTCCCCGGAAGTTGAATCTGGGCTGGTCGCTGAGCCTGCTGCTGGTTCGTTGATTGATCTGCCAAGTCGTCGACTGGGTTTGTTCCAACGGCGCTTTTTTCCCTTTTCCCTTAACATCCATCTACCCATACTCGCACTCCCTGCGCAGCCAGTCTCCAGCCGAGACCGTCAAGCCCACCTTGCTGCATTGAAAACGTTCGTTACCACCCCAGCGACATACATTTTTTGTTTACGCGCTCTATTCTCTATTCGTCGTGGATGAATTGAGTCGTTTAATACGCTCCTTCATCGACGTCGACAACCCCTTTGGTGGTGCTGCACCGATCCCGCATTCCTCGCGCTTCGCCACGGCGCCTCCCTACTGAAACATGTCGGCTCCTACGGATTCGACCACGAACGGTGGTAGCGCCGCTCCTGGAAACGGCTCAGGTCTCGAGCAACCTACCGATGCCGTGCAGCTGAATAATATCGCTCAGACGTCGGAGGCAGATGAGAAGCCTGGAGACGAGGCGACAACCGATGTAGCCAAGGACACTCTTGTTGTCGCGACGCCCTCTGCCGAGCCTGTATCTACCAACCAATCTACCGACCAAGGCGAGACATCTACTCTGGACTCATCATCAAAAGGCAAACAGATTGACAATGCCCCCGAGCCTGCGACCGAATCAGAGGCTCTAAAATTCGAGCAAGACAAGAAAGACGATATCGTTCAGCAGGAGGTTGTTAAGCAAGACGCTCCCAAGGACGTGTCCCCCAAGGAAGATAGCCCAAAGGAAGAAAAATCCAAAGAGTTGCAGCGGGAGGATTCAGTCATGGCCATCGGCCCAGCTGAAGAGGAGATCAAGCCAGCTGGATCTGGACCCGACGGCCCAGTTTGCAACATTACCCTGTTGCTGGCGTCTGGAGGCCGACACCCGTACAAGATTGACGCGAAATACCTAAGTAAAAGGCACGTCGACATGCCCGATAAGGATGACAACGGCAACCCCGATCCTTTCAGTATCAGCATCTATACGTTGAAGGAATTGATTTTGCGGGAGTGGAGATCCGACTGGGAGGCCAAACCGGCCAGTCCCAGCAGCATACGGCTGATTCATTTTGGCAAACTTCTAGACGATAAGGAGCAGTTGAAGAGTATGTACAATCCAATCCTACAATTCCCTCTGGTGCTTGTCTTTTCAAGTCGATTCTTTACTATTTCTTCTTCAATCTTGTTCCAATACTGACACTGTCTGCAGAGTACCAATTCAGCTCCGATAGCCCCAATGTGGTCCACATGAGCATCCGGCCCCAGGACCTTGATGAAGAGGAACCCAAGTCTGGGAGCAAGAGCCTCCCTGCTGGCACCACAGATGGGGACCGTGTACGAGAGGGTCGTTGCTGTGTCATTCTATAAAGCAATCCTAGCGTGTGGTACAGACAGTGCTGACTGTCTGGTACTTTGTGCTTTCTCTTGTTGAAACATACGGTGGCAATTATACATGTTCGGACGCGCCAAGGATGTGTTTGCATAGACCCTTGGTTTGTTTGAGACGGGCATCCGACTTGGCGCTCAAGTGGTTTCTGAAAATTACCTGACTTGCGTGAAAGCACTCAGCGATTTAGAACTACCTATGCGTGGAAAGGCCCAGTGTCTCTCATTCGCTCTTCTCTGCTTTTTTATTTGCAGCTTCTTTAAGCTGTCTCGAACTTTTAGTACTCCCCCGCCCTTTGCGTGTGTTTTATTTTGTTGTTTTATCCTTTTCCTTTCTCGTTTAGCCATTCAGGGAAGCAGCGCGATGGGAAATTAAGACGCGGAAGAATTGGGAAAATTAGGGAGTCATTACCGGCGCATCATCATATCATTGATTCATTGTACAATTGTATCCTCTGCTTTCGGCTCTTATACGCTCTTTTCATAATACTAGTGGACTTGATCTTCGGAAACGGGGGTGATTGTTGCTATAGCAGGATAGAAATGCAGAACATATTCATATCATGACGGTGCGTCGTGTAGATACAGCCCATGCAAATGATATCACAATGGTGCCTCTTGTTCTTTTCTTTAATCAAATTTTTTTTTTTTCAATTATATTTTTTTTCTTTTCCGTAATGGTTATAATCGTTAATCTATTTCATGTAATCGGGAAGCAGAATCCTGTATCGTCCTAGAAACGACCCTGTCTAACCAGCATACATATGGGTACTTTGATTTTTGCTTGTTATTCTTTCTTCATTACTGGCCACATCCCCCCTTAGTGATTAATCTTGAGCTTCTTCTCCATCTCGTCATGGAACCCGGGCAGGGCCCTCGTCTCGTTGCCCGTAAATACATCCTCCCAGGTGATGGTGTCCTCCCGGCCCTTCAAAATATCCTCATGGACACTGGGAAGTCCGGCGCCGAGAGCCATGGGCCGCCACTCGCCGTCGCGGACAATCTTGAGCTCCATGCCGCGGCGGATGGGCTCGGCGATACCGAAAGTGCGCTTGAGCGTCTCCATGCGGACGGCCTCCTGGGTGGCCTCCCAGCTCTTGAGGCGGGCCTCGAGGGGGTGGGAGGACGCGGGCTTGTTGGCGGCAGCGTCGAAGGGGGAGATGCCGACGCCGTGGCGGAGGGTGTCGTGGATGCCCGGGGCGGAGGGGGCGGAGGAGGAGTGGTTTGTGTGGTTGAAGGTGGAGGGGGCGCCGGAGGCGGGGACGATTCGCATGGACTGAGGAGAGGTGTTGGTTTAGCTTGAGGTTTGGAAGGAGAGGGAGCTTTGGGTAGAGTAGATGGTCTTACCATGATGGCGGTTTGGGAGGATGCTTTTGCTGTAAAGGACGAGGAGCGAAGTGGTGGATGCTGGACAAGACCAACTCGTAGCAGCCGCTGTGTACAAGTAGTCGAATGGAGGAAGACCAGAAAAAAGAAGAGACAATCGTGGTCTGGCGATAGTTGGATTGACGGTGTTGAGTTGAGTTTATGTGATGCTTCTCTGCTGCTCTCAGACTGACAGGCTCCAAACAGCCTCGCGTCCAGCTCAAAAGGTCCCCACAAGCTCTCTTGCGAAGGAGGGGTACGTATCTTTTGTCATCCTGCCGCCTTGAGGAAGCGCTAAACCTCAAAGGGAACCCGAGAAGGTACCTTGAGAATACCCTGGAGTGCGGCCCGATCGCGGAGAAAGTTGGCTGTCAACATCAATTCTCATGTAATGAGTGAGTGTGTCATTGAATAAGCTGGTTGTTTCTCTTGCGCGTATTTCCTACTCTTTCTTTTCATGCGGTTTATTGTTGGTTCTGTGGGAATCTAATTGGGCCTGTAAAGTGTTTTGAAAATCCCTTCAATCTTCCGTATTCCAGTCATACCTTACAATACGAATCACCACCATATAGACGTTCCAACGGCAGTTCGAGGGACTCGCAACTATGATCAGGAATCTCCCACCTTCAGCGCGATCGCCCATCATCCGCATCGCCAATGGCACCTTCTATCGGCACCATCCGAATTCGCAATCATCCCATGCGAATCCAGCCTTGTTCAAAAATCTCCAGTTTGAGCTGCCCTCATCAACACCACAGCCGCACAACTGGTGCATCGTGGGGCCTTCGCTGTCCGGGAAGACGACCTTCCTTCATGCACTCAGGGGAAGATTGCTATGTGAGCCGCCCACGGCGAGGTCGTATCCGTATTTGTCCTCAGATGCAGTCTCGTCGCGACTGAGGACTCCCAATAAGGCGATTCAGTATGTTGGGTTTGACGCTGAGCAGGGGGCGGGAGGGTTGAGCGGTGCGGTGACGACATCTGCGTATCTTTCTGCACGATATGAGTCTCGCAGAGAGATTACTGATTTCTCGTTGAGAGATTTCTTACTGGGCAATACGGAGCTGAATCCTGCCAAGACACCGGCCCAGGAGAGCGAGCAGGAAGGTGGAATCTCGGCCGATCTATTGAAGCGTGTTGTCAAAGATCTCCGACTGGAACATTTACTTGATTTGCCCGTGACATTTCTCAGTAACGGGCAGGGCAGGAGGGCGAGAATAGCCCGTGCATTGCTCACAAGGCCTGAAGTCTTGCTCTTGGATGAGCCTTTCATGGGGCTTGATCCTCCGACGGTGACGGGACTTAGTCCCTTGCTGGAGTCTCTTGCCAACAAAGCAAACCCTCGCCTGGTATTGAGTGCGAGGCCGCAGGATCCTCTACCAGAATGGATTACGCATCTGGTGTACTTGAGGATGGATTGCCAAGTTGAGTCTATGGGGCCCAAGGAGATTGTCCTGGATGGCTTGAAAAAGTACGTTCATGGCGTGAGAGTGGGTGGGCTGGCAGAGGATGAGAAACTGCCAGTTCACACCTTGGCTGATATCGGGCGAGTCCTGTCCAAAGAAGCATTGATGACACATGCCTCATCATCGTCATCTGCCCACTTACAGAAACCTGTCAACCCTAATGCCGAACCTCTTGTTGAAATGGATGGATGCCAGGTCCGTTACGGCGACAAAATTGCTCTTGGAAACTGGTCACAGCAGACACCTCAAGGTGATAAAGCAGGCTTGATTTGGACTGTTCGGCGAGGCGAGCGCTGGGGTGTGTTTGGTCCTAACGGCTCGGGCAAGACGACAATTGTCTCTCTTCTCGGGTCAGATCACCCACAGACTTACTCTTTGCCCATCAAGCTCTTTGGACGTAGCCGTCTCCCCGAGCCAGGTTCTGGACAGCTGCCGCTCACGTTCTGGGATATCCAGTCTCGCATCGGCCACTCCAGTCCAGAGGTTCACCAGCACATGCCGAGAAGCCACACAATCAGACAAGTGGTTGAGAATGCTTGGGCAGAGACGTTTGGAGCGAAACCAAAGCTGAACGCAGAAGCGAGCGCGAAAGTCGAGGCCGCGCTCAAGTGGTTCGAGCCGGAGCTGAAGCCGAACAGCGCTGCTAACAGCGAGGGCCTGAAGTGGGCTGACGACTACATGTTTGGCGAGATTTCATTTAGTGCCCAGCGCGTGGCGCTGTTTGTGCGATCCATGATCAAGGGGCCTGATATTGTCGTCTTAGACGAGTCTTTTAGCGGCATGGACGACGCTGTTCGGGATAAGTGCACTCTGTTCCTCACTGATGGAGAATCAAAGACGTATGTAGGCGAGGAGATTGTCGAAAGCCAGCAGGCCAAGGATGGCACCGTCAAGTTGAAGGGGCTGTCGGATCAACAGGCGCTCATCTGCATTGCGCACATCAAGGAGGAAGTGCCGGACTGTGTTAGAGAGTGGGTTTGCTTGCCAGAGGCAAATACGGAGCAGCCTGCGAGATTTGGAAGACTGGATGGCCCTCTGAGAGAGGAAGAAGGAAGATGGAATGAGATTTGGGGCTTTTAAAAAGAACTGGCGGTTGTGAATTTTAGCTGCGGTTTTGTATAAGTGATCGTTGGTCCACCGAGGCGAAGCGGGTTATTCGACTGAAAAAAGTCGGTATATACATGGAATGTTAAATGCAACGCTTCTTTTTACTATAGGATTTGCCTATTAACAGCATTTAATTGATTTTAAGTACTGAGAATGGAAATAAA
Organism: Trichoderma breve; assembly: GCF_028502605.1. Classification (NCBI taxonomy): domain Eukaryota; kingdom Fungi; phylum Ascomycota; class Sordariomycetes; order Hypocreales; family Hypocreaceae; genus Trichoderma; species Trichoderma breve. The sequence goes on from NC_079232.1 coordinate 4,796,010, forward strand.
ATCATATATATATATATATATATATATATATATATAGTAAAAGAAGCCTGTTGCATACAAACGTCTCGTGATGCTTTCGGGCTCATATGATGTTCCATGGTAGACCCGCACGTGAGCTCCGGGCCGCTTCCCGACGTCATCTCAGCTCTCAACCTCGCCTTCTCAAAACCTCCAGCAACTTTATTCATTCCGCCATTTCCGTGAATCGCGCTCAACCACATCCCAATATACAATTAAAAAACCTCCAAAATTCCGAAAGAAATCAAATATCACCACATAGGAGACTAAGAAAAAAACAACAGGCAGCATGTCTGATGAAGAGGGCGGCAATACAAGATGCTGCGCCCCGTTCCTCGCTCTCACAGAGCCCATCGAAGTCAGCGAACTAGGGCATGTCAAAACCATCTTTTATGCTTCCTTTAAGATTGTCTACTACAATACGATGTGCGTCATTAGTGAGAAAGGCTGATACTAACGAATGTATAGATCCCCAGATGGCCTCGACAAACCATCCGCGTTTTTCCAATGGCCGTGGCCCAGTCCCCTCTTGTTCATCAACGAAAGTAGCGATGCGCGGGATCACTGCGCCAACGAGCGAAGTTAGTTTCAATCTCAGCCTTTACCTCTCTCTATTCTTACCAAGCGACATTTCTCTCTCTTCTCCTTTGTTTCGCAGCTAAAACATTTGCAGCTTTCCTTTCGTATCTCCGCCTGTCGATATACATGGCCATCGTCTCTGTCGCCATCACCGTCTCGTTTCACATCAAGGGCACGCCAAGCGATCTCGAGCGCCGGGTGGCAAAGCCTCTTGGTGGGATTTTCTGGGTCTTGTCGGTTGTGACTTTGGCTCTAGGAGCGGGAAACTATATCAGTGAGATTCACCCCTCTCTTTCAGCCATCTATTTGCCTCTATCCAGCCTCGGTTTTAAGTATCTACAGATGGGAACTAACCGCAGTCGTCATCTTTTTGCCAGGGACCGTCAATTTATATGGTCGAAGAGCCGCTATTGTGCAATCTGGCTGGAAGACTCAGGTGGTAAGTTTAGATATTTCTGTTCAAGTAAAGTGCACTGCATTGACTCCGCTGTCGCAGGTGTTGGGTATAATAGCCACTTCAATCATTGGAACGTGCATCATATTGTTAGTCGTCGATAAAGTACGGCAAAGGTGACGAGATACAGCAACTAGGCACACCGCAATAGCATACACAAATTTCTTGTTTCCGGTCAAGTTCGGCGGAATTTTCTTCTTCTATTGGAATACACAAGACTCCCAAAAAGGATATGCATACACTTGCCCATTAATACAAAAAAATGATCAAAAGTCCCGATATGATGGCACCACCGCCCCAGCATAACTCCATAAATCGCCATAACACCTCATCATGCGCCATGTCCCATAACAATAATTCACGCCTCTTTGGTAAAACAGAAGAGATCCCTAGCATATGAATCAAAACCCGGAATGGCTTCCGGATTTTCATCTCTGCACTGTCCGACCTGGTTGCGGAATTCCAGCCTGTACTTGGCAGCAATCTTCTGGATCGCACCGTCATACGTCTCTTTGCCATCCCAGGTTAGCCAAGGGAGGTGATAGAGGAGTGGTAACTCGCCCTCGTGCGGAAGCGTCGCCAGCATGTCTATCTGCGATGCGGGATCAAACAATTCCGTGGCATGCTTGATTGAGTCCTGTTCTTGCTCGGAAGTCTTCTCGCCTTGATATTCCTCTGGCACCTCATATAAATCAGTGTGAATACCGACAATGGTATTGGCCGTCACCTGGGTAGGGTAGAGGGTAAAGTATCCCCGGATTCGCGACAACTGAAGCGTATATTCTAGCCAACCAGGATGCCTTTTGCCAACCTCTTTCTTTGAGAGGAGATCTGGTGTTGTCGACGAGGCATGCCGCTTTTCCAAAAGCTGGGACACATAACCGTGAAGCTCTACCCACTTATCTCCTAGAATGAGAATCGCATCGCTGTTGGGGGCCTGCCACAGGAAGGGGGTGCCTTCTGCGCCGAATTCCTGTCCTTCGAGTGGTTTTGGAGGTGCGAATTGGGTGCTACCGTCGAGATATGTTGTTGGTGTCGAGAAGCTGATGCCAAAGAGTTTACTTTCCCAATCCTGGCGAGATGCAATGGCAGAGTAGCGTCGCTGCAGGAGGGAATACTTCACATCTGCTATAAGTTAGCATATCCGGAGTCTCTTCTCAGCCAGAAAGGAACCAGAAAGAATTTGATAAGCAAACGTACAGTGGAAGAATTGAGGGGTGACTTCGGCGTGAGGCGACAGAACCAAGACATGAGAGTGAGACGGTCTGGTCGGCCAAAATGACTCGAGGAACCGAATGGAGCTCTCCTCTTCACTTATTTTCTGTCTAGGAATACGGTGACGCAGCGAGAGAAGCTTTGGCTTCGGACCTGTACTGGGAGCCGTTGACGGCCATTGATATCCGGTCAGGAAATTGTTCAGGTCTTGATCAATCCTTGTTGGAAGCTCAATGGTCATGTGAGGCGGAGCCACGCCGGCCAAATCCGCTCTCGATAGAGATCTTAGTAACCGCTTCAGATTTCCTGTACCATGTGGAGGGGCATGAATGAGAATGTCAAAGCTGACATCATTCCACGCTTTCGCAGAATTGTGATTAGAACAAACTTCATCAAAATAGTTTGTGGAAATAGGATGCCTTACCTGCTAGCGCAGAAGCATCAAGCTTTGACAACCACGAGAATCGATTGCCTGGCCTCTCAGGGAGTTCGATCAGAGTAGACCCTGTGCCTCGGACCTCGTCGCGAATGCCAGAGAGAAAATAGTGCTCCTCGGTAGCTGAGGAGTCTATGATGATGGCTTGAGGGTGCATGTAAAGATTGACATAGTCTGGAAGAGGCTGCCTGTTAGAATTACATCCAGCAAAGATATTAACAATAGGTCCTTATTTTAAGCTTACATAGAGCTCGGGCCACAGAGAGGGACATTCGCGCCTCGGTTGCAATTGTGGAATGGTCAGGGCGAGCATCTAGAAATATTCAGTTTCATCAGTATTGTCGTCAACCCGAGGGGTTTAATGAATGGGCAACATATGTAATCGTACCATGCACAATCAGAGGGCACTCCTTATCGATGCCGTTTATCGCGAGCAATTCTTTCATGGGCATATCACTCCTGCTCATCAATGCAAAATGTACATAATTCTGGCGCTCTGTAGCCATCTGACATGCCATTGGGAGTAAAAGTGCCGCACTCCGAAGACTGGCAGTTGCGAATAAGACGTTGCGATTCTTCTGCAGCCTCCCTGAGGTGTCCGTGATGATGGCTTGCAACGACGGGCCCAAGTGTGGGAGCTTCAGCGGTCCATTGTATGTCTTGGGAGCTTCCGCCGCACCTTTGCTTTCACCTTTGCTTTCACCTATGCCCCTACCACTGCCGCCCTGAGGTTCGGCTTGAGGTTCGGCTTGAGGCTTTGGTGTTGGTGGCTTGGGCGCCTTTGGTGTCTTGATGGTTGGCCCCTCTTCCTCCATCCGAGGTGCATCGTATCTGGGAGGCGGCCGTGGCGTGTCATACAAGGGCATCAAGTTTGCCGGATCAAGAGACGAGGCTCCTGGAGCAGGCCCAATGACTCTGAACAGCCCATATACCAGCATGAAGAGGGCAACGGTGTATACAATAAGCCGAAGCAGCGTGGTCCAGTGAAGAGAAGATTTGGGTGCGGTTTGCCACTGGTCAGAATGCTTGGTGTGCCGAGGCAAGCCAAGATCATCGTCCTTTTTGTTGGCCATCTCCTCGTCGTCGTCGCGCCAAAGCTGCGACAAGGACCAGCCGCGTGTTGCGGGAGGCGGCATGATGTCTCGAACTTCAATAGTAACTCAGCTCAGCTCTGGTTGGCGATTGTATGTTACAGCAAAATCAAGTAAAGGTGGTTCGGGAACCAGCTTGTCACATCGCTGGATTGTATCAGCTCCGGATTGCTTTCGTTGTTTCAATCGAGAGCCTCCAAGCGATGTGACTTGAGAGAATATGAGAGGTGAGAGTGTTGAAGAGATGAAAACGGTGTTGTGGCACTTATGCCCATTTTGGGGGAGCTTGTCGTCGCACAGAGGCCTTGATTAGATAGCACCCTGTGGCGCAATTGTGGGGAGCCCAATGTAGCACTCAGCGGTTATATTGGTGGCCGATACTTGTAGGGGTGACATTTGATGAGGCTACTCGAGTACTGGCGGCAGGAATGCCCGATGAATGCCAAGATTACAGGGTGTAGAGCTCTATAGCCGGCCGCCTAAAGCACTAATGAGCAACTGAAAAGCGCTCAACTGTGGTTTCCGGTTGTTCCAATGCCCCATATTCAATCTTAGACTATCGTTGATACTCCGTAAGTGGAGTGTAGCTGCCATCCCATGGTGGGGTACGAGCAACAGTGTTAGTGTAAAGAAAAAAAAAAAAACTTTTGATATTTCATGCATGTAAACAGTTTCATCAACACAAAGATCAATTACCATCCATCCATAACGTCTCAAATAACGACACTGCCTTCTATATCATCCTCTTTATAAAACCAATCACTCATATAATAATTCTTATAAATCCCGCTCATTCCCTCACACCGACGCCATGGGCAAATCAAAGAGAACCAGAGGCGGCCATCGCAGTGATCCCGTGGCTAAAGCTGTCAAGCCTCCCTCAGATCCTGAGCTGGCCGCTCTGAGAGAGAGCAAGATTCTACCTATCATAAACGACCTCAAGAGCGCCGATCCTAAATCTCGCTCTACTGCCGCTTCTCTCATTTCAAGCATTATCCAAGACACAAAGTGCCGCAAGCTGCTGCTGCGAGAACAGATTGTCTACACTGTTCTCACACAGACTCTGACAGACGCTGCACTCGAGAGTCGGGCTGCCGGATGGGGAATTTTGCAGGTCCTGGCCCAGGAGGAGGAGGCTGATTTCTGTGTTCATTTGTTCAGACAGGACGTCTTGACGGCAATTGAGTTTGCCTCCAGACTGGTAAGTAAACTCAAGGTAAATAATCCCGGCTCAGTATTCTGACTTGAATGTGCAACCTAGATTCATGACAAAGTCTTCTCAAGCGATACGCCTTATGTCAAACTACCCAAGGCCGAGAAGGGTTTCATCTCAAGCATTGCGGCGTCTCTGGTCTTGCTGCTAACAGCTCTAGCTGAGGCCAGCGACGAAATCTTGGAAGCTATTTCCAACAACTCCTCCATCACCAATCTACTCTTCACACTAATCACGTATACTGCTCAAGAAGATCAGGATCCTCTATTAAATATCCGCGGAGATGCCATGGCCTGTCTCATGATTCTCTCCGAGGATAACTCCGATCTAGCCCAAAGACTCACCTGCACTGGCGGCAACACCGTCTGCTATGATGCACTGGTGACCCTGAAGGATGATGTCGGCGGAGATGGCATCTTGGCTTGTGCCATCCTTCACAACGTTTATGCCTCCCTTCTCGGACTTAAGAACATATCACCAAAGACCGATGTGGCTGACGACTCAGATCTGATACCAACTCTCACCAAAGCCATCGCTACGTATATCCCCGGGGAGAATGTCGCCAACGGCAGCAGTTGGTCTAGCCCTTCAGAGTATCAACAACTAGCTCTGGAGACGCTGGCGTCTATCGGCACAAGTCTTGTATCTGAAATGGGTGGCCCATCGCAACCATCTTCTAAGAAGGATAGCGGTGCTGGAGCTGGGAAGGAGGACAACAACGAGGATGAGGACGATGATGAAAACATGGATGAGGTGGCCTCGGATGCAGATGACAACGAAGATGAAGACGGAGATGACGATGAAGACGATGACATGAACGAAGACGAGATGGAGGCCGATATGGACATGGTAACGGGTGGTGACCATGGAGAGGATAACATCGACCACCTTCCAACTCTCAAATCTCTCGTCCAGATTGCTCTGCCCGAGCTGATCCGCCTCGCCATACTCCAACCCTCCGACGACCTCTCCCTTAAGATGCAAGCCCATGCTCTCTCTGCACTCAACAATATCACCTGGTCCGTCTCCCTCTTCGATCTTGCCGACGAGTCCAACGCCGGCATTAAAGCTGCTTGGACACCCATCGGCCGTACCCTCTGGCAACAGATCATCTCACCCACACTCGCCTCCGACACCGCTGACGTCGATCTCGCTACCCAAATCACCGGTCTCGCCTGGGCCATCTCCCGAATCCTCCGCGGCGAGACCCCCCTCCAGCCCAACGAGCACCGCAAGTTCATTTCCCTCTACCAGGCCACAAAGGGTGCGCCCGCCCGCCTCGACCCCGAAGATCCCTTCCAAGCCCTCGGAGTCAAGTGCGTCGGCGTCCTCGGTCAGCTGGCCCTTCACCCTGCCCCTACGGACCTCAACCGCGAGATTGGCACTTTTCTCGTTACCCTGCTCGCTGGACTTCCCGACACTCCTGCCGCCGATGCGGTAGAGGCATTTAACCAAGTCTTTGATATCTACGGAAACGAAGAGTACCCCTACGATGCAGAGGTTTTCTGGAAAGGCGGCTTCTTGAAGCACCTCGACGGAACTGTTTCAAAGGCAAAGGCCATGGCTAAGAGCGTGAACAAGACTGCCCAACCAGAACTTAGGGATAGGGCGGACGAAGTCATGATGAATTTGACAAGATTCTTGGCGTACAAGAAGAAACACAAGCCAATAGAGGTGACGCTGAGATAGACGAATTGATAGCATCTAGAATAAATAAAGCATTAGTAGCTTTCGCTATTTTCTGAGTACACAGCTCCCATATCATAAAGCATATCAACTTAAGACATAGAAAAGTTGAAACAATCTGATATCAATTACGCCGTTATGTTGAATGCTCCCAACAAATCTCCTGCCCCGTCATTAACACCGCTCAAACACCTTGTATAGCCCCTTCAAGCTCGCCACTTCTAAAACAGCGTTTTGCATGAGCTTAGTCGTCCCAATAAGACGCGACCTAAACGCTGGGAAGAAGACGTGCTCAACAGCCCATCGAACGTGCTGTCTCCTTTTTCTCACCTCCTCAAGAATCTCATCACTGTTTAGTTCTTGTACCTGCTCGTCATCCAAGTACGATTCCTCCAAGTCCTCTTCTTCAATTTCCCCCGTGGGCGTCGTGGGTAATGCTTCGGGGACATAAAACGTTGCCAGCTCCGTGAGGAACGTCTTGAAGCATTGCTTTTCATCGTTCCAGTTGACATAGGGCCCGAGGCGAAGAAGGAATCGGGGAAGTTTTGCGATAGACGGGGTGTATCCTTTAACAAGAAGAGGAATGGAAACCACCTCTCCAGTAGGTGTGATTTCGAGAGAAAAATACTCTTGGAGCATCTCTCTCCGTTCGATGAGTGCATTTGCTACCGTTTTAACGACGAATTTGTAATTAAAGCCGTCTTCGGGTGTTATCCCAACGGATTCGTGCTCCTTTTCTACTGCCAGCTGGAGAAGTTCTCTGAGATCTAGAGGAGGGCTGAAATTGATTACGCCAAAGTTTCCAAAGTCAGTCAAACCAAGCTGGTAAAAGTACTCGAAGCACATGTGGCCATAGTCGATCAAATATAGTTTCACGCCTGCCTGAATAGCGGCAAGTCGTCGCTTCTCGTCGACGACACCGACAAACGTGTGAGAGGCGATCATCTCTGTCAACTCCTCGTTGATCTCATCTCGAGCCTCTTGGCGTAGCTCCTTGATGCTTCTGAGCCGGCAATTTATTTGGTCGCGGTCTATCGTCGTGTATTCTATCGGTTCCGGAACCGCGAACGGTTCGTCTTCCATTGCTCTAGCAGGAGAATCTGCTTTATCAGCGGGGCCGGCAGGCGAGAACATGGCTGTAATCTTGCCCTGAGATTTATCCGTTCGGACAAGGTCATTTGAATTTCGCCGCACCTTCCTGAGAGCTGGTGTCGTGAATTTAGGGGCGACATCGCTATCATCCTCGTCCAAAGGTTCAACTGGTTTGGCTCCCGGTAACAGTGACTGTGTCAAAAATGTTCGACTTTCATCCACAGCAGCGAGCTCCGACTCGATTTTCTTGCAGATAGCTTGGATAACCTCTTCTTCATTGAGGAAATGAACTTCCCGTTTGGTAGGGTGGACATTGACATCCACTCGGGCTGGGTCAATTTCAAGGCTGAGATAGATGAAAGGGTGGCCACCCTTGGGCAAGAAGCCAGTATATGTTTGTTCAATCGCCTTTTTCATGGTTGACGATTCAACACAGCGGTGATTGATGAATAAGAGGAAATTGCTCTTCTTGATGCCATAATTGGCATTTGTGACGTAGCCATTGGCCGAGAACCCCCATCGATCGTCAGAGACAGTTAGTTCAATCAGCTCATTGGCGACCATGCCGCCATAGATGTTGCGGATACGGTCTATCACTGTTGCTTGCGCTTGTACGGACAGTGAATTGGATGCCTCGCCGGCCTTCTTACAAGTGAAGCCAACACCTTTGCAGTGAACTGCATAGCGCCCTGCCATGTCGATGATCTTGTTGAACTCATCGGCATAAGATCGAAACGCTCTTCGACGTGTTGGCACATTGAAAAACAAGTCCTCCACTGTAATTTGGGTTCCCTGGCGGCCGGCAACCGCTTTGGGTTCCGCAGACTGCCCTGGCTTCGCGGGAGCTAGCTTTCCGTCTAGATAATGGGCGCGCCAGGCGAGAGCTGCTTCTTTGGTTTTTGTCGTGACTGTAAGATGGGCAATATGACTGATGCTGGCCAAAGCCTCGCCGCGGAATCCATATGTAGCAATGGACGATAGGTCTTCAAATGTGGAGATTTTGGATGTCGTATGCCTCACGCATAATATTTCCAAGTCTTCTTTCTTTTAGAGAAAAATGTCAGCTGCGGTAGTGAGAGATTGTAGGTAAAATAGCTGTAATACCTCAATGCCACCACCGTTATCAGTGATTTGAAGCAGTTTTAAACCTCCATCTTTGACAAGGATTTCCAGCGACGTCGAGCCTGCATCCACAGCATTCTCAATCAGCTCTTTGAGCGCGTGAACAGGGGCAACAATAATCTCCCCGGCTGCAATCTTGTTCACAACATCGGGATCAAGAGCCTAGTAACGAGCGAAAGTCAGTTGATGATAATAGTTCGAAAATCACCCTGCCGCTCTCAAGTCCAGCAGAAAGGGAGTGGAAGAGTGGGATAAGCGCATTACCCTGATCCTTTGTCTTGGTCTCGGAACCCAGATATCATCATCTGCCTTCCTTTTAGTCCCTCCTGGGGCGCTGTCAATTTCCATTTCGTCCATGGCCGCCTCTCTTCAACACTATTCGATCAATTGTAGCAGAAAATCGCAATCGAACAACGCCCAAATATTTCACGAATTAAATCATCAACCGTCACAAAACAACGCTAATAATGAAAGAGAAATCCCGGGTCCAGAAATTAGAGGAGCCTACTGTAGCACGCAAGTCATAACTATCAGACAAAGAAAAGAATTCCCGGAAGATTTTTCATCTCCTCAGAACAAACTGTGCGATAATCGAGAAGGAAGGCGGTGGAAAGAGGATGACGAATTGGGCGAGTGCGCGAAGTTCCCACGTCTGCACGTGATCTTGGTACTAGAGTTCGGTACTTCGGTACGCGGCTCCCACAACAGCTGCATTTACGACCATGTGGTATTCTATTAGAGTATGGACTACATGTATTCTAATAATATGATGTAGGCTTTTGTGTTTTTGAAGAGAAGGAGGTTATAGTCTTGAATAAGAATTATATCGAATGTCGATATAGGCCGAACTAAGAGAGCTTCACTCCACTTGTAGCTGCTATACAAGATGCAAATTCGCAGGTTGGCAGCCTTAGTAAGTAGGTATCAATTTGCGGCATTCGTATTCACAAAAACGCTTCGTAGCAATGTGTTAGGCCTCCTAGGTAGTAATTGAGATTAGAGCAAAAAGGTCATGCTTGACGCTCTTGATACCGCTAATGATTACCTACGTTGGCCACCAATGTCTACGTAGATAGCCACACCCCTGAAGCGCAATCATTGAGCAAGCAAACTAGAGTCATCCAATGAGCAATAACAAAAGTAACAATTCCAATATGTCAAAGCAAATTCCATCAATATTCATGCCCTATACCATAGATGCCGCCGCTTCCGCTAGAAATTTCGCAAAGCGCTCAACGGTTTCTGCATAAATGAACCAACCATAAAAAAGAAAGACAAGGAAGAAAGACAGGACACAAATTAACTCTTTGCGTTTGGAAACCCCATAACCCTTGTTCAAAATGTAGCACCGCTTAAGCGTTCAATCCAATTGCCCCCTTGAAATCTCCTTGCTGAACGATACCGCTCCCTGTCCGTCCGCTTTTGCCATATAGCCGAGTAAAGGAAAAAAGGAAATTAAGAGAAAAACACGCAATAAAAAAAATAAGAGATCACATAAAGACAATAACCGCTCTGAAAGAAACGCAGACTGTGGGCATCTCTACTGGTACATTGTGTTGCCAAGATACAAAATTTCAGCCATTTTGGCATCGTCCGTAATTTTTGATGCTTGTAAAAATCAATCAATGTCGCTTGTGTGTTGAAAATCAGTCTCTTTATTCCATACTTCTGTGATGGAAGTAAAGCAATTCCCCTGAAGCGCCAGCGCCAATGAATAAACTCTCAAGGAATAGAAAAGTTTCAAGTTGGTACTCGTAACAATGGCCCTTTGCCAGGTATAGCCTCAAGGTTCCAGGCCAATCTTTTTCATCACTACCGCCTGCCAGAATCTGCGGGCTGCTCCAGCAGGCCACCAATATCAACTCGTCTTGGTCGTTCGCCATTGGGCCAACCGACTTCTCGAGAGGAGGGTCTGTGATCTGGCTGTGCCCGAATAGGAGGTAAGTGATAAGCGGGTTGAGTTGCAGGTCGGCTAGTAGGGTTATGGTCACTTTGAGATGTCTGATAGCTAGCCCCAGAATATTGTGACTGCGTATAAGTTGGGATTCCTGAGCTGGTACCTGTGCTCGAAGAAGCCGGATTGTGTGGCGATCGAATAGAGCCATCACTAAGCCGATGTCGATAAGAATCAACCGAGGAAGAACTCGACTGGTCTCCATACGCTCCTTGATGGGATGGGGGTGGATGATGATAAGCCGTACCAGGTTCCCTCGTGTGTTGTGAATGCTGTGAGTGCTGTGCATATGGAGGATGCTGCGCGTGCTGAGCATGCTGAGAGTGTTGACTATGCTGGCTATGCTGAGAATGTTGAGAATGCTGTCTCTGCTGTGGATGGTGGGAATACTGTGCATGTTGTGCATGCGATGGTAGCGGAGGTGGTAACTGTGGGGGAGGCTGTTGAAGACTCAACAGGAACACGACGAAATAGAACGAACCCTCCTTTGCGAGCCCAAAACGAAGCGGAAAAGTCCTTGTGTAGCCATCATATCCAACGAAGCTGAAATATTCGAGATGGTTAAGGCGAAATCTTGCGACATCTTCAGTCGTAAATCCAAAGTCCTTGATTGCTAAATCTAGCCTGCCCAGCATAGGAGGCAGATAATTCGGCTCGTGTAATCGTTGCTCTTCAAAAAGTTGATTTTGAAGATTGGTGAGGAAATTTGCCTGGTGTGGTGTAACGATATCGCTTAGTTTATTCCCTATTGGGCTCGATGCGTGGACTATGTCCATGAACATTGGAGATGCCTTAACAATATCAAACTCCATACTCAAGTACGCCAGAGGCTCCATAGCATGCGGTGTGCCTGGATACGATAGATTATAGATATTTGGATCTGGAGCCATGGACCTCTCTTGATATTCACGCGAAGTAGCATCATTCGACGGCGGCTCGAGTGATCGATAGGATTGACTTCGTCGAAGAGGGTCTTCGTATGGTGAAAGTCCTGCCATGCCTGAGGGGTATATACTTAACGGCCTCCTGAGGGCCGCATCCTGGGGATGGGAATATCTTGTGGGATCGAATCTAGCATCTCTTTCGTCTCGTAATCGTGGCCGACCTCTTTTCTTATGCTGAACGTCGACACAAGCATCCTCTTTCCCATTACCAAGACATCGAGAACAGGGTCGTTGTGCTATCAATCAGTCAGCTCAGAAATTCATCGTATCTTCCGTCCTCTATGCGGAGCCCCCCCTTTTCCCATAATTATATATCGTCAAAGGGGCAAAGCAGGGTTTTCATCTTCTTCCACCAAAGTAACTAAGAAGTTTTGTATACTTCATCCATGACATTGGTGGGTTTCAGATGGATTATGTGCTCTCTGAGAGAAACAGACCCGCAGGACGATGAAACCGGCGAACTATATAGTTTTTCAAACGAACAAAATCAAAGACAAATACAACGTACCATCGCATCTAAGGGAAAAGAGTGTTAGTAATTACATAGGGCTTGCAGAGCGTCGTACGCCTGTTTCAATCACTGATGACTAACCGAAGATGAGCTTTCTTGCAAGGCACGCAAGCGGAGGCAACATGGCCCTTTGTCTTTCTCTGAGATTTCGGAGACGTAAACGGCTGTGATTCGACTGCCTGTGATCGATCAGGCACAGGATATGCTTCCGAATTCGATGATGCTGAGTTCAGGTACGGCGCTTGTGAAACTCCTTGGGGCATTCCATGGTGATGCTGAGGAGGATAAGGGACAATTCTCCCTGATTCGTCCGGCCTTGGGTATGAATAGGGCGACCTTGTTGTTGGTTCTTGTGGGTATGGTCTCGTTATTATTGGTGAAATTTGTTCCCGAATATTTGCAGGCGATGATTGTGTCGGACCTCCACGAAGGCCATCGATAAGTCTAGAGGTAGCGTAGAAAGTCGGAGCCTCGCCTCGACCACCGGCCTCATGAGCCGATCTCAGAGGCAAAGGCGGAGAGCCGGACATAGGAGGCGAGGGATATGCCCTACTCCGTACAGCCGACTCCTCTGGGAGGAGCTCCTTACGGCTCCAATTGAAGTCGAAGGCACAGCGGGCCGAGTTGGAATAAGCTTGAGGAGGCCCGGGGTGGAGGGGCGGCGTCGGATTAGAAGGTTGCGTTATAAAGGTCATGGATGAGATATTCCTTCAAATGCTTAGCTGGGCCACTATCCACGGCGCCCAGGTTCAAAAAACAAAATTCCAAGCTTCGATCATCCAGATGGGCTACTGTAAGCCCCAAGATCCCGTGAAAGCTCGAAACGAATGCGGAAGAGTAGTGCTCTTTCTAATGATTAATAGTTGGAACTCGAAGATGTAGGTGGTATATCGACGGTAACGGGTGTTTGCAGTAAAATCCCGGCGCGATCTTGGATATCGAGACGTGACAGAATTAAAATGATAACTTAGAACCCCGTGGTTCTTTCTTCAACGATCAATCCAGCAGTAATTAGACGAAGATGGATAGCAATCTCGACTTCTCCGTGGCCTAGTAAAAATGTAGAAAGACTAAGGGGAGAGTAACTTGGCGGTTGGTCTCAAACTGATGAGGGGGGAGAGAGTCCAAAGAGAAAAGTCGTTCGCTGGGCTCAGGGAATGAACACGAGACTGAGAAGCCAGCCAGCAAGTTCGAAACAAGAATGGAACCGAGATCCAGCCAGGCGGAGAAGAGCCGACGTGAAACAGACGCCGCTGGAACAGTGTGATACCTGATAACCAGAGATACTAGAACCTTTCGTGATACAGCATGCAGTCGTGTCGTCGGTGGTTATCGAGATGGAACGGCAGCCCGCAGCAAAATCGCAAAGTTCCACGACTTGAGTGACGGGTTCTGGCGAAAGCTGAAGTTGCTGAACCCGACCAAAGTCGCGGGCTCAAACGACGGAGTCAGAAGGAAAACACAACAGGAATCAGCCTCTTGAGGCTGATTGGCGGCTCACGGTCGGTTTTTGTGCGACTCTTAGGCCCAGTCAATGGGACCCAGTTGCCAATGCAAGGTAGTCGGACCATAGAAAATAGGGTTATCCGCCGAGAAGCCTACAAGCGCGAGAGCTACAGAGCAAAGTAGGTAGCCAAGCAAGTAGCGTTGAGGAGTCGGGGGCCCACGGACCGAGTTCCTGGTCTAATAATGTTCTTATTGCAGCGGGTTAATCAGAGGCGACAGGATATGGCTTGTTCCATGATGATCCCCTGCCCGGTCAATCCTATCTGACAATTCTCCGCTGGCTTGTCTCGAGAGGGGAGGAGAGACGGCCACCGTGCGTGTGAGATTTCACAAGCGTAATAAGACACTGGAGACGGCTATGATTGGGGCAAACTGGGAAGGGAAAGGCGGGAAACAAGAAGAGAGCTGTGGAGGTTGAGTGGGGAGGGGCGTGTATCTTGTTTCCAGGAGGCGTGCTGGGGGTTGGATTCAGTAGCAAGCAGAAGGTTAGTAAAGGCCGGCAAGAAGGATTTAGACGGTGGTCAAAGAGGTGGACGGCAAAGAGATAAACCATTCGCCGTTCAAGGACGGTGATAAAAAAGGTGTCATGCGAGTAAGAGGTAAGATTCAGCTGAAAGGGACTAGGACAAGAGTCGGAGCCCTGAGCCGTAGCCGGGAGACAGCAAACTGGAGTTGGCTGGGTGATATCTTCCCTTCTTGTTGGTTCCGGGGTGTGCGTCGCAGGGAGTGAGAACGATGTCGAGACTGGTCATTTACCTGTGCTCACTCTTTCAAACCCTCGATGCCGGGATAGTCCTGGTATTCTAGAAATGCAAGCCGTGAGGCGTTCAAGCTTTGTTATACTGCCTCGTACCTAGCTGCACAAAAGCAATCAGGGGTTGAGCGACTTTTGCAATTCTCGAGTAAGTCAACAAGCTACTAGGAGAGATGATCGAATCGGTCAAAGCAGGCAGGACGAGAGCAGGCCGGGGTTGGGAAGATTTTGGTGTCCTCGGCACATTTAGAAGGGCCCGAACGATGTCTGGAGCCAACCCCGTGTACATGTACTTGCTTTTAGTCTGCATATACTCCCCCCCGGCCTGAGCGTCAGACGCAAGAGCCAAGGCTTGCAACGGAGGTACCTCCAGGAGCTATCAAAAGTTGGAGTAGCTCGCGTTGCCCCAAGCAGCTTGGGAGACAGGGAGCCTGCATGGGAGTCGGGGAAGCTAGCAAACCTGGGATTAGCAGTGCTAATAGCGACTCGTCGTGTGGCTAAATGGCACGGCCTCGATGACGGATTGGAGGGAATGGCTTCGTGGATCGTGGATGGACCACTTCGGAGCAAGCCCACGAGCACTTAGCTAGGTACTAGAGAGGGTGCCCATGAGGAGCCTCTGCTTAAGCGGGCCGGCTGAGTGCCAGATTTTCTACGAAGCACCATCAGGCTAAACAATCGAAGTGGCATCATGCCGGAGGGTGGTGGATATGACACGAGCTGGACGCTTATTTAGGGACCGTGCCGGACCCTGCGCCCAGGCCCTGTTTGCCAAACATGGCTACATGCTTTCCCAGCGCCCTCTCCATCTTCCTGTTGGCCGGCGCCCAAGGTTGTGGGCTGGACCTGGCTTGTCGACAAGGCTGCGTTGAACTCCTGGGATACCACTTACATGTATACTGTATACCAACCTGTGGCATGGGTCAGCGGAAGAGACTCCATCCAATCATCCGGTTGCTCTGTGCATGGGCATGTGGACACGCGACGGCAGGGCCCTCAGGTAGGAAGCCGAAGCTTAGGCTGCTAGTAAGGTTTAGAACGTCCTGCAAAACTCGCACCTAAACGGGCTCAGAGGAAGGGGATTTCAATATTTTACTTTTCCACACTGCACCTGCTTATACATATAAATACACAGCGCAATACCACCAATGGAAACCCACGGCGCCGCAAGCCGCTTGGAGTACTGTAGTGTTGACAACTGCAGATTACCCAATAAGGCAAAAGAAGGGAGGAAGAAAGGGCCAGTGCTCCGTTCTCCCTCGCATAACGTAGCCAGCTGAGGCTTTAGCGATGTGTAGGATTCGATGATCTAAAACATGCAGAGCAGATCCCATACTTCTTCAGACCGCGGGTTAGTGAATTGCCAATCTTCGTCCGACGGCTCAAGAATCAAAGCGTGAGCCTTTTGCTCTTTACAACGCATCACAAGGCTCCAGAAACTGAGACCACGCCAGGTCCGGCGTCACCGATCCCACCCTGAGCCCGTCCGTGCGGATGTAGGATTATGCACTCCGCCGGTAGTGGGAATACCAACTCTGTTCCGATATACTACTCGTACATGCCTGATGCTCCGTAGTTGTACCAGCATTAATATTAGCCTTGTTGCGACGGAAAGTTGGCTCCCAGGCAGCTTCAGGTACAAATGTTTACCATTGCACTCCTCCCTGGCAAAGTTGGGGACCTATTCATCCAGATGACGTTTGTGTGGCGGCCTGTCATTAGGCAGTACCTTTCCCTTGAGTGGGTCGGTCTCTTTGAATCCGGCTGGTTTGTATCACTCAATAGTATCTCGATGCCTAATGTGACCATGTAATGACTGTGCGAGTATGTACTGCAATTCGCGACAAGGCTGGGCATAGCCCTAGAAAAAAGAATCCCATCCCTCATTCTCATCGAATCCTAGGTGTGAAACCAGGTGTAGCCAACGCAGGCCCCAAGGCTCAGCCCGGTCTGTTCCAAAGATCCGTCTGTCCTTTTAAGATCCGACTGAGTGCTCCCAAGTTGCAGAATCTGATGAGAAATGAACGGGCCAGCATGCGGTCCGCGGACATTTTGGGAGGTGTGCCATTTAGCGTTGGAACGGCGCCTCCCCTTGTCAATGCGTGGCAGCTTGCCGGTTGGTATGACCCAAGATTTCCGAGATTAGTTTCTCCATCATGTCAAAAAGTAGCTCGTTCCTGGCAATGTAACGGGTACTTGGCAGATGCCGAATCAGGTCAACCCATTCTTCTACGGAGCTCACAGCTCCTCACTGCCTATTGGCTTGAGCCATAGATTATATTGACGTTTCGCGACGGGGAAGTCGGACATAGGTATCGGTATCTTCGTAGTATTCCAGGCCAGGCCAGAGAGCAACGAGATTGCGATCCCTACTCCGTATTGTTCATTGCCAAAAGCAAACAGGATCCATTCGCGAGCAAGCCTTGACTTAGTGCGGAGCTGTCCAAACCCACCCGCTTACCCAAACCAATACCTCATCTCGACGCACCAAGTACATGGACTACCCAGTCCAAGCGGGTGAGCGAGAAAAAAAATGATAGCACTAGTCAAATGGCCCTGGCCAGATTTCAGGACCTCAGCAAGTCATCACTTGCTCCGTACCCGTGCAAGTATGTATACCACCAGGATCCCCTGGTCCGTCTTTGCATCAGGATCATGGAACAGACTCAGTGCGTGCATGAGAAGCAGTGTCTTCAGTCATAGGAGCAAACATGCTTCTGGCGAGAGGAAACAGCATGCTAAAAAGAGGTCTTCACTTTCTCTAACAGACGGGACGCGCTAGACAAATGGTCACATACCAACTGTCACTTATCGAAGACGCAAGCTTAGCCATCATCCACCGGGTGTCTCTCCCAGATCGGATTGGTGTCCTGCAGGAATCACAGACCGGGCATCTCAGCGCTCGCCGGAGAACCCCCTGGCGCGAGAACAAAGAGGGTTTGCTTTTTTAGAAAAAAGCTGCTCCTGGCAAATCGTATTGCGCGCGCTTGAATACCCGTGCAGCAGTGCGACCGTGCCATCCCGAAACCAGATATTGACACATGATGCTAATAATTCACCCGACGGAGTCACCCTTGCTCCCGCCCCTCCAATTAGCGAAGAAGATGTGAATGCTGGTTCCCTTATTGATATCTCAGTTGGGGAAAGGTGTCATTCGGTACTCATACCTGAAGCAGATGCTTACTCGCTTGAGTCTGAGTGTGCCCCAGGGTCCCTTGTTATATTTGCCACTGTACGAATTTCAGCGATTACAAAACTCACCTTCTTCTTTGTAAGTATAACTCGGTAATATCGAAATGTTCTGTACTTCGCAGTTGGGGTCAGCCTGAATTGCACAATGGGCCTAAGAAATTGCCTATCAAAGGAGGGGGGGAGACGATGGACCGTGGGCTAAGTGGTCCTAAGGCAGTTTCCGAGTTAGCCAGGTATCACTGCTGCAGCTTGCAGGCTGGGAGACGACCCGCTTTGATGCCGTCGACGATGCTCCAATGCCAGTCAGGCGGTCATTTCTCCCCAGATAAGCCATTGTAAAGCTGCATGAACCCTTGCAGCAAGCTGCTGGTACCGCCGTCATCGACCCAATGCCTCGGGCTCTGAACCAGTCATGATGTGGTCTGGTAGTTGCAGTTGCCACAGAAGACGTAATCACATCTCTCGTCTAGGTTCTTCCATGAGGCCACTCGTCTAGCCCTTGTCGAAAGACAGAACTAGAGGAGCGAATAGAACTGTAAAGGTTGTCCGGAATTCTCCCCAATCCTTTAAGGCCGGTCTTTGGTACGAGTACTGTAGGACACCCTTGTGTTGTCTGTTTTGAGAACGGCGTCTCTCTTTATGGAATACAACGTTGGGGTTACGTGAGAACACGCTGCCGTCTTTATTTTTGGTACCCTTGTGACGACTTGGCATCGTTCTCACCTATTCTCATTTTGGTGCTTTCTCGTTGTTTTCTTTTGTAAAAAAGCAACTGGCAATGATATAATCAAGGCAGTAGTCTGCTTGGCTGCTCCGCATTTCTTGTTCGGATTCCTTTCCGAATGCGTCATCCGTGGAAAAAAAAGAAGGCCTAATAAACGGAGCGTTGATCTATGCATGGCTAAATCCCCCGACCCGACGACGCGTTAGTTAGTAGTTGGCGCCCATTTACGGCTCTCGGTCCTTGATCCCCTTGTTCTCTTTGGCAAGCAAAGTCTCAAAAACGTGCCAACTTGATACAATTAGCATGTTCACCATAAGCGTCACTCGTGGTGGAAATCTACCTATTTGAAGGAAAATCGTCTTAGAATGACCGCCGACGGGAGACAGGAAAGCGCTTGTCCCACCTCAGCTGACGGGCACTGATTGTGATCACCGAAATAGTTTGAGCCGTATCATACCATATGTACTGATACTGGTAGTATAGATACCGCTCTCTGACAATCAAGCTGGGTCGACAGCCGAAAGAGACAAAGAAAACAATGATGAGTATCGCTGGTAATCTTACTTGATATTGGAGATAGATTGCCGTATTCTTTGCGTTTGTATATGAGAAGTGAGGAGCTCGAATATGCCTGATCTCTTCTGCTCGCTTCTTTTTAGATTCTGCCTCTTTTTTTGCCATGGATGCTTTTCTCGGCCAACCGATATTTGGTATCGGGGAACCAAGGGACGGCCGGTCACCGAGATTCTCAAGACATGAATGATGTGTACCATCGTCGGCTGGAGCTCTTCAACAAGATCACGTCTTCTTTAGCTCCGTGCTATGGTCTTTATTAGATTAGCACCAAGACTATCCGGTTACCAGCTTTCAAGTCGCGAAATTCTGGGACAGTATCACTACTTTGTGATACCGGCAGACTCGTGTGCCCCATAATTAGGTAGAACTTTGCGTGCCGACAAAAGAGATAGCCGCTAATATCAGCCCTCCCAGCGGAAAGAGGGAACATTTGTATCCCTTGGCGCCATATGCGTTGAAAACGCTTGTGCTCTTACCGAGTAGGCGTAGCTCTAGTACGAGTAGGCTGGAGCTCAGGACGGATAAAGAAAGCTTGGTATACTCGTACTGGCACCCGATATAGTAGGTACGGAGTACTCCGTGCAGGGAGAGATGCAAATCTGGCGATGTGCTGAGCAATCCCTGGAATGCTGCTCGATGAGCACATTGTGTTAGGTCTCGAAATCCCCCGATCAAGGAGCGTCCCTTGATAGTAGCCACCCGAACAGCTTTCGACGACCGAGTCCTCGTATCGTACGGAGTACGGATTCTCAGCACTCTCTATCCCGCAGCTTGCACCTCATCCCATCTGCGAAAGCATGAACTCCTAGCCACCGAGGCACTACTGTAGGCCTAGGGCATTCAAATTATTCCGGCGGCGTCGACGAGAGGCGGCGTTGGTGGACCTCTTTAGCTGCATCTCGTCAGCACGTTATTGCCTCTTTGGCATAGCAGAAGTGCCTTGGCACTCACCTGGGGCCAGTCAAGAGACTCTGAGGTCAGGCACGGATTACAAAATACTGCTTAGGCTCAGAGTTCAGGTTCTAGCACCAAGCAATCGTATTGGCGGAGGCGAAGCTGATAGTCCGAGTCTGCCATGTCGGCAACGCACGTCGAATGTCGCCGCAGGGCCAACATTGGGCCGGGAATTTGTTTTAACCGAAAGCAAGGTCTGGTGATGGCAATCGCGACCTTCATTCTTGCCGTTGGGCGTGCCGAAATCACATCCAATGGGCACCTTGCCAGGAACGAGGTACCGACTACGGAGCACTCGTACCCAGTACTTGGTATCTCGTACCCACTGCACTACAGGTACAGCAACCACCTGCCCGTGGGCACTTACTCTTCCATGCTACCTTACCTGTACTTTAATTTACCGCCAGCAAGGTGGCTTGGCTTGGCTTTCTCCCCTCCCAACGTCCCAATCGAAATTCTCCGTATCTTCACTTGCCTCGTATCTGGAGTAATGCCCCATGTCTCCCGCTGCACGAGCTCGAAAAATTGCAGTGGAAATCGACAGCCGCTACATTTGCATGCCTCTTACTCGTACATGGCCGCCCGGAAGCTGATCCGTGACGACGCCACGGCCAAGCAGCAAAAGACTGATCGGCATAAGTTCCCGGTTTATGCCCTTCGCTTCTCTGCATGTTTGTGTCCAATACGAGAAATACCCTTATTATATGAAATCTCGTGAGGAGGAGGATGACTTTCTAATGCCATCACAGATGGTACCATCGATTCCAAGCTTTCTCTCCCAGATTGAGTAGGTGGCATCCTACTGCCATGGTTGGCACTCTGGCCACTAGTCAGACCGAGGGCTTTCCATCTCATGATGTACAGTATCGTGGGCATCAAAGGACTCATCAAGAATCGTCCAAAGTAACGAAACCACCGGGGTCGGCCGGGCACCTGTGCTTCGGAAGGCCCAGGCCAAATTTTTTTTCCCTCCCATGGCTCTACAACACCCCGCCGAGACCCCATTTCTTTCTGATGGTCGCAGGACTATTGAAGAGCTAAATTTCCGGGGGACAGGGATATGCCCTCAAATGAATCTGGGGGAACAGCACAAGATTCAAAGAGATACAGGTCATTGCAGCGCGGCCACTCGCCCCGATAATACGTGAAAGCGAGCTACAGTAACTAGGCAGTCCAAAACATCATCTCTTCAAGGAAACGAAGAGGGGATGCAAACATATGTTACAAGCGCAGCGACAAAGAAAGCAAGCAAGAAAGAAAGAAAGAAAGAAAAAAAGAAAGAAATCAACAAGCCCCAGGCACTGAGCTGCCTGCTAAAATCTCGCGTCCTCAGCAAGGGGCCTCATGCATCTAGTCTTGTTCCAGTAGGAAGGTGCATATTTCGGCTAGCCAGCCTTTAGGCCGTGAATACGGCGTATGGAGTCCGAATTACGAAGTACGAAATGGTACAATCTCATTTATTCCATGCCGGACGGAAAATTTGGGGGGTACACCTTACAAGTACGGGTCTGAGTTCAGGTACTCTTTGCGGAGCTGTCATTAGGTTCAAGGCGCAAAGATTTCCTTCCTACTGAAGAACAGCTGACCTTGTTCTGCAGGATATCTTGCGACATATCTCGGATCCATCTAGCCACGCGGCGGCAGCAAGGCCAAGAGAAAGAAAAAAAATTATCTCACTCACAGCTCATCCCACTAGCAGGAGGCAGTACGTGCTTTACTACTCCTACTACGGACTACCACCACCACATGCATGCTTCGTGCCATCTGGTGGGTATTTGGGGGGCTAACAATACGATCTTCACTTCTTCCGAGTATCATTCCGGGGAGGCTCGGCATCCAATGATGCGACAGCTGGGAAAGCTTCTCCCTGCTGTTACCACACCAAGAGAGTGACCAAGATAAGCAACAGCCGGAAACGGGAATCTAAAGCGCAGTGCCCCTAGTGGCCATGTCACTATTCCGTAGTCGGCAAGGAAACCAGACGGAAATTTTCTGACAAGCGTCTATTAGTATTTCATCACATCTCATCGATGTGGGTGGGGGGTTATAGAAGGGGCTGTGTGGCCCCGGTCCGTCGAGTCCACCGTGACATTCTCCTACATTGTTCAATCTTACATACATGCGACGAACGAACCCGTGCCAAGTACATGTACAAACTTGGCGTGGTGTACCATGTGTTCGGCGTTTTTTTTTTTTTTTTTCGGTCCTGGACCCTTTCGGCTCATGTACCAAGCTCGCCGTTGATTTCTTTCGAGTCGTCGATATGATCAACGCTGGCAATCTCGCTAGTGACGCTTGAACTGCGTGCCCGGGGATTCAACTTCATACGAGGACATCGCTGCGCATGCGTCACAATCGGAGCTTAGCCATTCAATCGGAACAAAATATCAGAGTCCTCCCTTACTTCTCTTGGCATCCACACTTCTTTACAGAACACCCCAACCCCTACCAGTAGTACTGCTACAAGTGCCACACTGATGTGACTGGGGTGGATGAATTGACACGGGCATTCCACGCTGGAAGGGTCTGGACTGTACCGTCAGGATTTCGGATGTGTGACGGCCGCCAACACTAGGACTGTGCAGGTGGAATAGTCTGTCCTTTTTTACACCAAGATTCGACTACACATGGAGGACGAGTACCAAGTGGGAGTGGGAGTGTTGCCTTGTTCAGGAGTTACGGAATAATCACATCTTTGTTTGAGATACGCATATTGTCGCCAAGAGATAGGTGGATACATCACGAGCTCAACCCCCTCAATCGTTTAGACTCTACAGCATGTACTCGCAGCTGGTAAGTTCCGAATGCTCCGCGAAAAAGTTGACCGCACGCCCGGAGCTGTGAGTACAATCAGTATGGCAATAACGCAGTCTCCTTCTCGATGGTTATGTTTTGCTGCACCTGGCTTGAAATCAACCACTTTCACCAGGGTCGCCACGTGCCAGGATAGCCCCTTGTTGACAGAACTTTTCTCGTAAAAGGTCGGGGCCTTTTCCATTGCTTCTGCTGCTGTTCTTTACTGCGAACCGACATCCCTGCAGCACTTCAAGACTTCAGATATGACAGTGAGCAAGTGTCCTCATACGAGTACTCGTATGGAATCGGACTCCCGTTGAGTTGGTTCTAACAATTTCTCGCCTCTGGATTTGCAGCCCGAAGCTCCTTACTCGAATCACCGAGACGGCCTTGTTTCACTTATTATCTCATGCTTATTATCTCATGCTTAAAACTACGATGCCGAGCTCAACAAGCCGAGCTCTTGCTGAGCTGGCTGGTCGGCTCTTCGCCGGCCATATCCATGTAAGAGTGCAGCAGCATGACTATTCCCGATACAAAAGCAATGAGTTGCGTTTCGACGTCAGCCAAGGTGAAGATTGAAATGAAATTCAAACATAATCTTGAAGACTTTGGCTCCGTAGTGCTGCACCGTATATGCATACAACGCATACAACAACAGGGCACTCCGTGAATGCAGCCGACCTCCCTCCCTGCATTGGACCGGATACCCATTTTTCGGAGCAAAAAAGTATGCAAGGAGAGCCAAGCGAGCGTGCGAGTGGTCAGAATACGCCGCCGGATAGCTAGCCACCGATGCCACAACCCACCATATGGCGTATTACATTTTGGATGGTGATCTGGGTGGGAATAATGAGACATGCCTCGATGATACGTCTTGACGATTTGGTAGGCATGGAAGAAGGATAATGTTTCGAAACATGAGAGAAAGTCAACCTAACTGGTGAAAAGCAAGCAACTCAAGTTGAGCACGAGAATCAGCCACAGAAGTATGCCACCATCTCTGCGAGAAGATAAAACCAGCCCCTGTGTCAGGCTAGCTAGCCGGTTTGCTTTTCTCTTTCTTCCCTATCCATGCCCAGCTGAACACACACTACACAGCCGTGCGCACAAACCTCCTCTACGTATGCGCAATATGCCACCAAGGGAAGTTTGACAACGCAGCCGTACTAGTGTCGTATGTGTGTCTCATTTGAGAGAGCTCAGCTAGGATGAACATGCGGGAGAATCAGTCGAACCGATACAGCGTAACCTTGGGCAGCTGATAGAGGCCAGGATCGCGACCTGGTTGATTTAGCAGAGTGAAGAAGTGTGGGCCATGATGCTTGCCTCTTTTCCTACGTATTGTTCAGCTGAGTTCTTGCTCTCTTTTTTCTTTTTCTTTCTTTTCTTTTCTTTTTCTCTCTTTCTTCCCTCCCTTTATCCCTTATGTCTCAGTTTGAATCGCTAGAGGTGGGAATGTGCCGGTGTCTTACCCTCACGCCACCATGTCCATGTGCTTTTAGTGCTGCAGCACATGGTCTCCTTAAATTCAAGAATACTCGTACACATGCCCGCATTGCAGCTACGTAGATACCTCGGCTCACACCCCTCGTGCAATTTGCTCAAAAGAACATCTTTACAACATGAGCTACAAGGAACATACTGGATATGGCAATACGTTAATGGTATCAACTCGCTTCTTCTAGCGCGTTGATGCAGTGATGGAATCCCGTGGAGAGCTGTGAGGAAACACATACATTAGAGCCTTTAAATATTAAAGAGTTTAAAAGACACGCCTATGACGCAGTGAACACCGGCTGAACACTCCAGGATTACATGATGTGAAAACAAATGACATTGTCTTGAGTGAGCTTAGCAAGGTATATCAAGTGGTCCTAGCACTACTAGCAACATTGGGCATCGGTGTGATGCAATCGATCTGAGGGTAAATTGTCTCAGATCCGATACATTTCAGACTATACCAAGCTCCAACTCCCTTACATTATATACATGATGCTAAATTAGGGTTACAATTGGACAAGCGGACTTGACGAAATCCCGGAATGCCAACCGGAAAGCAAAAGCCCTTACAGACGGCTTTCAATGCCGGCAAATTGATGGTCCTCGGCCCAGTGGGAATCGGGCCAGACCAGTCGGATCGCATCCCAAATGTGGCTATTCAGTACTCGAGTTAGTAACACTGCTTTTTTTGCGTTTTCCTTCTCTAATGTTTGACGGTGAGGCAAGGTGCGTAACCGTAAGACGCTGTTGCATTATGCAGCCAGCAATTGAGATGGAGATGGAATGGAGGGGGAAGGGGGGAGCCGAGGAAGCAAGTAGAAGAAAGCTTACCCAACATGCAAGATTTCCAAGCCATCCTTGACTTCTTGGGGGAGATCCTTGACATCTTTGCGGTTTTGCGCTGGAAGTAGCACTGTCTTAACCCCCGCTCGGAGGGCACCGATGAGTTTTTCCTTGATACCTCCGACAGCGGTGACCCGGCCGCGGAGGGATATCTCACCCTGTGTTACATGTCACGTCAGCTATACCATTCAGTGTTGAGGGTTTTGGAAGAGGGGAAGGGGAAATTTTTTGCACGGTATGACATGGAAAAGTCAAACCCGGCGCAATGAAACGTACCGTCATGGCCATTGTGGGAGGCACTGGCTTGCCAGAGAATAGTGAGATGAGGGCAATGGCCTGGCCGATGCCGCTGCTGGGCCCGTCTTTGGGAATTGCTCCTGAGGGGCAGTGAACATGAATGCTGCGATCCTTCATGATGTCGACGTGCGGCTCCGGGGTGAGGCCCAGCTCAAAGGCATGAGCCTTGACCCATGTGAGGGCAACCTCGACGCTTTCTTTGAGAACATCGCCCAGTTTGCCCGTAAGCTGCACCCGTCCATTACCGGGCATGTCTGCAACCTCGATGAAGAGGATGCTGCCATTGCCGCCGGTACTGTAGGCCACGAGTCCCGTCACGATACCTGGACGGCTTGTCTTCTCGGCAATTTCTTCCTCATACTTCTCGATGCCCAGAATGTGCTCAATATCATCAAGGGTGAGCTGTCGCCGGTATGTCTCTAGGGCGCTGTTGTCTCTCGCCTCGGCGTATTCAACTGCCTTGGCACGACATACAGAGCCAATCTCTCGTTCCAGATTGCGAACCCCTGACTCACGGGTGTACGACTCAATAATTTTAGATACCACCTCCTGGCTGAACTCAACTTGGTCATCAGCCAATCCGTTAGCCCTGAGCTGCTTTGGAATCAGATGCTGGATGGCAATGTGGCGCTTCTCAAGCGTGGTGTAGCCAGGAAGATAGATCATCTCCATGCGGTCCAACAGAGGGCCAGGGATGGTGTCGAGGCTGTTGGCGGTAGCGATGAAGAGAATCTTGGACAGGTCAACCGGCATGCCAACGTAGTGATCCTGGAAGTTGTGGTTTTGCTCTGGGTCTAGAACCTCGAGCATGGCAGCTGAGGGGTCACCGTGTACGCTTGCCGAGCCAATCTTGTCAATCTCGTCAAGGAGGAAGACAGGATTCGCCACACCGACCTTCCTCAAGCCCTGTACGATGAGCCCTGGCATGGCCGCCACGTACGTTCTCCTATGCCCGCGGATTTCTGCCTCGTCTCGAACGCCGCCTAGGGAGATGCGGTGGAACTTGCGGCCCAGAGCAGTCGCAACCGACTTGGCCAGGCTTGTCTTTCCTACGCCAGGAGGTCCGATCAGCAACATGATTGGCGACTTGTCGACTGTGCGCTTTGACTTGAGCACCTGGAGCTTGGCAAGCTCCGACTCAGACGCATCACTCTTGGCAATCTCCTCTGAATTAGCTTCTCTAACGTTGCCATCGGTAATGGTTTTTTCAACAGCAGCAGCATCGGCCTCTGCCTTTCGGATTTGTTCCTCCATATCGTCATTAATGGATTGTTTAAGCCTCAAAACAGCCAAATACTCGATGAGCCTCTTCTTTACCTTGTCCAGGCCGTAGTGGTCGAGATCAAGTTGTTTTCGGGCTTTGGTCAGGGTGTCAGGCCCTAGCCGGTCATCTGTAGCTGCTGTCCATGGGATTTCAGATACCGTCTCCAGCCAGTTCCTTGTTACTTGGTACTCCTGATTCATGGGGGGCATTCTCTGCAGCCGTCGAAGCTCCCTATCCACAGCCTTGGCAGCATCCTGCGGAAGTTTTGAAGCCTGAAGCTTCTTCTTTAGTTCGTCAAGCTCAGACGCCTCTTGGTCTTCGTTTTGGTCATTGCCCCCTGGAGGTGGCAGAAATCCCATGCCTGCCATCGGTGGCATTGTATTCTGTCTTTTAGAGGGGTTCTCATTCAAGCGGTCAATGATTTGAACGGGGACCGTTGTGAACGTAGTAATCTTAAAGTTGTTCTTGATACCACCAACTTGTCGCTCCAGAAGCTCAATAACCTTTGTGAGCCTGACTTTGGCGTCCAGAGCCGCTAGAATACCAAGCTTTTCCTCGTGTGTGGCATCCAAGAGGTTGGCCATGAAATCAGCCAGCATACCAGCCTCTTTCAATTCTCTTCTAATGATGAGCATCTCCAACCGTTTTGTGACTGCGGGGGAGAGGGATGGGCCGTTTGCGCGAGGAAGTAACGACGATATGCGAAGAATTGTGACGAGCTCTCTTGAGCGTAGCTTGAGCAGGCTGAATAAGTCTTGCAGCTGCTTGTCGGTGACGTCGACTAATAACAAAACAAATCAAGGTTAGAAACATGAGCTAAGACAGGGGATGGTTTCTTCTGACAATGGGGAAGAGGCATACTTTCGTCTTCATAATATGTGACTTTAGCTTCAAAAAAGGGACGCTCGCGAGTGATGCCGTCTACTCTAACTCTGCTCGAGCCCTCAACACGCAGAGCGAACTCGCCCGACCCGCGGCCGTCAATGCCCACAATCTTGGCCGCGACTCCGAAGCCGAACAAGTCATCCTTTTTCGCAGTGCCCGGATTGACGGAATCGATTCGGGTATTATCAATGTCTTCGCCATTGGTAATGAGCAGCTGGCCGTCCGGGCCGACCAGCGGGGACGACACCGGGACACATGCTATCGGGATTGTGTCGATGCGGCCATCCGGGCCCTTTGATGCGGCAAGTTCGTAGACGTGGGCGAGGAGGGCCGGGATGTCGGGCCGGCTGGAGTTGACGGTGATGCGGTAGGCAAGACCGGGTAATAAGACAGTTCCGCGAGGGAGAGGAATCAGCGGAAGTGTCGCGGTCAGGGATCTTCCCATTGCGATGCGATGCGAAAGTCGAGTCGAAAGCCGAAGATGTGGCGAGGAGCGCAGAAACGAAACGAAGCAAAGGCAAAAGCGCCTGCAGTAAGCAAAGTAAACAGAAGATTGCTAAGAAGGAGATGAGGCCGCACGCAGCAAAACAGTGGCCCGGGTATTAATTGATGGTCGTGAGAGGCTTCGTAGATGCGTAGAACGCGGTGGAAACATGAAGCACCAAGCGTCGAATGTTGATGCCAAACCCCGGCTTATGCCATAATGCTGCCGTGGTTTTAGTGGTAGCTTTCGAGTCAGTCCGTCTATGCAACCCCGGCTGAAATGTTGCCGAGGCTGAAGATGCAGGGCGCCTATTGGCTGGTGGAGGATGGGAGATGCCGCGCAGCATCTCGTGACATTGAAGGTCCGATTTGAAGATGCATCGAGGTTGGAGTGGCAAAAAAGAAATGAATGAAGAAAGAGGAGACCAAGTGCAGCAATTCAATGCGCATTTTACTTTTTTTTCTAATCAAACTCATATGTTGAATGTGGTGTTTGCTGCAGCACGTGTGTGCTCAATGTTTACATCAAATGTTTGGGCCACATGTAGGTAGGTAAGGTACATGCAGTTACGCAGTGACATGGCTGCCGAGGGAAATGCCCAAGAGATGGATCCATCCCATCTTGCGATATGTAATCCCATGACAACTACAGCATGCAGTGTCACAATCACTGTTCACTAACAATTTGTATCCTCTATTTCATACTCAACATCAGGGAAGAATTAATGTGATGTGATTTATAGAGCACTGGGACGGGATACAGGCGCCATTAATAAGCTGTGGATAGCTGGTTGTCACTCACTCTGCACTCCATGCTATCCAGCTTCACGGGCCTCCCTTGCTGAGTCATCTGCCAACTCTTACTGCCTACAGCAGCCCACTTTCTTTACCCATTAGCTTGTCGCGGGGCAAAATCCATTAAACCCACGTCGCGGTCCAAACGCGTCGTCCTTTTTTTGAGAGAACCCAACCATTCACCACGTCGCTCTCAACATAATGTGTAAGGCTTCCCCCGTTCATGCATCTGATTGTTTCATTACCTAACTCCCCTATACAGCTGCATACGGCGGATACCAAAAGACTGGCTACGGCGCCCAGGGTGGCGATGACTCTGGTGGCTTCTTTGCCGGAGGGGGTTCACAGCAAGGCAGCCAAGGTGGTGGTGGTGGCAAGGTCAGTTCAGTTGAAATTCCCATTGTCTTTTACGCCAGACAAACAAAGCTTTCCCTCAATATCTAGGTCATGAAGCTGACATGTGAGAGTGGGAAATAGTCATACCAAGATGAATCATTACGGCCTTTGACCATCAAGCAGATCCTCGAAGCTGAGGAACCGTACTCCGGTGCAGACTTCAAAGTGGACGGCGCCCCCATCACCCAAATCACATTCGTTGGCCAAGTCCGCAGCATAAATCCACAACAGACGAATCTGACGATCAAGGTCGACGACGGCACAGGGCAAATTGACGTTAAGAAGTGGATCGACGCGGACAAACAAGGCGACGCAGAGCCCGGCTTCGAGATTGATTCACACATCCGCGTCTGGGGCCGTCTCAAGTCATTTTCCAACAAGCGACACGTTGTAGCCCACGTCATTCGACCAGTAACGGACTTTAACGAGGTCAACTATCATCTGCTCGAGGCGACATACGTACATTTGTTCTACACTCGTGGCGCCACCGGTGACTCCGGTGCAGGACCAAACAACGCTGATAGCATGTTTGTTGATGGCGGCGATGGCTATAATGCTGGCGCCGGTGGGGCTCAGCTTCCCAGCAAGCTCTCTGGATGCAGTGCCACCGCAAAGAGAGTGTACAACTACTTGAATGACACGCCGGGAGGCAGCGACGGAATGCATCTGAGTAATATTACGGGGGCACTGGGGTTGGCAATGCGAGAGGTGCTCACAGCGGCGGATGAGCTGCTGGGATTGGGTATCATCTACACAACAGTTGACGACGAGACATGGGCCATTTTAGAATATTAAGGGCAGCTAACATGCGCACTTTTTGATATATTTTAGTGTACGGTAGAGACAGGGCTTGACAAGTGAGAAAAATATCCCACACAGCTGACAAAAGCAGAAGCAGCAGCAACAAACTATAATGAGCGTACGATGAATACAAACATTTGAACGAAAATCGTCCAAACTTCGAAGTGAGAAGCATTTAAAGAAGCAAAGAAGCCATCATTTCCTTGCAGCACAATTCTCATAAAGAGTCAAGAGCATTGAAAGGAGAGACAGAAGAAGAGAAAAGTCAACGATATCAATCTGGCCTCGTCTAACAACTCCAGTCTCGGAGGGTTGCTTGGGAGGCTACAGCAACAACTTACACTTTAACAGTCTCGATCTGGCTCAGAGTCACCACAGCTTCATCAGCTCCCTTGACCGCAGGCTTTGCCACCGGCTCTCGCACCATTATGAAGAGCGGCACGGGCACCGGGCCTCTCTTGAAAGAGATTTCCTTGCGGTACTCGAAGCCGAAGCGCTCGTAGTAGCTGATGTTTTCGCGGGAGCTCGACTCGAGGTACATGGCGCGGTCTTCAGCATCGGCCTGGTTGCTTATTAGCTTTGTCTGCTCGGTTTCTCACTAATTTGCTTCATTTTGATAGTTACATACCTTGGCAGCCATGTCCATGATGAGCTTCTTGGCATAGCCTTTGCCTCGGGCGCTCGGCTTGGTGCCGATATAAGCAAGGTAATAATACTCGCGATCTCCCATGACCTCGTCCATGGTCTCATGCAGAAGAGGCAGGACGTCTTCGTAGTAGCGCTTGCGGCCCTCAGAACCAAGTTGGTAGTAGAGGCGCCACATGCCGCTTCGGAAGATGGTCCACCAGTCGTCCATATGCATCCCGGGAGGCATCCTGAGATGAACAGAGTCAGTCAAACCACATGTCTCAAAGCAGAAAGATACATCAACTTACCACAAGGCTACAGCGTCGTAATCAGGACCAATGGTCGTGACGACACCGCTATAGCAATGGGCCGAGACCAGATAGGTCATGATGCGGACGTGAAGCTTCCACTTGGTCTCGTCCGAGTAGCGGTCCTCGCCGTCGCCATCGAGAAGATACATGCTCAGAGCATCGGCGGCGAATGCGTGGGCGAGAGAGACTCCCGCCTGCTCGCACTCGGCCAGACCAATTTTACGGACAGACTTCTCCCAGGCCTGAGGGACGAGAGAGCGACGACGGTCCACAACAACGGCAGAGGAAGCTGTCGTAGCAATGGTATTGATCGCGGTCTTACTTATAACATGCGCCATGCTGGGCTAACTGTTGTCTCGAACTCTCTTGCTAATTTGTCTTTTTATTCGAGTTCTTGTGTCTGCTTCACTCGATACTGCCTGTATAAGTGGGAAACGCAAAAAGAGGCGCACTGTTTAGTGATTGACTCTAATGGACTCTATATGAGCACTCACGTATAATATTCTGAGCACTATCGCCTGTATGAACTCTTGAGAGCTGGGATCTCGAAACGGGCATAAACCTGGAGGGGTGCTGCAGGCAATTGAGGCAGTCGCGTAGGTCAACCGACATCAATGTGGTATTTAAGGCCACAGGACCGTTAAGTTGGGAAATTGGAGTATATAGGAAGTTGGAATGAAGAAAGAAGAAGTCGAAACGGTTGGCAAAGATGGATTTGTTGGTTTGGTTTTGTTTCGATTTCAAGTTGGAGAGACGGCGGTGGATCGATATGAATCACCAGTCAAACAATCAAACACTTCACTGACGACGACCCGGGAAGGATATCGTCTATGCAGAGGGTGAAGATAGAGACGGAGCCCACAGTGGGAAACGAGACGAGAGTTTGTGAATGCGGGCGATGATGATGATGAGGGCGGCGGCGGTAACCAATGACGGTCAGAATACGACAACAAGAGTCAAAAATAATAGTTGAGGTAAGCAATGGTTTGGTATAACAACACCCAAAGAGGGGGATACAAAAAAGGATAGCCTCTTTCCCAAGCCCACGGGGTGAATGACCTAGGCTCAGTTATGAGTCTTTCTCTTTTCCCTTTCCCCGTCCGTTTTCCTTTCGCTTCTTTTCCTTGTTGCCTTCTATCCGGCGATAGACAGGACAATGAATAGAGTCGACGTGAGAACGTACTATCGTGGGAAATGGTATCGATGTTTTACCAGATCAGATCAGACAAAGGTGAGGTGGAGAAAAAAGGAAGAAGGGTTGTCAGTTCAAGATGGGCAAGATTGGGTTCATGTAGTGGCAAGGGAACTGGGGACCCGAGAGAGATCTGACACGGATCTGCACCCCGGCAACGCACCTGGGTGCCAGAAGTCCGCGAACGCCTCATAGTGCCCTATAGTCTTCAGTATAGATTTATTTTTACTTGGCATATTACACATTAGCACCAAATAAGAACGTCTAATACTGTGTACACTATAGTACTGTAGGGCGTTCGCAGTCTTTTGGCGCCCAAGTGTAATCAATCTTCGTCTTACTACTCCTACGGATTACACGCAAGCTTGGACGGAATACGGCGTACAGGGCATCAATAGGTACAACCAAACACACAGCGTGCATGAACACCGGTGGGAATCTGACAAGCGGACGCCGAACGCCACCGAGAGAGACGGGAGTTTGCCTAACAGAGATAACAGACACAGACCACTTGCAGGCAGATAGTGTGGACGGTCCCACGCTTGGCCGGCCGGAGTGTCCGCACAGGAGGAAGAGGTTGATTGAGGGGACCCGCGATTGGGCGGGTGGCCGAGGTCGTGGTCAGATGATGCGCCGCCTCGGCTGGACGGGGGGTGCATCGTGGGATCCTCAGCTTCTGTCGTTTGTTTCTTGTGAGGTTGTTGATGGTTGATGGCTTGCGTGGTGCAATGAGCTAATGTATGTCGAGGATTGGCCACAAGGTGTCATGCATATCGATATACATGACGATATAGACAACATCAATGACATGAACATGTCCCTACAGATACATTGGTACAGGCGGTTTACCGGTACAGTACGGGCTGCTTCTTTGAATCCTAGCTTCAACCTTGCCGGTATTCCTGTTATCTAGATCCCTTCCCTAACGCCTAACCGCAACAGGCTGCTATCTCGCACTCCCATTGATAGCCCGAGTGCGGAGTCGGCCGACAAACAACTTCGACTTCCACTTTCTGCTCCGATACCTCCAGCTGTACGTGGAGTAGGTTGGTGGGCCATTTCCCGCCATTTCCTGGGGAGCTTCAGGCGGCTCCAACGCCAATGGCTAGCTGCTGGGGCACCTGTAGCGCGCGCAGGGCCGCCGGTTCATCCGCTACTGTTGTAACTGGTGGTTGGATGGATTGGACCACTTCCCGGCTGATTGCCGTGCCGTTTCAATAATTGTTAGTGGCGCGAACGGCGGGCGATGAATGTGTGCTGATAAACTACTAATAATGGATGTCATGATGTGGCTATGGGCTTTGCTCTATCTAGCTGATAATTGAAGATAATGTAAAATCGACTTCCATTGATCAATTGAGCGTTCCAAAATCATCATTATGTAAAGCGGACTGCGGGAAGCGTGGGGGAAGGTGAGGGTGATACGAGGTGGTTGGCTGCAACGCTGGGCGCCTCCAAAAACGTGGCATGAGGAGAGAGGCTCATCGGTGAAACTGGGTGCTTCTTATCAAGAGTTACGAATTGACCTGTGTTTTTGGGGTTACACAGAGCGGACAGACGGGTCATGTGAAAAATTACATGAGATTCTGGAGGGGGATGCGGAGTGATACTTTGCGGGGAGTGATTGAGGCTCCGGATTCATCGTGTGTTGCACCGACAGGCAACTGGAACTAAGGCCTGACCGCATCTCACGAGGACCAGCCTACATTGTGCATACATGATAGCCAAGCGGCTACGTGCAATGGAGGGCGTTTCTGTTATTAATAGCGTTGGGGCAACGGCCAGTTGGGGAAGTTTGGTAAGGTGCGGTTCCGTGGCGATCAGCATGTGAATAGGTTCACTTACATGCACTCCGCATTCTTCATACTCCGAGTGGGATGTGCGGAGATGGATGATGCCAACTGAGCTGAAAGGCTGATTGTTATTTCACGAAGCGATAAGAAGACAAGCAATGTATACTGGTTTAAAACTCTTGGGTATAAGCTGTCAACTTTTGTTGGTGGCAAATTACATGTAGGGTGCCTACATATATTTGCAGGAACATGTTCTTTCTCGCCGTATATCGGGGTGGAAATGCCATCCTCCAACGGAATACTACATACAAGTCATGAGAGCGGCGTACATGTATAGATATCGTTACCGAAACCGGCAGCTTACCATTCGACCATAATTTGTATGTCTAGCCGGTTTGGAGTCAAGGTTTCTCGAAGCCTTCTTTTCCCCAGATTATTCCAGGGTAGCAATGGCCCAGTGCCTTCCACATCGCACACCATTTCTTATACGAGTTCGTATACGAGTACGATGCCGCTTACTGCATTGTTACAGCCTTCTTTTGAACAAGCAACCATCTCTTTGATCCTTTTCCTACGATGGTTTTTGTCAAAGTGATTCATGCTGCACAAGGGACCATGCACATAAGACCGTAGATCCACTACTCCGTAGAAGGCTACCTATTAGGTAGTATAAAGCCTTTTATATCCATATATATATTGTATGTAGCATTGATGCTGATAAACTTGCAGATTTTGAAACCGCAAAGGATCAGCTGGATATCAGCTTGAACAATTCTCCTTGCCATCGTGGTTATTACGCATTGGCACCTGGTTCCAACTGCATGCACTCTAGATATTTTGAAGCTAAGGACCATTACAGCAGCACATGTAACCCCGGCATTCTATTCCATCTTCTATCGCCGTATTATTCGAGATGAAACAAGACGCACGTTTTGTCGAATTCGCTCGCTCTTCGTATTATGAACCTCCGCCACCATCGTATTCGTATCAAATCCATTACAGCATACGTCGGATCTCCTGCTCATCGGTGTACTTCTCCAGTCCAGAGTCAAGGCTCTCCCACCACTCGAAGAGCATAGAGTTGCAGATCAGCTTGAACCAAGGAGTAAACTTGAGGCTGGGGTCTTCGAACAGCTTCTTGAGGCCATCGGCGGTGACATATTGAGTGGCCTGCACTTCGTTCTCGTTGGGGTTGAGATCGACGTTGGCCTTGATGAAGAGGATATAGTCAACTAGTTTAGAGAAATCGTTAGCTCAAGTTCCATCATATGGCCTGTAGACAGGGCAGCTCATTCTCGTACTCTCGTGCTCGCCCCATTTGCCGTCGCTGGGAGCCTTGTAGTGGATTCGAGTCAAGAAGCGAAAGTTTTCAAATGGGACCTGCTCCTTCTTGATGCCGAGCTCGTGATCCAGCTTGCGCTGAGCCGCGCGCTTGGCTCCGGCAATAGAGTCGACCAGGTTGGCGCCCGTCTCGGTGGGGATGCTCAGAGGGTGGGAGCAGCAGGTGTTGGTCCACATGTCTGGGAATGTAATCTTTTCAGTGGCGCGCTGCTGGAGGAGTAGCTCGTTCTTGTCGTTGAAAAGGAAGACGGAAAAGGCGCGGTGCAAGAGGCCCTTGTCGATGTTGGTCATCAGGTGGCCTAGAGGGGCTTGTGTTAGTCGAGAGAGTTTTGCCAACTCCTCCGTGTAAGGGATGGAGAGGAAGAAGGGAGAGGAGAGGGTTCGTACAAATCTTCTTGCTTGCGGTGCCAATTGGCGCATCGTTCTCGTCCGTTACGATGCAGACCTCGTCCATCAGACGGATCTGCTCCTCATCGTGGCCTGAGAGCGCCTCGCTGGTGGTGTCGATGTCGGGGAAGAGACGAAGGATGGTCTCAGCCGTAATCGGCTGCGCCGTTGTGGTGGTGGTTGTTGTTGTCGACATAGCTGCTTGTTGTTGCGTAGAGTCGAATTGACTTCTAAAGAGCCTCGCAATAGAAAAGAACGCTTCAGCCTTGAGTGGCGATGGGTATCAAGATTAAATATGAAATGAAATTATGCCCCAACCAACAATGCGGAAAAGGAAAAGCCCCTCTATCTTGGGATGGACCCCTGGCTGCCTCGTGGGGCTAAACTGGGCGAATACGATTGGCTGCCCGATTTTGCAGTCAGGCTCTAAATTCCAACAGGCACGGCTCAGCAGGCTCTGGCTGCTACAGTATGAGCAATGAATGTTATGGATGTTGTAGGTGCAAGATGTTCCTTCTTGCTATTCTTTTCTCTTGTCATATTCTTGTACAGGAACTGTTGAAATCAGTTTATCAATATCTGTATGTTCACCATTTATATCCGTAGAAATGGCTTGTTCACACTCATCTTAATTCCAAGCACAGAGCACATCTGCGGTTACCAGGTATGCACATTCGCATAGTGGCCAAATGAGGCCCTAGACTCCGCCAATCCGGGCTCAGGCACATGCGCCCCGTTCATGGTAGCGTCCAGGTACAAAGGGAAAGTACCTACAGATGGGCTCTCCGTACTTGGCATCTCGAAGCTTCGTCACTCAC
The DNA here is from genome assembly GCF_028502605.1 of Trichoderma breve. NCBI lineage: Eukaryota > Fungi > Ascomycota > Sordariomycetes > Hypocreales > Hypocreaceae > Trichoderma > Trichoderma breve. The sequence goes on from NC_079232.1 coordinate 4,832,563, forward strand.
TGCACTGCTCCTTTGTCCTGCGCCCGTTCACTCACTTCCCTCTGTTGCGGCCGTTTTCGCGATTCGCGAGTTCTTTGCGTAGTGCTTGGTATCCTGCTATTCCGCATTCGCTTTTTTGGCTGCGACCAGCGATTGGAGTTGCGTGTCGAACTCGTTGATTGAACCAACCCCCCGAATCTCCAACCCTCGGATCCGAGCTCCGAAACGATGGCTCCTCCACCCAAGATCGAGCAGAAGGAAATTGAAACATACTGGAATATCTTCGTGGACAGGACAGGAGGAGGACAGTTCCTTACTGGTGAACAGGCCGCGCCCGTCCTCAAGAACAGCGGCCTTCGCGATGACCAGCTGGAAAAGGTCTGGGACCTGGCCGACGTCGACAACGATGGAAACCTAGACTTTGAGGAGTTTTGCGTCGCTATGCGACTCATCTTTGATATCCTCAACGGGGTAAGCTACTTCTACTGCGTGGCCTGTGACGCGTCCCCAGCGGGCTGGATTAGAGACTGACCAACTTGTTCGCGCGCGCCAGGAGTTTGCCGATGTACCAAAGACGCTCCCCGACTGGATGATTCCCGAGTCGAAAGCCCATCTTGTGCAGGCAACTAAAGCCATCACGGGGAAGCAGCCGCAGTTTGAACAAGTCGAGGACGAGGACGATACCCCTGGCCTGAAAGATGGATTTGAGTGGTATATGAAGCCGGAAGACAAGGCCAAGTACGAGCAGATATATCAGGAGAGCCGAGATATGCGAGGAGAAGTATCATGTAAGACGCCCCCCTTTCCCTGTTTCTATTTGGCTTGGACGGATGCGACAGAGATTGACCGGATTTTGCAGTCACTTCCCTCGAAGACCTCTATGAGTCGTTGGACGTCCCTGATACCGATATTCGATCTGCCTGGAACCTTATCAACCCATCTGCCTCATCAAGCATCAACAAGGACGCATGCCTTGCATTTCTTCACATTCTAAACAACCGACATGAGGGCTTCCGAATTCCCCGCACAGTACCTGCCTCACTGCGGTCGAGCTTTGAGCGCAACCAAATCGATTACCAAGTCGACAACCAAAGAGGCGGAGTGTCATCACGGTGGGCTACCAAGGCAGATGACTCTACAGCGACAGGACGCAAGGCCAAGTTCGGTGACCAATACTTGACAAGACTCGGACGCAGCGGTTTCAAGACGGCAGGTACCGACTTCTCGACGGAGAAGACGGAGGATTGGGAGGAAGTGAGGCTCAAGCGCCAACTGCAGGACCTAGAGGACAAGATGAAGAAGGTCGAAGAAATTGCAGAGAGGCGGAAGGGCGGCAAACGTGATTCTAAGCCGGCGCTCGTCAAGCGAGAGCTGGATCAACTTCTTGACTACAAGCGAAGGGAGCTGAGAGATTTGGAAGAGGGCAAGGGCAAAAGTGCCGTTGGTGGAAACTTGAAGAGCATATCGGATGACTTGGAGACGGTTCGTGAGCAAGTGGATGGTCTAGAAGCGCATTTGAGGTCTCGAGAGCAAATTCTGGAGCAGCTGCAGAGAGAGATTGAGGACGAGAAGAGGGGTTGAGTAGTTGGAGATTGATGGCGGAATCTGAGGGTACCTTTGCTTCGGTGGTTGTTTTTGCGCGTGGACCAGACAGCGAGATTGGTTGATTAATGGTTTACCGGTATATAAATGTACATGTATAGATGAGGTTGTAATCAAGGTGAAGTTTAATTTCAAGACTGCTTACGAGACGAGCAGACGGACAGGCTTGGATCCGACCTGGCCTCGCCTCACGCGTACAAGCACCTTTTTGGTCCAAACCTAGACTCCACGAGTACGAGATTCTGTAATATTGCTTCCTACTCAACTCAAAGCGTTGCGTCCATGTGAGCTGCTGTATAATGCTCCTAGGCGCCCATATTCATAGTAGTACCAGGAATACTGCAGATGCCTCCAACATGTGATTCTGCCGGTCTGTACGTGACCCTCAACAAGCCAATCGCAAAGCCCCAACAAAGCGTTCATGCTCGTCATTTGCCCCTCCTTTCCCCCCTTATAAACTGCTACCTTAGTCCAGCTCGGCTTTACCCCGCTGTCCAGGACCAAAGCTACCTACCTCTACAAAGAAGCTTTCTTTTCCTTATCAGACCACTTTCTCTCTCTATCACTACACCACCAAGAATTAAAAACCAACAAACCGAAAAACTCAAGTCGTCATGTCGCACCCAGAGTCCCCCGAATTTCTCCAGGCCCAGCAGGCCACTGAGGCTTTCACCACGAAGCCTACCAACGACGAGCTCCTTCGCCTCTACGGTACGCGACGATCCCTTGGAATTCCATGGCGTGCTTGAGCTGGGTAGCTGAAGGCAGCTTTGAAAAGTACATGGGTTTATGAGGATTGCAATGTGTTGACTTATTTTGTATAGCTCTTTTCAAGATCGGCAAGGGCTTCGACTTGGAGTCGGCTCCCAAGCCTGGAATGTTCGACATGAAGGTACGTTGCGTAACGAGAAACTCTCCCCATTGTCTCTCTCATCTTTGCACTCCTCTTGTATGCGTTCATGGTACTGACGTATGATTGTGATGCAGGGCAAGGCCAAGTACAACGCGTGGAAGGCCGCTGTAGAGGAGGAGGGCATCACCGACCCCGAGGAGGCACAGAAGAAGTACGTTGAGTTTGTCGAGGGGCTTAAGTCCAAATACACCTGATTTCGACAAGACTCGAGATTGAATTAGAAGAAGGCACGCTGCGAGTAATACATGTTGCTAGAGACGCATGGCTTTTGGGATAGAATGCCTGTTAGCATGAAGAATAAATAAACAAACTGTTCAAGAAGAGAATGTCTCCGCATTGTCCTGGGGTGGCCGTAATGGATTGTGGCCATTCTTATGATGATCAATCTGATATTCGAATCGCATTGACGCCTCGATTAGCTTAGCAGGTCATGTTTTGCCTAGCTGTCAGTAGCATGTGCCGTTTCCCATTGTAACAACTGGAAGCTTTTTGTAGTTTATCACGAAAGCTGGCCGTGGCCCTGCGTGACAATGACTGCACTATGTATGTAGATAGTCCATGGAGAGTCAATCGCATTGCCTGGAGGTGGCCTTTAGAGGTGCATATACTGCATACCATTTGCAGAGAAAGCCGGCGAGCTACTAGGTTCCTGTAGGTAGCCTGCGCTGACCCTACTCTTACATGCACTCTTGCATCAGTTCAAACAAGCTTCTTGTCCTACGATGCAGCATTCACAGCTATTGCATATAAACCTATCCGATAGTATAAATAGTATAAGATATCATCTAGACATTGAAGCCATCGCCCGAAATGGCAGGTTCAACAAAAGGACTGCTTCCAAACCCCAATGCGGAGTAGAGCTGGACCGATGCATTATGCAATATTAGCCAGCGAATCCTTCAGCCCCCCCCTTAGGGCCTAACCGCTCCTCATACATATTTCACCCCGTTCTCCTCATTCATCCTCTTCCCCCTTCAACTTCAACTTCAGCGGCTTGCCCCTTCTCATCTTCATATCTTATTGGTTTTGCATACTATGAATATATCAACTCCCCTTTGCGCTCCCACTGCGGATGCAGCGTTCGGCCCTGTTGTCGACGCGGCGTGTCGTGATGGGTTCGATTTCACTCTTGTCTTTGAGCAATCCATCTTTGTCCTTCTTCCCGCGTCGCTGCTTGTCCTCGCGGCGCCTCTGCGACTCATTCAGCTACGGAAATCGCCAATCAAAGTTGTCGATCACGTATCGCGCGTGATCAAATTGGTAAGTCATAAATCTACCCGTATCCTCCCTTTCGGTGGTCTTCCTTGATCGATGGCCGAGAGCTTGAGAATTAACAAAACACGCGTCTGCCCCTCTTTTGAATCACAGTCTGTTGTAGGTTGTCTTGCAGCTCTTCAGCTTGTTCTGATCGCCCTTTGGGCAACCCATGATGGGCCTGCGCGTTTGAACAGTGTGTCTGTTGCTGCTGCCTGTGTCTCCTTTGCCTCTAGCCTCATGTCCTGTGCCCTCTCGTATTTTGAACATGGCAGATCCCTTGGTCCCTCGTCGCTGCTGAATGTCTTCTTACTCGTATCTCTGCTGCTCGACGCTGCTGTTTTACGAACCGTGTGGCTGTCCCTCTCCACAGTAGCTGCCAGTGCGTCCATCCGGGCTGTTCTTACAGCTTCGTTTGGTCTCAAGACGGCGCTGCTCGTGCTTGAGGCAAGAGAAAAGTCGGGCCACGTTGTTGGCCGACAGACTCTCGCCCCGGAAGAGACATCCGGTCTGTATAGCCGGGCCGTGTTTGCATGGGTTGCGCCGTTACTCCGGACCGGATTCCAGCGCCTGCTTCGGCCGGCCGACTTGTTTCCGCTCGATGAGAAGATGAGTTCGTCAGGACTGAACGAGAGGTTTTGGTGGCATTGGCGAAAAGGTTGGTGTTTTCTTCTTTCCCCCTCAAACCCCATTAGATAGTCGTAAACAAAATACAATACAAACCTAAAAACAAATAAATTAAAACCGTAGAAGCTCGCTGAGCTACATCCTGTCGGAGTCCGTCGTTACTAACATGGCGAAACCGGTTTCTGTCCAGCATCTCCCTCGACTCAGGCGAACAAGCATCGCCTTATCCTCTGCTGCATCGTCACTCTTCGCTCTGCCATCATCTCTGTTATTGTCCCTCGGCTATTTCTCCTTGCCTTTACCATATGCCAGCCTTTGGTCTTGACCCGCTTTCTCGGCTTTCTCAACGATGAGACGCAATCGGTGAACGTTGGTTACGGGCTCATTGGAGCTTATGGACTCGTTTACCTGGGCATCGCGGCCACGCAGGCGCTGTACTGGCATCAAAATGGCCGCTGTGTGACGATGCTCCGGGGAGTCCTTGTCTCGGCTGTATTTTCCAAGGTCACCGAAGTGAGCATCGTTGCGGTTGACGATTCTGCCGCATTGACTCTCATGTCTTCCGATGTAAGTCGAATTCGCTTGCCACCTACCACTCAATGTCTTCTAACTGATACGCTCACATTTTACTACTGTAAAAGGTCGACGTCATTGGCCGTGCTATGAGACAAATTCACGAATTCTGGGCCAACGTCTTTCAGATTGCAATTGCGACCTGGCTTTTGAGCAAGCAGATTGGGTATGCAGCAGCAGGGCCCATAATCGTCTCTGTTCTTTCGCTGGGAGCGACCATGTTTGTCTCGCCACTTGCGCAAAGGTATCAGGTCGGTTGGCTTGAGAAGACCCAGAAGCGAGTTGGTAAGTCCCAAAGACGCTGAATAACATCTTGAATTCATCCTATTTCTATGTTTTCTATGTGACATTTTGTGCACAAAAGCTCACGTATACAGGCATAACTTCTGCCATGATTGGCCACATCAAGAGTATCAAAATGTCTGGTCTCTCCAAACACTTTTCCGACACCATTGCTACTCTTCGCGTCCAAGAAATCACCGCATCCAAGCCCTTCCGAGTTGTAGGAGCAGTGACATCTTCGGTGGCCCAAGTGCCGCTGCTTCTCTCTCCGGTTCTAGCTTTCGCCATGTTCCAAGGCATTACCGCTGCGACGGGAGAAGTGCTCGATGCTACACGAATGTTTGCCGCGCTTTCGCTGATTACGTTACTTGCGCAGCCTCTGTTTTGGATCTTTGAAGTTGTGCTTGATATGAGTGCTGCGTTTGGTGCTTTTGACCGAATCCAAAAGTTTCTGGTCAGCTCTACTCGGGATGAGTATCGGACTGTGGAAACGGCTAATATGATAGATTCCACAACTGTCCACATTGGGGAAGAAGCTGGTTTGATTGAGCTACAGACTCTTCGGTCTCGCAACTCCCACGTGTCTTCGTCGAGCCTCACAGCCACTGCAGTTGAGGTTGAGGACGCTACGTTTGCTTGGACGTCAGAACGACAGGTCTTGAATAACATCAGCTTCTCTCTCAACCGTGGCCAATTTGCACTTCTGATTGGCCCTGTGGCATCTGGTAAGACGACTTTGCTCAAAGGACTCCTGGGTGAGGTGCTTTATTGCACAGGCAAAGTCTCCCTAGCTAGCAGTCGTCTGTCCTGGTGCGAGCAGACTCCTTGGATTCTGGTAAGTGGTAAATATCCTCATCTTTGAAGGACCTGATGGCTGACTGTTCCTAGAATCAATCCATTAGGGACAACATTACAGCGTACTCTCATTTCGACCAGGACCTGTATGACCAGACTATCAAGGCGTGTGAACTTGAAGAAGATTTTAGGCAACTTCCTCAGGGAGATTTTACCAGTGTTGGCAGTAAAGGGCTCGCCCTCAGTGGTGGCCAAAAGCAACGAGTGGTGAGTATCTCATCTATTCTTATATACAAGCATGGGAACGACTAAGTCTCAAATTCACCTCCAGGCGCTGGCCAGGGCTGTGTACTCTCGACCCCGTATCGCCTTGTTTGACGACATATTCAGTGGACTGGATAACGCTACTTCGCAGCGCATTTTTAGAAACCTGTTTTCTTCTACAGGATTATTTCGAAAGTGGGGAACAACTGTTGTATTGGCTACACAAACTGGTAGGTTCATTATTCTTGGTCCCAAGACGTCTTGCCAATACTTGCTAATGCCTTGATCAAGTCGAATTTCTTGCATCGGCAGACCTCATCATTGCACTAAGTCGAGAGGGTAAGATAATAGAACAAGGTTCCTTCTCACAACTCTTAGCTTCAGATGGATATGTGCAGAGTTTGGCCGCCAAGCGAGCCATCGCTTCCAGTCCTGAAGTTCATCAAGACGAGGTTATTTCAGAATCCGGAGCCGAAGCTACCGCACCAAAAGTGGAATACAAAGCCAAACAAGAGGAAATAAAGGATGATAAACGTAGACAGCTCGGAGACTCAACTGTCTACAAGTACTACTTCGGCAGTATTGGACCGATCTTCATTATAACCTTGCTTTCTCTCGAGATCGTCTGGGCTTTCCTCCAGAGCTTCCCAAGTAAGCCAAAGCCTTAAACCAAAGAGGCTACACATCGTTTCTTCTCATCTGACTTGTATCTAATAAACTGTCTAGCTGTTTGGCTTAAATTCTGGACAGACTCGAATAGTCAAGGACACACCCAAACGGGCTTGTATCTTGGAGTCTTTTCTGCTATGCAAGTAATCGGCGTCCTCTGGTTTGCCTTGCTTATATGGTGAGTTAAGCATCTGCAGAATATGATTTGAGAGGCCTCTAAAGACTGACGGAAATAGGTTCGTTCTTGTCGTCATTGCGGCAAAGTCGGGAGTGTCACTTCATCATAGACTCCTCTCAGCCGTTGTTAGGTATATTCCATACTTTCACAGTAGATGAGGGATCTCACGCTTACCATTCCAAGTGCACCACTGTCACTCTTTACAACGACTGACTTGGGTTCGATTACCACAAGGTACCTAAATGAAGCGCCAAAATCCTGCTGTTCTCACAACTCTCTGTTGCTCACATATGCACTTTAGATTCTCCCAAGACATTGGCATTCTAGACAACAACCTCCCACTCGCACTCGTGGTAACAATAGCAAGTTAGTAGAGCACCAAATGATATTTTCTAGTATTCTAAACGACTAATCAGCGTATATAAACAGGCTTCTTCGGGGTCCTTGCTAGAGCAGGTCTTCTCGCAGCTTCATCCTACTATGTAGCCATCAGCTTCCCCTTTCTCGCCGCCCTGTATTACTTCCTCCAGCGTGGCTACCTCCGCACGTCGCGACAGCTTCGTCTCCTTGACCTTGAGGAGAAGGCTCCGGTTTACACGCAGTTTATGGAAACACTGGCTGGAATTTCCACGATCCGAGCGTTTGGATGGCAAAATCAGGCCATCTTGAAGAATCACCAACTCGTTGACCAATCTCAGAAGCCTTTCTATCTTCTCATGATGGTCCAGCGATGGCTCGTCCTTGTTCTCGATCTAACCACCACGGCGCTTGCTCTCCTCATTGTCGGATTTTCTGTCAAGCTTCGCGGATCCGTTTCTGTTGGGCTCACTGGCGTGTCGCTAGTCCAACTTATCACCATGAGCGAAACACTAAATATGCTCATCCAGTTTTGGACTTCAATTGAGACTTCTATTGGGGCCGTTGCTCGCATCAAGCAATTTGCTGAAGAGACCCCGAACGAGAGTCTTCCAGGAGAAGATCAAGAGGTGCCTGTTGATTGGCCAAACAAAGGACATGTTGTCATACAAGCTCTTGAGGCATCGTATGACGAGAATGATGGTATCAAGGCTCTTGATGGCGTTACGCTAGACCTGAAGCCTGGGTACAAGACTGCCATTGTTGGGCGTACAGGAAGGTGTGTTTCACTCTTTTGCTCTTCGGAACTCCTCCATGAGGCGTTCTGCCTTTACAGCTGAACCTAACGTATTTATCTTCATAGCGGTAAATCCTCACTTTTGTTAGCCCTCCTCCGCCTGCTCGACCCATCTTCTGGCACTCTCAGCATCGATTCCATCCTCCTTAGCACCATCCCTCGCGAAACCATCCGTTCCCGCATTATCACCGTCTCTCAGGACCAGTTCGTTCTCCCCGGGACCATACGTCACAACATTGACCCGTCAGCCTCCTACACCGACAACGCCATTGTCGAAGCCCTGCGTGCGGTCGATCTATGGACCGTGATCGATTCTCGCGGTGGCCTCGACGCGACTTTTGAAGAGGATATGCTGAGCCATGGACAAAAGCAACTCTTTTTCCTTGCGAGAGCTGTGCTGAAGAAAGATTGCGGTAAAGTTGTTCTCTTGGACGAAGCTAGTAGCATGTAAGAATACATACACAACCCAAACAATTGTATCAAAACGGAGGCTAACCTAGAAAATAAAAAAAAAATAAAGTCTAGACAAGGAAACAGAGCAGATGGTTCGTACGACCATCAACACGCACTTCAAGAACCATACTGTCATCTCCATCGCCCATCATTTGGAAACTATCCTAGATTTCGACCGCGTCGTGGTCATGGATAAAGGCCGTGTTGTGGAAGTCGGGCCGCCTCGAGAACTACTACAGTCTGCTGGTCATGGCAGGTTCAAGGCTCTGTGGGAGGCAAATAATCGTGGAACGCTCAATTGAATGGATGTGACTGGCTTTTTCAAGAAAAGATCAATACTGCCACAGCGATATTCTCAAAAAGCCAATGCCCATCCGTTCAGCATTTGAGATTCGCTCCGTTGATCAACTGCATAATGCAATCTTACTAGCTCAACATGGTAGAGATGAAAATATTAATCATATTGCGGAAAATATGCTAGATTTATATCTAATACATGCCATGTTCCAACTTTATGTTCAAGGATCTATCCTGTTCCTTTCCACCGTGATGATCCTGCCCTTTCCCCCACGTGCAGCTCTGATATATCTCTCTACCATAGTCGCAACGTCTATAGCCTCACGGTAAGCAATCAACTCTGACGGAAGAGCATCTTCTCCAGGAGTCCACCCTGTGTATATTCGAAGCAGCGTCACTTTTCCCCACGATCCGACCCAATCCACGAAATCATGTTCTGAATGCAACATCAGGGCTTTGAACCATGGTGCGCATCCTGTGAGATCGAGAAACTCGAGTGCGTAGAGGTTTCTGCTGAGCATCCTTAGTACCAGCAGCGCTTCGCTCCAGTCATGATCTATAGAGTGGGAATAGTAATTCGTCCCTCCGTATGCTATATTCTGGCCCTGCGGTGTAGTAACCGTGGAGAGGCGAGCTCTTGGAGTAAGAGATGGGTCAGGCCAGTAGGCAAGACTCAAATGAGTGATGGTAGTAAGCTTTGATGACAGAGCCAGTAGCTGTCTCCACGATGCTTCTGAGGCCAACTGAGGGTCGAGAGCGAGTGACAGATGTGTGAGATTGGGTAACAATACTCGTGGAGGACTGGGAATGATCTCGCTCTCGTCCCAAGACTCCTGAGGCTCACTGGAATCCTCCTGCTTCTTTGACGGATACAGAAGCTCGGAAACTTCCTTGAGCGTTAGGGAACGGCCTAAGGAGCCCGACAAATCCAAGTAATTTACCTCAGCATTGACAGAGGTATGGTATTCAGAGATGTCATCGCCTTCTGCCTCCTCCAGAGATTCTGGAGAGGGAAGGAGTATTAGTTTGAGGTCTTGAACCGATAGACCATCTGGGCTTGCAATGCCGACCCATCGAATGAGGGCAGCTTTCAGATGTGCAGGGACATCGTACAAATAGTACTGATTAAACACGCGGTGAAGGTCCCAGTCAGCAGCAATTTTTCTGAGAATGATGTCGATGAGACTTCGCGGAGCTGGCAGATACGTGCCCGGCAAAGTCGAATCAGCGAGGCCACACCGGTTCACGGTCGATGAGCCGGATGCCTGGCTTTGGAGATGCGTAGCACCGCTGCTGGAAGCAACCCAGCTTCGTGGGGGAGGAGGCCCAGCTGGGAGGCGGCGGCCATTGTTGTCAAGCCTCTGCCTGTGCTGCCGTCTGGGTGCGGGGGTTGGAGTGTCTGGGATCTGCAGTATCTCCCTGAGGGCTGGCGGCACAGATGGTGTGACTGTGGGCAATTGCCGCGGAACTGATGAATCTAGAGAGGCGTGCCGCAAGCTGGCCAGCAGCTCGTTGACGCTCCTGGGAGTCTTGCCTGTTCGGAACGATCGATGGTCAGCTTCAGCTCCCGCCAACAGCACCCGCGAGCGAGGCGGCAAGGAATAAGGCGACCAAACCACCTGGGGGAGGCCACATGAGATGAGACTCACCAGCTGCGTTGGACGAAGACCCGGGCGCCGGAGAGGCCGTCGGGGCTGGCTTGAATGGCTTGAGATGCTGCCTTTTCTTAGGCATGCCAGTGCAGGGAAGCAAAATAAACGTGCCTTGTGTTACCGGAAGCTTGCAGGAACCAAGTCGCGAGTTGCGAACCGCTCATATACTTGGTACCAACGGTTTGATGACTCGACTCCAGGCATCCCAGTTCAAAATGACTCCCAAAGGCATGTTTGCAACTTGAAAAGCCCCGCCGGCCGAAGCCTGAGGAGCCACAAGACGGACACTAGGCCCGCTTTGATCAAGAGTCATTGGCTTTCAATCCTTTGAAATTGGCCCCATGCAATCCGCCACCTCCATACTAACAATAGCATCTCGTCTCGTCTTATACGGACGGCCCTCTGAAGGGTGGGAAAAAAAGCACCGCCCAGCGTCGCAATCATTCTCGTCTCCCTCTGCGGGCTTAGCCGGCCGTTTGTTGTATTCCATAAGCAAGCTTCGGCTGCCTGCATGCGCCACCACAGGTCTAGAAGTCCAACAGAAATCCGTCGTGAGTGGTTGTGTCATCTTGGGGCCGTGCCTCATACCCCTGCAACTCGCTGTGGTGGTGTACAAGCAAGTGACCTTACTGACTCGGCTATTACATGTGCTTTCTACGACAGAACAATGTGTTGATTTTTCTATCGACTCAAGCCGGGATAGCCCTTACGAACGCGCGTAGAATGCTCGAGGATAAGTGGCCTTTTTCATCTTAGAATTCACTTGGAGCTGCAGCGGACGACTTCCAGTCAGAGTTGCTCTCCGTCTCAGCTCCCTGCCCCCTACCCAGTTCTCTCCCGAGTTTGAACCCAAACTGAGCATGTTTCCTCCATATTCAGCAGAAAACCAGTATCTATCTATGTGGCAATCACATGTTGTTTCAATAACAAGGAAAGCGGGTGTGCATTGGAGATACCAGCGCGTCTTGGCTTCTCTCATGGCTCCGCCAGCATGTTATCAGTCTCTTCCATCCGATGCAGATTAGGCCTATAGGCTGCTGTTACCAACACTGCTCCTGGTTTTTGTTTACTCCCTGTATAATGAATCAACCAGATTATGTCCATTGTGAATTTCTGTGTACCACTACGACTGTTAAATATGCAGTTGGCGCTATCTACGCACTCCATCGGCCCTTTAACTTCGGAAAGCCGTCAAAAGGGAATCTGAGACTGTCCGATTTTGCAACGGGTTCAGCTCCATCGGATACTGGATCCTCTCAAAACAATTAAGCCCCCAAACCGTCCAACGGACTGCTGCCGCACCTACGCGTCGTTCCGTAGATTGGGCTGTTTGAGTGAGTGCTACAGAGTTGCTTGGGCCCTGGAGATAGCGTATGCCTTCCGCTGAAGTGGCGTGAGATAGTTGGACGCCTTATATGAATCCACTTATGTTCGAATGAGTATCCATGTACAAGTTTATGGCCATATCATATTGATAACTCGTTGATACGTCCACCCGCAGAGTCTTCATGACGATATTTTTGATAATAATCAGGTTATCAGGGCCCTCCTCTTCCGCCCTTTTAGCCACCACTCTCTACCTCATTTCTCGTCATCATCTTTTCGAATTTCCTTGCTGGACATCGAAAAAGTACAGTTTAGCCATTAGTCTAAGGTCAAGAACGTAATTGAGCTTGCCCGTGTGTTACCATCCTGCTCCTAATGCCCAGCATTGTAGGGTGGAGTATGGGGCAAACCTAGGGAGGAGAGGCATATGCTGATGGACCTCTGCTGCGGTAAATAGCAGCTATCCCCATTTCTACCGGATAGAATAGTGGTCATTGTAATACTTGCCTCATCGGCTACGTGGAGCCACAAGACTAGGTAGCCCGATGCGGAAACGCGAAGCGAGAAAGCATGAATATCAGGAGATAGTCAAAGAGCCTGAGTGACGTGAAGGGCTCTAGAAGTATCCTAGCCGCCAAACGACGTTTCAGCATATGAGAATGACCAAAAATCCCATGTGGCAGTATATACGGAGAAGTGGATCGGCATAGCCGATAGCATTGAGCCTTTGAGACCTAGATAGTAATAGCTAGGTGGCCCTCGAAGAGCCTCTCATTTTAAGGCATCCGCATCCATACAGAGTTGCCACCAACATACCCGATGCCTCCTGGTAAATTCCATGCAGCTTAGATATTGGTCAACAAAGTTGCCTTGGCTGAACTTCTGCCTGGGTGTATATGTAAGAAAGGGGTAATTTTGCGGTTATATGACAGCGATGTACGACATACCACGAAAGTATAGCGGCCTGGAATTGCGCCAAGGATTGGGAAAAGAGAGAGAAAGGAAAAAAGGAAGCGAGGACGCTGCAGCTCGGGATTCTGATCCCTTTCAGCCAATCATGAGGGAACGACTGCTTTGACGTGAGAGGAGGAGATGAAACCAGTTATCGGAGCATACTTACGATACCATGGTAGCTGATACGGGAGCTAGGTGTTGTTTGTAATACAGCAGTATCATGAATGAGATAACATATCTAGAGACGGGGACAGCTTCATGTTATTATCCTTGGAAGAATAAAATAGTAACTATAGATACTAATATGCACTGTCAGAGAATTCAAAGAACAATTTTGAGGATCCATAGCTGCATTTGAAATTCTCCCTTGTTAACAAAGTAATGTGATCTCCCACTGTATAGACAAGCTGGAACACATCTTCGTTCATAATGGCTAGCAAACGACGAACACTCATCTGTAGCTTGGATGGGAGACGGAACTTTCAAAGCAAATCCTTGTCTATAGCAAATACTCGTACTTTGCTATACGTGCGAGTATCAGCAAGCCCAAACAACAGGATCCACTGTCACCATGACCTTGCTAGGCAAATATAGCATCTGATTTTCCAAATCCAGTGAACATTTAGATCTCTAATTCAACTTTGGAGAAATCATGTCACTTGCCGCGAAATAAGTAACTCGAAGTAGCCAAGTAGGGTCATTGGGGGGAGGGGGTGTAAAAAAAAAGGAGAGAAAGTCAGTTATAGTAGCCTATGCCCTCAAAACACGTTGCCGGCCTTGGCCACATCGTTTTAGGGGGCTGCTTCACATCATGTGCGTAGCCGGAAGGGAGGGATAGCGGCGAAGACAGCACTCCCGATCTATATTGGCGCTGACGTAGCAGCCAACACGAGTATCGAGCGCGAGGCATTGCGTCAGTTTCGACAGCGAGGCAGACAGACGTAGGTTTTGGGATATGGCCGAACATACGGCCTTAAAGCAGCAGCCCTCCATCACATGGCCCCTTTGCTGACTGCGGGCTATCGGAGAGATGCCTCCCTTCGCTAGCCTTCGCTAGCCTTGACTCGACTCGCCTCGCCCCAACTTGACGATACCAAATGCAGCTCGACATTGGCCTGCACTCGAAGCCGAGGAACGGAGCAAAAATGAGGCAGTGGCAGAGGGTAGAGACAGCAAGAGGCCGAGGCCAGATCGACGTAAGAGACTGCGTGTGCATGCGTCAGCTTGTCTCTGATACACACCATTGTGCGTAGTCCGGAGCGCATCCGGGTGACTGGAGAGAAGGAATCTAGTTGGTGGCACAAATGTTAGGACCAAGGTAATACGACAAGGTGTCTCACTTGCAGTCAGCAGAGCAGAGCAGCATTGGCCATGAATCTGATCGGTGTCGCAGGCTGGGCGAGGAACGTTGATAGCGTCGGCCGACGAGTTTGTGTGTACGACCACGGGAGTATGAAGTATGGGTGATGGCATTGTTAGCTCCCCTCCTCTGATGAGGTCGCGTTGGGTGACTGGGGATTGGGGCGTGAAGCTATCTCCAGCTTCCTATTGCCTGCTCCTCATTCAGGGGAGTGGATTGAGCAGTAGCAGCAGCTGCCCATGGATGCAGGCAAATCGCGTGGTTGTATGAAGCCCGAGATGCGAGCTCAATTCGCTTCCATCTACGTTGGGATTCTTGGTTGGTTCTGGTGTAGCACAGTTGTAGATGGTGGTTGAGTTGGAGATTTGGATAGGAGCACACATCTTGGTACACGTTTCCTTGTATCTGCATTGGTGCAAAGGCCTGTGCTGAGGTAAAAACCCGTGCTTCTGCTATACCTAATGGACAATACCACCCTATACGTGATAGGGAGAAAAGAGTACGAATGTGGTACCTCAAGCTCCATCACAGATCAATGGCGTTGCGGTGTAGCTGGCTGCACGCATTGATTATCATCTGGTACCACCAGGTGCCTGGCCAATCTCGGTGAACGCCTGGTATCATCCACACAACCTTGGCGATTTACCATGATCAACGAACCGCCCCTCTTCTCCAGATACTAAACCCCCGTAATTCAACCCTGTAGGCTCCATAGGTGCTGCAAACAAGCTTGCAGGCGCTAGATGCCCCCTAGCTCAAGAGGATCCGGCCCCGTTGCCAGGAGCATTACAGGGCGACCTACAGGCGGCAAGGGCCCATAGCTTGCGGCTCCATGGAGACGGAAATTACTCAGAAGAGCAACTGAGCAAACGCGCAGCGGCCAATAAGTGGCCAGGAAGTAACGACGCATGTCCGATACTTTGACCCTCCACTCCAACCGGTCAGGACAGAACTCCATCTCCAAAGCCTTCATCCCGTCTGCAAAACAAGGTCCTCCGCTTCCCGGGTACTTGGGGCGCGCTATGCACCTCTGGCCTCTGCCTCCGAGTCCTTGCTAGCCCTCTAGGCGCTCTCGCATCGCCCCCCTGCTCACCGGTTGCAAGCACGATACGGCACTCTAGACGTGATGGAGACAAACGTGAGGCAATGAGCGAATCAGCGTGTCGAGGAGCTTGAAGCATGCAAGCATTCGTTGCGGCAGCATCAGCCAGCCGCCGCTAAGTCCGAGCGTGAGACAAACGTCCTCGACAGCTGAGGCCTGACGACCCTCACAAGTCCCATTGCCGCCTACTAGATGGCTTTCCCGGACCTGGCCTGACCCTGGCTGGGCCTCTTCGGATGGCCGACGAGGATGAGGACGAGAACTGCAAAGACATGGGGACCTGGGATTGAACTTGGCCCACGCCGACTCTCCCGTGTTGGCCTCTAGCCTGCGATGCAGCGATAGCACCAGCACCAGCACTAGCATCAAGGCAGACACAGATGCAAGGAGTTGAGGCAGCCATCGCCTCACCCGACTGGCGACAATGCTGAAGCTCAGTGGCCCCCAATCTTTGTGTCACGCCGTGCCATTTCTGCCTTTGACTTAGACGGCCAAAGGGGTAACACGAAAAATGCAAAACATTCTCTGGCGCTACGTATTGCGTTGTTCTTGAAACTCATGGCACACAAGCTGTTCACTTCATATTCCATGCTCAGGGCTGGCTCCTCCTGTTCGTATCGGGATTGAGAAATGCGGAATCACAGTTACGATTTGTCACCTCGTACAGAGATCTATCTGATCTCTTTCTTTGTTACCTGCCTCGGTTTGGCCGCCCTGTCATAACACTGGGGGTTGGAAACCCTGCTGGGCACTACCATGAAGGCATTTGATTCCATCTAATCCTCACTTTCCTGGCAAGCCTATTTGGTCAATTACCTCGTCAAACAGCTTGTTCCTGTAAACCGGCGTGAATTCTCAGCAACGGGCCGATCCGACCTGGCTCTAAACGCCTCCTCCTCCTTGGCAATTTCGACAACTTCGTTAATTGTTTGCTTTTACAGGCCGACATTACGGTATCGTGGGGCCTTTTGTTCTCAACTAAGCGCACCGCCTGTCCTTTAACGCCCCTCCAGGGGATTAATGATGTGTATAGGACGCAGTGGCTTTGTTCCAAGAGTCGTTGCCGCCCTTGTCTACTGGAAAGTTACACAGGCAAATAGTGCCTGCGTGGCTCCCTAAACATTCCCATTGGAGAGCCTCCTGGACTGCGGCCCAGGGCCTTGCTTGCCTCTTCATCTATTCCTCCGTTCTCGGATCGGCTGATCAGAGACGGCAAAATCCACCTTGCTCGGGTAGATGGTCTCGCCATTGGCTCCTATCATCAATCCGTTGCCCTGGAGCGTACTAAAAACAGATGCGCCAAGGGCAAGCTGGGTGTTCTCTTCGAGTTTGTAGCTGGGTCACGATTTACAGGCTAAGAACTGCAGTTAGTTGACATCACCATCACGGTTCTTCTTCTTCTTCTTTTTGCTTTGCCTCCAAAGTGTGTCAGATTATGTGCCGCCTACCGGGAGCTAACAAATTGCCCATGAACCTGGAGGAGGGATAAAACTTGAGCGCCCAAAACTCGCATGCCGACAACATTATCTTGATAACCATGGTTATCCAGGCTGTGATACCCCTTTGTGAAAAACCAAGCACATCTACTCAAGTCGAGACGCAAGTCCAGGCTCAAAGCCACGTTGCTTTGAGACGGCAGACCCTTTGTTCATCTGCCGCTTTATAGGCGGGTGGACCACTCGACTACGTGGCACAATACGAATAAAGGGACAATGACTTAATTATAAAGTCCTAATCATCCAAAAACTCGCAGTACGCCACAACTGTGGCATCATTACTGAGAGAAGATACGCTCACCTAGAGCCGTATCGTGGGGGCATTGTTGCATCTTGAGCTTGGCTGATACTCTGGATCTTACTGGCTACACGTTGATCTGGTTCTCCTCTTTCAACGCATTTTCCATCGTATGCACTTACCCGTCCCTTTCTTGGCAACGACCCCCCGGTCAAGGATCTCCTGCTCAACCAGAGGCCCGCGCGACAGCACATTGGAGGCGGAGACATGGCGTCTGGATGCTTGCATGCTTAGTTCCTCGGAAGGGGGGAGGGGTGTGCGCGAACAACTCAGCAGGCGGTTATCCCATGTGAATTGAGGCAAGAAGAAAACAAACTTGACGACCCTTGACGCAATGGCGCCCAGCTGGAGGGTATCGTTAGTCCTGCTAATCAAGACCGACCATCTATTCTCAGGCCATGGAAGCGAGCTGCTTGGATTTCCGGGATTGTGTAGCACGCAACCCATTACTCCATGACCTGACCGCAAATGAGGTTGATGGCCAAGTTATGCTCACTGTAGTAGGAGCGGGTCGCTTCCCCGGTTCCGCGGCGAAATTCGGAGTCTCTGTTTGGCTGGGGTCGCGAGGTGCTTGCAACTGCTTAAACATTACCCTCTGACTCCTGCGGCTTCTTGCTTCCTCCTGTAACGGGGAAACCCTTTAGCTTCACTCTGCCGGTGGGCTCCTTCAACGGCATACCTCCTACGAGAGCCAGTTATATGCATATCATGATCCACACAGCCTGTACATCCACGATTTGCCTCGACCGAACCAGGTTAATACTTTGATATATGCCTTGAGTATTGAGGGGAGAGGGGGAAGAAAGTACGTGCTCGAGCTCCCTGCACACCATTCCAGGTTGAGTCCTTTCGACCCTGTCTGTCTCGGCAGCCACACGATAGACATCTGCTCTGAGCTCCACAGCCTAACCAACTCGGACTCTCTCTTCGAGCCTTTCCGAGCTTTGTTTATTAAAAGCCTCGATGACGCTCATCTCCTTCTCTCCTTCTTCTCCTTCATCTTGTGGCCTTCTTCTGCTACTCATTTCAGGCTCATCTCCCACACATACCGGATTTCATTGAAACACTTGTAGCCAAGTCCATCTTAACTAGATCGGATGTTGTGATCTCTGCTGTTCACCATCATTCACAGTCCTTGAGCAAGCCTGCGCCAGTATTGTCACTTTGCATACTATACCTTCGGCACGAAAAGAGTCCACTTACTCTTCAACAACATTCGCTACGAGCTCAATACACTCATTCCGCGTACAAACCAAGAAAGCCTGTTGGAAGTGAGTCCTTACTGTTTTCACTTCTTCTACCGGCAATACAATCATCTTGATCGACCAGTCTTAAGGCGCACAGCATAACACCAACTCGATGGAACCTTTTTCCTCGTCTATCAACTGACATTACCCTCTCTCTAAATGCATTGAGCTATGGAAGGGAGTCAAGGGGCACGACTTAGAAGCAAAAAAGCTAATCAGCATAGCAGTTTTCTTTCGAGTTGTCCTTTGCACAACTTCTTTTTCTGCCTCTTGTCGCCTTCTATACTGCATTTACAGCAGGTAAGAGACCCCAATACTTTTAGTCTCAGAGTTTCTATTGAAACTATAAGACTCTGATGCTGCTGATGCCCATTCTCCTCTTGTGACGACATTGGAAAGCTGACGGATCCATAATCGAGACAGATATAAGCTAAAGGATCAAGAATCTGATTCTCCCCGACGACATACATGAAGGATCGAGATTAAATCATCCCATCGACAACCCCGATTTCATACCCACTTCTAGTTAGCGGCAGCAGCTCTCAAGGAGATCAGGCTACCGCTGATTCACTTGCGCCTCATCTACGGCTTTCAGATTCCTACAGCCTTTCCAGCCTAATTTTGATCTTGGTCACGGCCATCTTTTTCCACCGGAGATTTTAACGTATGCATTCTCAGCAGCAGAAGGTACTCCGTTCTCTTGCCCTTCCTCTCCCTCCCCTTTTCTTTGCCAATCCATGAACAACAAGTCGCCGTGGCAAACTTGCAAAGCCAAAGTTCAGCAGTAAGCGGCTTGTTATTCTTGAGACGGCAACTGAAATGGACGTTCTATCTTCAGCGTATGTGAGCCAAGGTAGCAGTTTATTTCACAATGAGGTACGTTCTCATGGATATGAGGTTCTTTTGTTATATATTCCTCTATCAGAATCGTTGTCATTTCACGCATTTGCCACGCCGCCTTTCGCGCGTCCTTCAATATCCGCTCTCACTTGTAGCAAGATCTTGCTATGGGCGATTTCGGCACCATATGCACACGACATAGGCCAGATGCAGACTCCCCCTCCCTCTTCAGACTGGTGTTTGTGTAACCAGCCCCCAGTCCACCCACCCCCCAGCACTGCCTGGCGTGCTTCTTCCGATGTGTGCCATTTACAGCCATTGCATGACTTCTGGGTACTGCACTGAGACTGAGAAGTATCTCAATGTACCTATGCTGTACCTGGCGCCTCAGAGCTGTGTTACCAACGCGCACCCCCTGCGGTCAAATCCAATCTTGTCTCCAGTGCCAAGAGCAGCCTACTAATGTATTGTCTCTAATCTCCTTAGGCCCCTACGCAATAGCCATTGTCAAGGATGCTTTGCTTGTGGCTGATTGGAATACAGCATAACATTCAGAAACAGCTTCAAAGCCTGGCCTTGATCCCCGCATCGTACCTCAACATGCAAATATATATACTTATGCTAGAATCTGATGCTAATGCCTTCTGCTACTCTTAGGATTACGACTCTTCGCCACCACCTTGCGCGGAGCTTGACTATCTCGACATACATTCACAGCCGGGCGAAATGAGGTGAGTTCTGTCCATCACACCAACTTTGTTGATCGTCTTCTCGTTGGCACACCCAACCCAATCTGCCCCGTCAGGGAACTGCTGCCCATCCGGAAAATTTTCTGCCCTCACTTAATCTACCTGTAATGAGACCCAGAAGCTTCTACTTGGGCAGTGGAGGTTGCCCCAGGGACTTGTACAAGGCCCTCTGCCGCTGGCCGCTACATGGACTCGTGCATTGGCTCTGTGCTACCATCTATGCTGGCAGGTATAACCAAACCTCTTGTCTTTGGTTGTACTCGGGCACCTGGCCTCTGAATGGGCCTTCTCTCTCTCTTGCGTCGTTTTTCTTATTCTTTGTTTCTATTTTTAATATTTTCTCTCATTTCTCTTCACCGAGAGTCTTTATCCTCCGACTGTATACAAAAACAGCATCCTCTTCATCTTGTCCTTCACTCTCTTCTTCTTTTCTTTCAGCTCTTCCCGTATTCACAGGCTCTCTAACTAGAGCTCTTAGGTACACCCAGGAAGCAAATACGTCGGCTCTAGCAATAGAGCCCTCGCAACCCCCTGCGCTTCTGAATCTCTACCACCCTACAGGACTTGGAGCAACGACGCAATACCCTCAAGATAGCACTGCGTTCTACCAGCCGGTGTCTCAAGTATTCCCAGGTTTGGATATCAGGTCTCGACTGAATTCCAAGTAAGTTACTCCAGCGAAGCTCCAACGATAGAGCTGCACCGGTATATGCACGTAGAATTTTTTTTTTTTAACACTGATGCAGTTACAACAGCACCGGGCCCTCAACTGGCATGGCGCAGGCTCACCATCAGCAGCACCGCACCACTGGACTGCCGCATTTGACAGGGCAAGTAAGCGCCAGAGAGCAATACTCTGCTGCCACGCCCTCATTTCGGAGGGCTTCGGAGCACCCTGTCAGGTCGCCGTCCTTTCCGGGGGTGCCTCTGCGCCGCCTGCCATTGTCGCCAACCCCAAGCCCACTTACCTCCTATGTTACTCCGGCCGGGAGGATGGAAGCTGGCCAGTTTCAAAACAGACCCTCCGCAACAGCCGTGCCTCCGCTCATGTCTGTCCAGACATCTGGCTCCCTCCAATATGAGAACGGGACGCAAATCAAGATTGATATTACGGGCACAGTTGACAAGGGCTTCTTTCTGGCCGAGGGCGAATGGACTTGCTATCGGCGCAACTACATGACCTGCGCCTGCTCCTATTCGCTGCATCCGCATTACCCCAATACTGCAGTCCATTTCATCCCCCCAGGATCGACCCAAGCC
The DNA here is from genome assembly GCF_028502605.1 of Trichoderma breve. Taxonomy (NCBI): domain Eukaryota; kingdom Fungi; phylum Ascomycota; class Sordariomycetes; order Hypocreales; family Hypocreaceae; genus Trichoderma; species Trichoderma breve. Next base: position 4,853,886 of record NC_079232.1, read on the forward strand.
TACCAAGTCTTTGGGCTGTACATGTCAATATCTGCCGTCGTGGCGGACAATGACCAGCAGAACATTGAGCTGGTCCAGCATACCCCAAAGAGAGACAAGGGACCAACGTCCAAGCCGGAGAAGGTCCAGCTGGCCCCCAAAAACTCTGTCCCGTCGCATCATGGTATATACAACGACCCCACGAGCGCATCCGGTGCTAGGGCAATGTATCAAGATGGCTACGGCGGACAGGGAGCTGTTCAGCCTGCAACTGAGCATACGTTTGAGCGTATCCAGTTCAAACAGGCCACTCAAAACAATGGCAAACGGAGGGCTGCTCAGCAGTATTACCATCTCATGGTGGAGCTATGGGCAGATCTTGGCTCGTCGTTTAGCTCGCAGTCTTCCGACAAGTATTTCAAGATTGCGTTTAGAAAATCCGAGAAGATGATTGTCCGTGGTCGATCCCCCGGCCATTATCAGAACGAAAAGAGGCGAAGCCACAGTGGTGGCCCTGGGGGTTCTTCTGGGACGATGGGAGGATACGGATCATTGACAAACATTGGAGAATTTTCCTCTCACTCCGGTATCATTGGCGGAAACAGCACATATGGGAATTCTTATGACTCAAGAGGATCGGTATATGGGACGCCCAGAAGTCATGATGTTCCTTCTGAAGCGACCATACCTTCTGAAGATGATAAGGTAATGGCAAATACCAAGGGATACTTGTACTATCCCGGGCCAATGTACGACAACTCCCACTCAAGACCCATGGAGATGTTTGGCACCCGCAACGACCAGGAGACTTCGCCATCGCAATCGTCAACCGACACCAAAGTAAAAAGCGAGTACGATGTCACTCCTCGCGTCTTTCACCCACCGCTGACAGAGAATCGTCGCCACCCTGGGCCGTTTGAGGGCAAATCTACTTCGGGGGGCTATTACCCGACCATCCTATCATCCCCAACCACAAGTCTGACTTTGTGATGAATAGGATTGCGTGCTAAGAGTCCGAAAACAGTGTTATAGCTCCGGGTTCATTCTGCGCGAATGCGAAAAATAGACGCCTCAAATGAAGAGAGTGAAAGATCGAATCTCGGATCCGGGAGCATACGGGAACGAAACTTGTGCAATGGAAGAGCCAAAATCAGGCAACAAAAAGCGATATTGACTTGGGATATGGGGCTGGGATATGGAATTGGAATACGGACTCGGAATATGGGATAAATGGGAGTTCACTGGAACTATACGTGACTGGGCAAGCCGCAGGGCTCATGTCGATAGCAGCACGCTGCGGCATTCCAGGACACACATGAATGCTACGGCCACTTGGGAAAAGAAATCATTTTTGCTTGGAAATAGAGTCGTCGTCCTTTAATTCCTCGCTGCTGGATAACTCATGAGGTTGGCCTCATGAGCTGGATCAACCACACCAACGCTTTTGGAACAGCAGGACTGGGAACGACAATGATGCGGGATTTGGATTTCATAATGTGCCTTCTTCGAGATTGGATTTATTCTTCTTCTTATTATTATTTACGGTTTTGCTTTTGCCCATGTAATTTGTTAATCAAGGTCATTCTGTTTTTCTACTGGTTTTTTGACTATTGCCCCTTTCTTGCTCTGCTTCATGTTGACTTCTTTTCTTATTATTTGCATAGCGATACTTATTACTTGACTTCACCTATTGTTTCTTTTCCGTCGGCTGTTGGGCTTCGCTTGTCATTCCGCACACTGTCATTTTCATTAGCAGGGAGGCTTCTGCGTGGTTAGCCGAGGCCGCCGTTTGCTGTAAGATCCTGCATACTTTCGTCACACCGGGTACCGGGGTCTCCTTGATGCGTGGCGTTGGCGCAAAACGAAATCAACAATGGGAGGGGGGCCATGCATGCATCAAGTGGCCAGGGTTTTGCATTGGCCGAAGCAAGACTCCATACTTTTTTTGTGCGACCATCACCAGTATGCGCTTTCTCTTATTATCTCGCATTGCTCGCGTTCACAGGGTCTTTCTTTATTTTATGAAATGCAACACAATTACAATCTCTATTGTGCTTGGCGG